>NC_090987.1:23024621-23327651 GCF_041146395.1 Eulemur rufifrons | reverse complement strand
AATGAGGCCTTTTGGGAATTTCTCTAACCAAATTTCCTCAGATGCCATTCAAATTGTACCAAAAACCTAGTATTACAGAGTGTTAAGAGCTGGAAGGGATCACAGTACATCTAATCCAACCCTCTCATTTTACAGAGGAGAAAAAGGAGTCTTAGAGAAAGAGAAGAACTTGTCCTAGGTCACCCAGCTATGAGTGGAAGAGTTGGAGCCCATTGCCCTATACACTGTATACACTGAATTCTACCTTTACACAGAGGGTACCTGAACCAAATCCCCTTCTGCCCTTCATTGTGGCTACAGCTATAGACTGGTTCCTCCTCATTTCTCACTTCGAGTCTCATAATAGTCTTCCCTAGCTTTCAATATGCTAGTGCAGTCTCCATTCTACTTACTGCCACAGTGAGCTTTTTAAAGTACAGGTCTGATGATAACACACACACACGCACACATTGACCATTTAAAATCTTTTAACGCTTCTCCATCACTTCAATATGAAATCAAACTTTTTAAAAAAGGAATAAAATATTCCAGGATCAGCCACCATTCCACCTGACCTTCAGGCTCCCTTTCACGTGGGCTTCCCTCTCCAGACCTCCTGACCTTGTCATTTGGCAAGTATCCCATGCTTTCCCTTCCTCTCTTTACTTAAAGAGTGATCTTCCCTCTCCCTCAAGCCCTCTTTGCCCCCTCCTTCATATGGCAAGTCCCCCCAGGAAACCATCCCATGACCTTCTCTCCCCACTGCCATGCCTCCAGATATAGGGTTTTATTCTCACCCCAGACCAGCTTTATTTTAACATCTCCACACCGTGCAATTTGAAAGAGAGAGATTTGTGTTGACATAACTGACTTTTAAAGTCTGTGTCAATCCCAGCCTTCTACCAATTTGTGCGATCATTAAGGAAGGGAGCTTCAGGGAAGACTTTTTATGTAGCAGTAGAAATTTGAGAGATAAAGGAGTTTGGAAAAAGGAGAGAGAAAAAGATATTTCAACTTTTGCTTGGTTGTATGTTGTTTCATGAGACACTTAAAGCTGTTTGTCACCCAAGTCACGTCATAATACTCCTTTTAGGCAGGCGCAGATCTAATTCCTGACTCTTGGTCTCTCCCGTGCCTGCACCTTGTACCCAAACAGGGTTCTCCATGTGGAGATATGGTGGCACAATTAGGGGCATTTGTCTTAGAATATTGCAAAGAAAAATTCTGTCACTTCTGCTGCATTCAAATGATTCCACTGTCCTCTCTCCTTCTCTTCTTCCTCTTCCTTCTTTCCCTCTTCCTCTCTTTTTTCCTTCTTCAGGTAACATTTTAGGGGAAGACATAGGAAGGTTGAGGAATAATGCTCCGGGTCGCTAAAAAGGAACTTCCCATTTTATCCTAGACTAGGTGAAGAAAACTATTCTAAAAACTGAATGCAGTAATTATAGAATAGCTGTACAGATTTTTAGTGTCTCTAATGTTCCAAAGCACCATTATTAGATGTAATAAACATTTGTCAAGCAAGTAGAGGCCAATGTTATTGTGTCTGTTTTCCAGATAGGAAAACTGAGGCCAAGAGGGTTTATGTTACATACCTAAGTGGAAATATTGCATTGGAAACCAGGGCCCTGACTGCCTATTTTGTGATCACCAAGGCTGAAGTGCTGCTGCAGATGGAAAGAGATGGGCCTCTGCTTTGATGATCTCTTATTCAACCCTTTAATGACAGAAGAAGCCTCTACCCTAAATAATACTAGATGGCTGAACACCTGACACTTTGACACCATACAGAGATTGACAGCAGTTTATTAGTCATGTATTCTCACAGTCCAGGGAGTGAGGGAAGAGAGAGGACACCACACATCATGTATGGCCCCCTGGGGTTGCACTCAGGATAGACTGAACAAGCAGGAACTGGGGGAGGCAGGCTTTGTAGGAACAAGAGGGCGAGATGGCCCCTGGTCCCCACAGGATGATATGACTGGTTTGTTTGAATAATTCTGCAGACTGGCAGGGAGGTGAAACCCATTAGGTTGGGAACTTGTAGGGGTGCAGCTGGCCTGGCTGCTAGTAGAACAGGCCAGGTGGGAAACCTATCTGCTAGGTGGGAGACACATCTGGAGAGAGCAGGGGAACTCACAGGTAGGGCGCTGTGGTCCTGTGTGGCTCAAAGATGTCAAGGCAGCACATGAAATGTTAGATCTCACAACACAGCCCCCCGTTCCCTGTTCACACTGCAGCTGCTCTGCAGAAAATACTCTAATTCCTTGGCACTTCCCTTCAGGCTTTCACTGAGATTTTCTCTCACACACAAATAACTGTTCATAAAAGAATCCTGTCAAGGAGCTGGTCTGTCCCTTGATGGCTCAGTAGATAAGGAGGCCTGACATTAATTTATTTGCCTAATGAATAACATGGTAAAGTCTTGGTTTGATAAGTGCACTACTTACACCAAGGTCTTTTATTTACATTCAGCTTCACAAAATGGACATCCCTGTAGAAACCAATTGAATAGTGTTGGTGTCTGGGATAATGAAGAATGTCAGCACACTTCAGAGATTAAAGAGCCACACCAAAGGGAAGTGGCAGCAGAAGAGAATACCTGTGCTTGGTGGAGACGTGGGCCAAAGCACCAGGTCACTGTGGCTTCTTGTGCTTGGATCATGTTCCCCACTGAAGGCACCCTGATGACCAGCACTAGGTTTTGTTTTTTTTCTGAAAGCTTACAGCTTTGAATCTCAAGATTTCATGTAAAGCACCTGATTTCTAAGAATGCTCATGTTCCATGACCTTTACAACAATTCATAATATTAAACAATTTAGCTGAATTTCCAAACAAGTTTTATGTTATAATTAGGGTTATGTTTTAACTCTCACCCCAAACCTCCTAATGATCATCAGGGATGTAATCAGTGGGGACAGATGGCAACATAAGATGTCTGCATCCTCTCTCCCTACAGATGTTGCCTCTGCACTAAAACTTGCATATAATGTTTAATTAAATGCTTCTCATCCTTGCCCATGCAGGAGAATCATTTGTGGGTTTTCTCCTCTTCTTGTTTGCTGAGTTGTTTTTGTTTGTTTGTTTTTTGTATCTTTTTCTTTCTTTTTTTTTTTTTTTTTCTTGTAACTGTGCACCTCCTATTTCAACTAATTTCCATGGCAGAGGCTATGCACCTGACTTCACACGTGATTTACATGTGATTCTCACGCAGGGGCAGAGTTGAGAATCCTTGACACCTTTGCATAGAAAGGATTTGGCAGTGACTACACATCCAGAAAAGCCCTAAGCTCAGCTCAGGATCCAGAAAAGAGGAAGCAAAGATGGTCAAAAGTTGCCAGAAATGACAGTGAAATTAAAAAAAAAAAAAGAAGAAAGAAACCATTAAAGAGACAACTAGAATAAGGAGGGTGATAAGAATAGCTCTAGATGTGAACACAGGGCAACCTTTATTTTAAATAAGATCTAGTTTCCCTTAGCCCTAGTTCCATATTCTACCAGGGCAAGATCAGGAGGAACAGGGTTGGGGGAAAGAGTAAGACACAAACCTAGACGGGAAAGGTATGATCCAGTGGCCGTATTAACAGCAAAACCCTCAACTCGGGTTGGGAGTGTGGCAGCAGGTCAGGAGACAGAGGTGGGACGGGGTCTGGCACAGGGGGGTAACTGGCGGAAGCAGTGTGTTGACCTGGGCCCAGCGATTCCACCCTCCAGTCCTGGTAGAAATAGTTTCCTGGGAAGATGATGGAAAACAGCTGACTAGTGGCCACAGCCAGGGCCGGACTTGCGCAAGCGTCTGTCGGACATTCCTTCTGCGCCTCTCCCGTTTATACACATCACAGGCTCAGCCAGCCTGCAGCTCCCTCCGGTCAGGAGAGACACGGAGGCTGATTCAATGGCTGAAATGCGCAGGCTCACGGTGCCCCACTTTGAGCAGATATGAGTCACTTGAAAATCCAGGTTTGTGAAACGGATGCATTAGAGAATATTTAACTTCCCAAAATGATTCCCAGTGAGACTGCTTTAAAGAGCCTGTTTCCCCTGGGCAGACTGATTTTATTTGCCAATATCATGTCACACAATAGTCTTCCAGAAGCACATCTGGCAATAAGAATCGTGAACTAAGTTTTAGGAGACAATAATTCTTGTTTTGCTGACACTGGTTTTGAACTTGAATGTGTAATGTACCTCTCTGAGACTTAGTTTTCCTATTTACAAAAGGAGAAGAATACTGGCCCTGACTAGGTCAGTATTTTAATTTAAAGTAATGAAATAATATGTGTGGAAGTAATTAGAAAATGCTAAAATGTTTTCGCACAATACAATATTGAAGGAAGCCATTAATAACAACACCAATATGTGGCTTCAGGAAATCTCACTATTCCGTTGATACTCAGCTCATGCTATGGATAGGACGGAGATGTTTGCTCCATCGATGGCTTCTGGGAAGATGCTTGATGGGTCGAGCCTTGTTCTAAATCAGAATGTGGATTCCCTGCCTTCTCCACAGCAAAGGGCAGAGAGAGAGAGAGAGAGAATGAATGAATACAGGCAGAGCAGGATGCTGAGGCTGGAGCCGGAACTGCAGACACATCAAAGACATTTCTAAAATTGACAAGCAAAGCAGGCAGCTAGCATTTCACACAACCTAAGGAAGGGAAGTCAGGGCTCTCTCCAGAAGCCCGGGCTCACACTGAAGTTTGGGCATCTGCAGGTGGAAAGAAGAAAAATCATCCAGAAGAGCCCTGGAACAGAAAACAGTCAGTCCCGTGAAGAAAGGCTATGACATGTCAGCAGACATGGGATGGAGGAGAAGGGACATTCCAGTGTGTACCAGAACAGAAGACAATGTAATTGGTGACCTTAACAAAAAGTGTCCAACCTGTCCTTTATGGGACAAAACTAGGAGGTGACATTAGAACCCCATTGGACAGTATTTATAGCTAATTATTCATAAGCTTCAATTATTTTGTAATGAAATATATACCTTTCATTAACAATTTTTTAATTTTTTTTTTGCCTACTATAAAGTCTTATAAACAAACTTTCTTAGTCCTGTTATTTACAGAATAATCTTGCCTGACTCTCTGAAGCAAACTGCTGATACTCCAGTGGGCACAACCAATGATCTGCTTTCCTTAGGAAATGGGGTTGAATAGAGGGTTTTGGGGTCCGTCCAGCCTGCACATTGCTCACTCAGCCCTTCCCCCACTTGCTGACGCACACCCTCACCTGGTCACCCCGTGGGAAGTTGGAAACTGAGGACCAAGAAGATTGTCCCTTCTCTCTCTTCCTAACCCTGCTCAGTGCGAGCATGAACACACAGGGGTAGGTCCCAAAGCCAGAGGGGGCCAAGCAGATGCAAAGTGGAAATGGAGCACGTGGAAGGTATGACAGGGCAGCCTGCGTCTGAAGGATTCGTATTTTATGCCAAGCCAGCTGGTAACACATTTTTGTAAAAAGGAGGAGAGGAAATTATAATAAAATAGGAACCATTCGACTGAAAGGAAAGTTGAAGGTCTCATAGAAGGCTTGCCAGCAGGCTTGCTGCAACACTGGCTCATCATTCTTTTCTGAGTCTAGCTGTTTCTCATTCTGTACTTGCTGTATTTTAAGGAAGATTCCAGAGATGAAGTAGGACTGAGCCACATCTGGGAATTTGAGTAGGACACTGACCTCCTTCAACGAGTTGCAGAGAAGGTAAAATAGACAATCACTGGGTTTGCTCCTGAGACCACAGTCCTCCAAATTCTCAAAACCACAAAGTGTGTTGAGTAGTTTCTGTCTAGAGTCATCATCTGGGTCAGCTGGAAAAATGTCTTTTGTACTACAGAGCATTTGATGATACATATGCCTAGAAAGCATCTAAACATTACCCTGCAAGTCAAGGTAAATGAATTGCCAGACTAACTCCACTAGTTTCTTGAAGCAGGAGAGAATATATGCTTTGGGAGGTCTTTATGGGCTTGCCTAAGAAGTTCAAAACACGGTACAGTCTAATCGAAGAGTGGATTTGGCGTGACGGCTCTGGCTCTGACGTCGGTGGATCCTCTTATCATTGTTGGAACCCATTCAACAAAAGGTCAAGTTTCTGTTAGAATGCTCATGTCTGACGAGAAGGTTCTCCTAAATATGAAAGTGATAGAATTTATGATCTGACTCACAGTATACAATCAGGTTTTATTTTATAATTATTTTCTTTTTTTTTTCTAAACTGTATTTTAAAATGTGACATGCTATAACAAACACAGCTCAGCATAAACACGTTGTCCTCAAGGTCTTTCTCGGCCCTGACTCAGATTCACTTCTTGAGTTTAAATGGCTGGACCTGGTAAAGATGCTGATCTGCTCTGATATCCACAGACGGAGGCCAAATTCCAGTCTCACGGCTCACTAGGCTCCTGGCATCCGCAGTTCACATAAGCCCCATTTGTGCCACAGTCCCTGCAAGGACAACAATACTGATGTCCCACAACAATGGGAAGAATGAAGGAGCCCACGCATTGCGGGGCACCCCGTCTGGAGACTCGTTTGCAATACGCGACCATTAAATGTTACTCCCGTTCCCCCTGGACTAGAATGTGGTTACTTGTCCTGCTCTCTGAGGTCTCAGGCCTCGGCCCTGTCTCTGAGCTGGTTTGGCGAGAGGCCCACAGAGGGCAGCACCAGCCTGGCTGACTCCGTGAGGTTCGGTGGCTCTCTGGTCTGGCCTCATAACCCACTTGGTGTGGTGCGTTAGGGCTTGGGGCTGCCCGTCAGGGATCTTAGGGGGATGTTACCGTCAGTGAGGAAAAACTCAGCTAGCCACATCTGGTCCTGCTTTGTGACGATGGCACAGAGAACATCCTTATCTTTGCTCCCCACTGTCCCACAAAGAGAGGTTCTTGCTTCCATAGGCCACTTGAAAGGTTTTATTTCAACAGTGTGGGAAGGAATGACTTTCAGACATACTGATAGTTCCTTTTTTTATAGCACGCCATATACTACTGAGTGATATCAGTATTCTCGTTGGTTTTTATGTGCAATTGGGTCAACATTAAGCCTCAGTGCGTCCTGGATGTCACATCCCCAGCCCAAGCCATGGAGCACGTGTCTTAACAGCAGACCACAACCACAAAGAAGGTAAACCAAGCATTTGGGAGCTAATGTTTTCTTCTTGTAAACTCTGACAGGAAAACACAGATAAAACAGAACTGACAAACACTGATTGCACTCAGACTGTACCAACCATTGTGGCTACAAACTGGCTTGAGTTGTGTAGTCTCCCTTATCAGCACTTTTATAGAGGTGGTAAGACATATTTATAAATTCACCTGTTATCCCTGTTTCCCGGAATAGACCAGTCTATGAGTGAGCAATCAAGAAGTGGTTTCTGGCTTGGGAACTCCCAAGTCTTACCTTTCATTCAAGGTGTCCCTGTAATCTACCTACCTGCTGGCAGCAACTGTGCTGCCTAGTTGGTCCTTGTTCTCACCTGTTGTCTGGTTTAATACCAGATAGGATGTTAGTTGAGTTCTCTGCGTGAGAAACCAATTGAGACAGTACTGGAGACATAAGCATTTGTCATTTCCCAGTGAAGTTCTGTTGCTGTAGGTCATGACCTGACTTAAGCTCATATATTCTTTGTGCTGTTGTGCTGTTTTGCCATTTGTATAATTTAAGTGTGAGCCTGGTTAGGGCATCTCTGCAAGTCCACCTCTACTCAGCACGGCTAACTCCACAAAGAGCCAGCTTTTGAACAGCTTGGTGTCTTGATGTTGCCCTGGATCTACAACTTCATACTAATAATGCTGAATAGTTCTCTTTTGTACTCATATAGTTTGTGACAGTGTTATCCTGGTCAAGCCTTATCTTTCTCATTTCTTGCAACTTTGTTTTAAGGTAGCACATAATTGGCAAAAAGATGAGTTGCTCTGAATGACCACTTTAGATTTCTCCAGAGGGGGAGAAAATACTAATCTGATTTGTAGTCTGAAATTGATACTTATGGTGAGGGCAGACTACTTACCAGTTTGTATAACCAAGAGCAGGTGGGCTTTGGAGCCACACATTTGGATTTGAATATTGGCTGAACCACATTCTAGTTTATGTCTATGTAAAAAACTGAGTGCCTCAGTTTCCTCATCTGCAAAATAAAAATAGTAAGAGTTGTGCCTACCTCTTGGAGTTGTGTGTAGATTAAATTCAAACACAAACAAAAAGGGTTAGAACAGTATCAGACACATAAGAAACACCCCGTAAATGGTAGCTTTTAATAATATTCTGAGATGTACTTATATTTGAAGTATAGAACTTACACATATGAGCCCTTAAATCTTGGCAAAAGTGACTTCCTTTTGAAAATTTACCATATTGTGATCTAAGTGTTTGGAATACGGCTGATCCTGAGAAATCCTCCTCTTTTGATGAAGCATTCAAATCCGAGCATTGTTTTAGTGGGGAAAAAAGATCTTCCTTTTTATGAGGCAGTCAGTGCCTTGAACATGATGCTCACATCTGATGATGAAACAGTCCTAAAAATGAAAAAATGGGTTTTCAGCATAAAACCTGCTGCTCCAAACATATTAAAACTTATTACATATTTTAATTCCTGTGCCAAAGTATGTATAGCAGGTGTTTTTGTGGCTTTGGATCATGAGACCAAGTTCAATGAGACAGAGGTCGCACCTGTTACATTTACTGCTGTGGGGGTGGGCCCAGCTCTGCTCCCCAGGAAGCACCCCATGGATGTCTGTTGACCGGATACATAACCAGCCAGGGCAGGGGTCTGAAAGTTTGACTCACGGAGAAATTAACCGTGTGTGGTTGTAGTCTTTACATACATTCCTCTTATTTCAACATTTTGGGGGGAAAAGAGTTTTCAAAGAAAATGGTATTGATGAAAAGCCATGTCCTTTAAAGTCAATTATTTGCCACAAGGTAGATTGTCGATGCTAAACTTCCCATATGAATCACAATTTTTTCGTAAATTTGATCAAGTGTGATACACTGTCGTATGGAGTTTTTGTCAAAACATTTGATGAACCAGTTCACTGTGGCATGGAGACCTGGGGCTGTCATGTGTGCACATAAGGGACCACTCTGCAATTGGTCCGATGCTGACACTGACCCCCCGGCTCGCTCTTGGCATTGTCCCACCCCATGCCAACTGATTCCTCTTCTAAGATTCTCCCCCTGGAGAATCCAGAACTTTGGATAAGGCTCTGATAACAGATTCACAGTTACATTAGTGTTTTGGAGTGCCCCTAGCACAATTATACTTATTTCATATATCTCTCTTAATCAATTTATGACAAGTTATCCTGGGCTTAGGTTGCATACAACAAGACATGACAAAGTTCTACTCAAGACCATTTCTTCCCCACCACACGTCATACACTGTGACCCTGGAATACTCCAGGCATCCTGCTCCCTTTTCCCAGAGTTGCTTCTCCATTCTGAACACTGTCCGGAGTGTTAAGGCAGTCGTATGAGATTCAGCTGCTGGGCAACAACATCCACTCATTATTCTTCCCAAATGAACTATCAGGCCATCAGGAAAACAGGACTCCAGGGGCCACCCTGTCTCCTCGCTCTCAGCACAGGGAATAGTTTTCTCTTGGAACCTTGCCAACAACAAAAACACAACCTAAAAAGGACTGAGAGCCTCAAGAGAGCTACAAACAAAATGCCACTTGGGGTTAAAGGAGACAGAGAAAAAATTTCTGGCTGCAATGATGGGGAAAGTCTTTCCAAAAGAGGTGGTAGCCAAAGGTGATTCTTGAAGAGGAAATGTGAAAAGGGAACAAATAAAAGACGTTGGGGACATTTCTGAGTCATGGCTGTGTCACTCTGCTGCAGAGTATTGTTGAGCAGATCTGAGGTTCATTGTTTCTTCTCATTTAAAGTGAAAGTGTCAGAGCAGATTTCTAGGGTGCCTTTTACTCTACAGTTTCACAAACCAGTGACTATGAGTGGGCAGGATTTGGAGAGGCAGAGATGAGGCACATCAGAGACAGAGGCAGAAGGGCAAGCACATGCTCAGGGTGTGTTTGGGAAATGGTGAGTAAGCTGTAGAAGGTGGTAAGACTTGAAAGGAAAATATATACTCAGCATGGAAAGGAAGTTAAAATAAAGGACTTTATTTTGAGGAGAGAGGTGGGTTGGTGCCCTTGGTTTTCTGAGGTTAGAAATACACAGCACTGAATGGAAACAAAAGGAACTCAGTGCCTTATAAGACTTTTCAAATACATGAGGAGTTGGTTCAGTGCCCTGCATGAAGGAGATTGTAGGTTGAAGGATAGCTAGGACAAAATTGGCAAGCCAACAATTCAGCCCTGCAAGTGACATTATAGTACTTTCAAATTCACTAGAAATAATTAGATTAATTTATATTTTTTTTTACTGTCACTGGTAACACTGATCAACTGCTGTGGAGGCCAGTGTTAATTTTCATTGAGTCTCATCCTATTTTCTTGTGGTTCCAGGCAAATGTGGCCTGAGTATGTTGTCTCAGTCTGCTTGAGGAAGAGGCAGTGCGTTTTAATCATTGGGAGCAAGTACATGAGTTGTGAAGGAGTCTTAAAGAAATCTACCAATTATAAAATGATGAAAAGCACCATTGGGGGTAGGAGAAGATGCAAAATGTATAACACTCAGTTGTGTCTCTCATGGGATTTATAATCTAGTTAGGAAAATCAGATGGACACAGACTCCCAAATGATGACTACTAATGTCAGTGCTCATAGAATGACTCAAACAGAGATCCATGGGACTTTGGAAGTGGGGGAGAGAACTCTGCTCAAAGACAAGGTTGTTGGAGTTAGCAAATCAAAAAACAGGATGCTCAGTAAAAGCTGAATTTCAGATAAACAACAAATAATTATTAGCACACACATGTCCATGACATACTTGTCCTAAAACATTATTGTTTATCTGAAATTCAAATGTAAAGAAATGTAAAGGGGGTGTAAAGAGGATGCCCTGCATTTTATCTGGCAACTCTAGTCAGGGGAGACTTTATTTTTTTTTTTTTTTTTTTTGAGACAGAGTCTCACTCTGTTGCCCAGGCTAGAGTGAGTGCCATGGCGTCAGCCTAGCTCACAGCAACCTCAAACTCCTGAGCTCAAGCGATCCTCCTGCCTCAGCCTCCCAAGTAGCTGGGACTACAGGCATGCACCACCATGCCCGGCTAATTTTTTCTATATATATTTTTAGCTGTCCATATAATTTCTTTCTATTTTTAGTAGAGATGGGGTCTCGCTCTTGCTCAGGCTGGTCTCGAACTCCTGAGCTCAAACGATCCGCCCACCTCGGCCTCCCAGAGTGCTAGGATTACAGGCGTGAGCCACCGCGCCCGGCCAGGGGAGACTTTAAAGATAAAAGTCTACCTTATCCCATAGATTCATGGATGTGAAAGCCTTTAGAAAAAGTGGGATCTTTGAGGAAAAAGGAAAGCATATAATGTTTAAAAGAGAGGGCGAGTAAAATAGGTAATCTGGAATGGAAAGCTTATGTAAAAGAGAAAGGTGAACCAGCGGGAATTCACCACTCTAATCACATGAAAATTTAAAACTGATGGGTCCAATGATCTGTGGGTTGAAGATATGAAAGTTAGGTAGATATGATCTTCATGTCTCATAAATAAAAGTTCATGGACAATTAACGCTGGAAGAAATCTTAGCAGTCATCTCTCCCCTCGTTTACAGATGAAGAAAGCACAGCCCAAAGTAACAGATCTGGGACCAGAACTCTATTCTAATTCTCAGGTCAATGCTCTTCCACTTCACCACGCTACTTATAGTTTTCTTATTTCTCAAACTAGTAGTCCCAAATGAACAATGGGCCAAACCAACAATCTACTGGGACACAGTGGTGAAAGCTAAGTAATGAAATTTTTTGCTAAATTCCACCATGAATCACTCCAATGGCCTTGAACAGCTTTGGAAACCTTTCTTGGGTGTTCTGATTTCTCTAAGGCCTTGATTCTTTCATGAGCTTTCAGTGGGGCAAATCCTACAAAGTTTAGGGAGGCGGTTTTCCTTCAGAGTCCTGGTAGTTGTTATTTTCCACAGACAACAAAATTCTCCACACGCAGATTTGTGCCAGAAAAGAATCTTCCATGTGTATCAATGTCGTAAGCAGTGACTGGCCTGGATTGAGCATGTAAATAAGACTGGACTTCACTCAAAGGATTATTCCCTTAGTTACTTCACCCCTCCCTAACCTTTGTCTTGCACTCCCCTCCGGGGCTGTTACACTAAACTGGCGCTAGGACTTGGGCTCCTGTGGCCTGCTTGCTTTCCTAAGGCAACCGATACATTCAGCCATCATCAACACAATTTATTGAAAAGAGCCTAATAATTTATAAGATTAATGCAGTGTTCCCTTTATAGGTGTAATAACATTTATTAGGAGCCAGAATCACTAATGCAATAAAATAATGAAGGATCTAAGTGGAAAAGTCATCTCAGAAGTCACCAAGGATGTCAAAATCATGTTTTATCTGAATGTTCCTGAATACTGGTAGTAACTGGAACTTTTATAGCAACCCTGAGCCCACGTCTTGTGGATGGCTTTCTACCTTGTATGTATATGTGTATGTATGTGTATTTATATATGTATATATTTGTTTGGTCATAGAAATTCATTTACCACTAATTTATTCATTCACTTATTTATCAGTGTTTTGCAAAGCATTGTCATGGTCTCATTAAAAGTTATAGCTGGGGAAGGGTGGTGCTTAAAAATGATGTATTCTTTTCTCTTTGTTTTACATACTATTAGGAAACTGAGAACCAGAATGAGAAGTGACTTTCCCTAAAGTCACCACTTATGAGTAAAGCTGTGACAAAATCCTAGTTCTCTAGTCTTCCCATCCTTACTTGTCCGTAAGTTGTCTCAACTCTTTTGGAAATGACTTTAAAAAATATAATCATCAGAATTGTGTCTCCAACACAAAACAGCTGCTAAACATTACAGCTAGTATTCGGCACTTTTACTATTAAATATACACTAAATTGACACTATCAACTCCCAAATGCTTCTTCCTGATTTAGGATGACTTAAGGCATAAAGAGCAATGGATGAATGTCACACTGCTTGTAAGAGGCTAAAATGGGAAGGCACATACTGCCATAGTTGAGATACCTGTGTGATCAGTCGCCTGTGAGTTACTGAGTTCCTTGTTAGCAGGAGTGTAAAGCCACTTGATGATCCTTTGGCAGGGATGCTGCATGAGGAATTTTGAAATAGTAGATGGGAGATGGAGCTGGATGATATTTTTAAAGTTTCCTCCATCTCTAAGAGTCCATGATCAGAAATAGGAAGTATTGTACAAAAGGAAAACCTATAAGTGGTCATTTAAATCTAGAAGCAAAGACAATAACAACAATAATGAGGCATTAAATAGGATGCCTAATAATGGTACCTGCTCAAATATGGAAGGCCAATATCAATTTAATTGTATTTTCCTTTCATTAGCTTGCAAGTGAGAGCTGAAGTGTCAAGAGCAAAGCAGGTTTCCTGAGAAAGTGTCTATAGAAATGAAAACCAAGGCAAAACTTAATGAATGGAAATGGAACAATGACTAAGCAAAATACCCTGCGAAAGGCCAGATGTACTGTGAGCCCAGGATTTTGGGAGCTGGCAGGGTGGAGAAGAGGCCAATGACTTTATCAGTGGCAGCAAGGAAGATTTAGAACTTGACCTGCCACTTAAAGCATGAATAGAGGACCACACAAAATTTTCAATTATTTTTCCATTAGTGATAACTACCTTTTAAGTATAAATTTTCTTTAGATGCTTGAAAACTAGATGTGTGGCTCCATTTATTTACATCTTGATCCTCTGGTGTTGCAGAGAATCCTAGCGTATGAAGCCCAAAAAGGATTCTGAGATGCCACAACCACCCCTCCATTTTACAGAAGAGGAAACTGAGCCCAGCAGTAGCTCAACAATTTGTCTCAGGACACACAGCTAATAAGTGACAAGGCATAGATAAAAATCAAATTCTCTTGGTTTTATTTTGATTGGGTTGGTGGTCATATTTCAAACCATTTTCTGAGTTTCACCTTAAGGAATATTTATGGAGTAAGCCATTACCTTATGAGAGTCTGTGTTACTAGGTCAATGTTTGCATTTAATTACGCTTCCCTTCCACCCCGGAGCAGCCCCTGGACTGGGCTCACCCTTTCTATTTTTAAAGCTTGGGGTAGATCAGATACATACATCTAGGGAATGAGCTTCCTTCCTGGCAGGGAGCATGTCACAGCAGATCTCTCCCACCATGTCAGCATCTCAATTAAGAATGACACTCTCCCTTCCTTTCCCCTAGAGATAACAAAGTCCTGGCCACTTTTCTTCTTCACCAGTGGATTTCCAGGTGACTGGCAGGTGGTTGTAAGGGTAATTCTTCTTTGACAATTTCCCCCAAATCCTATGCTTTGATTCACAATTTTCCTAACTACTGTCTTAAGAGTAATTGTTCCGGGGGCCACTCTAAAGAGGTTATACATATTCTCTAATTTGCACATTTCTTTCAGAACGAGGAAGAAATGAAACCCTGCTAAAGTGGAGAGAATCTGCCAGAATCACTACTTTAAAAAAAAAAAAAGGCAGAGTTTGAATGTCAGTCCTAAATTTCCAGCCCTCCCTGCTTCGTTCCCCTTCTAATAATAGTCTCATGTGTCCCCTTCTCTGCACACACACACTCACGTGTTTATAAATAGAGAATTCAGGCAAGAAATGGTCCTGTCCAAACACAACAACTGGGTACCAGGGTGGTATATTAAAAATTAGGCAGGGGCAGGGCCAGCCATGTTTAAAATAGCTGAGGAAAGGAACAACCCAATAGATGGGTGGATCATGCATATGAACAGACAGCAACAGTAAGAGAAATGCAAAAGTCTCTTAAATTAAAAGATGTGCAAGCTCATACATAATAAGAGAAATGGAAATTGCACTGCAATCCCATTTTTTTTTTTTTTTTTACTTATCAGATTGGCAAAAATCCGCAAGATCAAAAGCAAACCCTGTTGTCAAGGTTGTGGGGAAACAGGCCCTTTTCCTACATTGCTGGTGGGAATTTCAATGAGTACAACCCCTATGGAGGGCAATTTGGTGATATCTGTCAAAATTACAAATGCAAATACCCTTTGACCCAGTAATCCCACTTCTGGGAATTTATTCCACAGATACTACTTGCACAGGTGCAAAATGATATACCTACAAGGTTGTTAATTGCAGCCTTGTTTGCAATAGAAAAAGATTGGAAGCAAACCAGAAGTCTGTCATGAGGGCCTTTAAAATAAATCATCATATATCCACACAATTAAATACTATGTATCTTTTAAAAAAGAAGGGAGCTCTCTATATACCAATATAGAAAGATCCCCAAGATATATTACATTTAAAAAAAAAAAAAAAAGGAAGGTGGAAAATGTCAGTGTCATAATATAGTACATTTGGTGATTTGAAAAATGGGGGTGAGGGAACAATTAAAAAAATCTCTGGAAGATGCAGGAGAAGCCGATAGCTTCAGTCACAGGTGGCAGTGCCGAGGCCTTTGCGTGACTGCGTGACAACTGGGCAGGTGGGAAAGGGGAAATGCGTCTCTTCACTCTGTGTACAATTTAACTTTTGTGACTTTTGAATGGATCGTGTTCCATGGAAAATAGGACCACAGGCTTAAGCTCTTGAATAAGCTGTTTTCTAAGGTGACAGGCAGGAAGGAGTAAGATTCAGGTTCAGCAAGTCACACGGCAAGCTGTTCATTATGATGGGTCACTATGTGGCAGAATATTCTGCAGTGTTGACTTATGGTTGGGCCACGGGGTCAGCAACCTTGCCGAGCCTGCTGTGAAGGGTGCTGACAGCATACTTTTGAAAGGGGTCACACTATTTGTTCAGGGGAGTAAAACATAAGGGTCTTATCGGCCTGTTGAGCCCTTAATTGGCAGTCTATGTGACAAGTAGCTCTGTCTATTATGAGGGGATGATTACTTCTTCAAGTATCTGGTCAAATAAATAAAATTTTAAAACTATAGCATGCGCTAGTTCTCTGGCTAACAACCTTCTATTTCCTCCCTGTAAAACTCATGTGAAGAAACAGAACAGATAATCTATCTTGGCAACCAGCTAAAATAGCGCCAATGGGAAGATGGCCAGGGAGGCTGTGCTGATGTCTACACTGGCTTTCCAGCTCTGCTAGCTCCTGGGCAGAGAATGAGCTTGCCCACTTGAAGTCATCATCACAGCTAATACCGATGTTCTTAAGCACCAGGTACCATCAGGAATACTTTGCAAACGTTGATTCACTGAATCCTCACAACCACAATGAATGAAATGTAATATTTTTATTCCCATTTGATAGATGAAAAAGTGTGCACAGAAAACTTGCTCAAGTCTCCTTAGCTAGTGAGGAAGCCGAGGAGGAGTTTGAATCTAGGCAGTCTAACTCCTGAGTCCACGTAATCCTTCTGTCCCTATCCCACGGCCCTTCCCTGGTTGAGAAACAAAATTTGCACCCTACAGAAACTTCCACAAAATTGGTAATAATTGTCTAGTATGGATTTTTTTTCCCTCACCTCCCTCCCTTCCCAATGAGTACTTCCATTTCTATATCCACTCACAGATGGAAACCCCCAGAATAAGATTTTTATAATCCTGCTAGAAAATTAGGAAAGAAAGGCTAAGGGTGACAAAATTTCTTATTTGACATTGCTTCCCATTGCTTCTTGTGGAAACCTTCTTTTCCTTCAGCTGCATTCACACACACTGTCCTGATTTTCTTTCTCCATGGTGGACCTCTCCCACTCAATCTGATTCACAGGCACACACTGCTCCCTTAGCCAGCGAATGTGGAGTTTCACAAGGCTCAGTCCTAACCACTTCTCTACACAAGTTAATTTCTCTTTCTTGGAGCTCTCATGGACACCCAAAGCATGGCTCTATTAGTCAAACACTCACAAGCCTCCCAAATGAAGCCTGAACCTTTATTTTGAGCTCCAGATCTGTGTTATAACTGCCTTTTGACATTTCTACTTGGACGTCTTCATGACTCGTCTAATTGCAACCATTACCAAAAATAACCTTGTGCTTTTTCATTCCAAAACTATTTTTAAACTTATTTCAATGAAAACCACTCAAGTTACATAAACCAGGACCTAAGGGGCATCACTGACCCCTCTTTCTCCCGCTATTCCATTCTTCCACCATATTTGGTCATGTTTGCTCTCTACATATCTCTTCAATCTACCCAAGTCCTACCATCCCTACCCAAACTACCCTGGTAGAAGCTACCATCTTCTTTTATCCAAGCCACCAGCCCCTAGCTGGCTTCACTGTGTCATAATTGACTCTCTAATTAATTCTCTATTCTCCAACCAGGAAGATCTTCTAAAGACCAATTCTTGCATATCACTACACTACTTAAAACCTGGATAATGGCATTACACTGCTTTTAGAATAAATATTAATGTTCTAAATAAGACCTTGAGGTGGGGGAGGGGGTCCTACCTGAGCTGGCTCCAGGCTACTTTTCTACTGCATTGCATTCCAAGCTCCCTCTTGCACTTTGTGCTCCAGCCACAGATTTTCTTTGAGTCCTACCCCAATGTATTTGCATATACTCTTTCCCCCATCTAGAATGCTCTCCCTCCCATTCTTTGAACAGCTCCCATGCACCCTTGAATTACCAGTGTCAGCGCCAAAGAACTTTTCCTCAATCACTCCCAAGACTGAATTTGTCTCTGTTCTGGAAATTAAATTCACACTAGTACTCTTTCTCCTCATAGTATTCAATAATTCACAATTATATATCTGTGAGATTGTTTGTGGGCACTTCTTGAGGGATAATTCAAGTATATTTTGTTAGTAGTTTATCCCAGGGCTTATCATATAGGAGACATGCAATTCATAGTTATTAAATGCTTATTTTCATGAATGAATAAATGAAAGGGGATAACCCAAAGTAAAGATTTGTAGATGAAGGCAGAGTGAGGGAACTGGTATCAAGATAGCCTCTGGTTTTTCATATATTTCATCTATTTATACTATCAAGTCCCAAATTATAGGTGATGAAGAATCAGTGTATCAGAAGAGCTATAGCCCAACATGCAGCTACAAACCCAAGAAAGAAATTTGAGCCACACCCAATAAGTCAGAGAGAAGAGCCGCAGGCAAACAACACAGACTGTCTGCCGACAGGCAGAGGATTGGGCCCCATGCCTTCTCTTTCAGGAAGAAGAAGCAATTCCTTTATTCTTGGGATTCATAAATACTTAAACAAAACACTTAAAGCAATTTCAAAATTGCATATCAAAATGTAATAAAAGTGAACAGCAATGAAAAATCATTTAGTATGGAAACCAAGAGAAAATTTGAAAATAGTTTTGCATTCTTAATAAGAAGCACTAGGGTCCAGTCTCCATTAAAGGGTAACTGACAGTCATTCAGAGGGAGAGTAATGAGATAAAAACATGAGTGGACAAGATGAGAGATGGGCAAGATAAAAAACAACTGCAAGAAAACAGTAGCAGAATGAAAGTACACATTGCTGACACTGAAGAACAAGAAAGGCAATAGAAAATTAAACCAGTGATGTAGAAGACAAACCTGATTAGTTCTACCTTAATATGAAGCAAAAGCAAAGTAAATCATGAAAAAAGAGGATTACAAAAGTCTCTGAATAAAGAAGTAACCAAAGAATTATAAGCATTCTTGAGGAAGAAGCTAGATTAGAACAGAATTGATAGTCAAATATGCAATAATAATAACAGCTAACTTTTATCAAACCCTTTTGTGCCCAGATATGTGCTAAAGCATCTTCACGTCATCAGCTCATCATTACTGCTCATGGAACAGGACAAGCAGGTACAAAGTTTATCTGTATTTTACAAACGAGGAAACCAAGGCACTGAGAGGTGAAATAATTTGCAAATGTTCTTCAACTCACACATGAGAGAGCCTTGATGCATTCCTTGGCCATTTGACTCCGGCACCTGTGATCCTAATTATCATGATGAATTAAGAAAAATATTTTTAAGCTGAAGAAAATGTGTGATAATGTAGATGGAAGGCATTAATCACCTTCCCAGTAAAACTGATCATCAGAATACCTGTGCAAGTTTACATGCAGAGAAATTTGTAAGACGGTTGCTGGAAATGTCAACTGGAGCCTTCCTGTCTCTGACAGATCCAGGTAAACTGTCTTTAATCTTCAATTCTCATGCTAATTTTTGTGAAAGATGACAGATGCAGGTCCTGTTTCAGTCTTCTACATGAGGCCATCCAATTTTCCTGGCACCATTTATAGAATAAGGATTCTTTTCTGCAGTGTATGTTTTTGTCTGCTTTGTCAAAGATTAGATGGCTATATGAAGATGGTTTTATACCTGGGTTTTCAGTTCTGTTCCATTGGTCTATGTCTCTGTTCTTGTGCTGGTACCATACTGTTTTAGTTACTATAGCCTTGTAGTATAGCTTGAAGTCTGGTAAATTGATGACAGACTTAAACCTAAGGCATGAAACTATAAGAATTCTAGAAGAAAATGTTGCAAAAGCTCTTATAGTAGATAAGAACTCTAGTGCTCTAGTCCCCAGACTCCAATGGCACTGGCTGCCATCCCAATTCACCCCTGCAGACCATCACTGTGCTCCTCTCAGCATCTGATGCCCCAGACACCACCAACTGACTGCTCTCTTATACCCTTCTCTCCTTCTTAGGACTTGTACACACAGCCTGTTTGTCCCCACAGCTTTGCACCTCTCTCTTGCCTACTGGCTCTCTCTGTTTTGCCTTTAAACTCCTGTCAGGTGAGGGAGTTATTGGATTGCCCAGGCATCACTCTTATGGGATGATATACTGAGTTCTTGGGTCCAGCCATTTCATATCCTCTCTTTGAATCGGGTGCCCCTTCCTGATCCTATTACCTCTGCTCACCGTGGCAGAGCTACAAAGTCTCAGTGGGGTGTTATGGGTGAGGTAGGCATTGTGGCTCCTCAGAGGACCAGAAAAAGATGGCAGACAAGAATGAATAGAGATGCTCCTAAATCCTCTTTTATAAGACTTTTTCTCTCTGTTTGTAAAACTTCAAGATAAATATAGAACAGTATCAAGCACATTCAAGTGTAAGAAAAGAATAAATGACAATATTAATTTCAGACAAAGTAAAATTAAAATAAAAACTGCACAAAATAAGACAATGGATCATTTTAATTGATAAAAGATGTCATTTGAAACAGATTTATATATCAGTTAATAGCATCAAGATATATTTAAAACCCATACAAAATATAAAAAGGAATTTGTAGAAAAACAGGACGTTTTTATATATCTGTGTGACCATTTAATGTATTAAGTAGATTAAGACAATTTGAATATAATAATTAATGAGTTTGCATTAATATGTTTTAAACAAAAGTTTATTTTTTTAACCCATGCAACTCCTTGAAAAAATGCTTGGGTTTAAGAGGAAATAAAAAACGTAATTGCCAACTGGTTAGAAAGTACCCTGAAATGAGAGTAGTATTTACCAAAATGTACGGTTGGTGGCCAAAAGAGAATCATTGGCATATTCACTTTTTATTAAACAATATATATTTTTTATTATATATGTTTTTTATTAAGCAATAAGAAATGAAAGTAATAAATTAAGCAGCCATGTCAATAAGCTTTAGAGAATTAACACACCTAAAAAAAGGGAAATAAAATAATATATATGAAATAAAAATTAATGAATTATGATATAGAAAAACAGAGAAACAGACTTAAAAATAATATTTGGTACATTAGAAAAAGAAAATCACAATAAAATAAATGATCTTTGGAAAATCTAATAAAAAAAGGCAACATAAGAAATTAAAAAGCTAATATAAACATAGATACGCAGTGCTTATAAAGTAACATAATACTGTATAAAACCCTATAGTGATAAATTCAAATAAATGGATAGTTTTTTTGTTTGTTTGTTTGTTTGTTTGGGAAAATGTATCTTTCAAGATGTATTTAAAGAGAACAAAAATAATTGAAAAAAAATTTCCCAAAGACCCTGGCTGATTTGAAAGTGTTATTTCAAACTTTGAAAAGATAAATAATTCTCATGTTTTACCATGGAATAGAAAAAGATGGAAAGTATTTAGTAAAAAGGTTGATTTTAAAACTACTAAGGCCAGTAAGAGTGTTTTATAATACAAAGAAAATATGTAAATATCAGAAGTTTTCCTATATTCCAAGAAGGATCAGACAGAAAATATTATAAAAAACAAGTCCTTTAAAAAATAAATAAATACAAAAATATATAGAGCAACAACAACAAAATGTATAAAGTAGCTGAGTATAAAATATGCTGTAGTCATATGAAGAAAATCACAAAACTTGACTGAACAGCATAAAATATGGCTTAATACATAAGAAGTATGCTATGTTTGTACATAGGGAAATACATATAAATATGACAGTTCTCCTCATTATAATTTATAGGTTAATTCAACATGAAATGATTCTAGAATTTATCTGGAAGAATAAAGGCTACAGATTGCTAAGAAATTTTTTTTTAAATAAAAATCATGAGAGAATAATTAAAACAGTACGGTATTGGTGCTAGACTTGACAGATTGGTGACTAGAACAGTATAAATGGCCAAAAGCAGAGACTGGTATAGATTAGAATTATGAACAGTTAGAGTTGGAAATGTAGCTCCTAGGTCCATCTGTTCATAAACCCAAGTGATTATGAGGGTAATGTTTACGCTGGCTTCCCCCAATGCGTTCCCACCAAATCAGATGGAGAGGTGGTCTTTCAATGCTGTAAATCCAGGCACACCCTTCAGCTTTCTGCTCATCCTCACGCAATGGCTCATCCTTTTGGAAACCATGTCAGTTTCATGAAGGCTGGTAATGCCTCTCTGGGTAGGCAGCAACCTCCTTGAAGATCTCTGTATGAGCTTGGAGACCTTCAGCAGTTGAAATAACCCCACTTCTCATCTCACTATTCATGTTGATGTGCTGATTTGAATGGGCCTTGAACTGGGATAGATAGCAGCCTACCCACATTGCATACAGCTTTTATGTTCTCAAACTCCTATCATGTTAGAACATTTAACCAATGAGTTTCTGATGTTGATAATGTTTCTTTAGTCTACACTTAAAAATTTTGCATTACCTATCACTGCTAGTGTGAATTACTGTTTATAACAGGAGAGTTTAGCACTTTCCTAGTTGCACAATTTGCTTTTGTCCATCAGAGTCATTTCTAACTGTGGGACTATTCGTTACACACATTTGTGCAATGTTTACCAATTTCTGAGTACTTTCAATTGTTTATAATGTTCTATATTTAAAACTCTGCTTAAAAATGATCTCTATTTTTATTTCTGTCATTATCTTACTACTATGTATTCACACTGCTATTGCATTTATCTGATATGATGAAGTTAATGGTATTAGTAAAATAACTCAAATTTAGCAATGAAAACTGCAAGTATGTACAGTAAATGAATTAAAATGACCACAGGTGACCACTAATGTCACCTCTTGGTGGCAGATTTAACATACTCTTGCTCTGGAACTTATCTTGATTCTTATTTAACTTAATAAGTAGAGAAGATTCTATAAAAATGTCATCACAAATCAGGGGAGAAATAAAAGATGAAGGAATGGCTTGTACTGACACAGTATTTGATTATTTAGAATTGGGATAAAGTTAGATCTTTACCTCACACCATGCACACAAAATGATTCCACATGGATGAAGCATCTTGATTTTAAATGCTGGGAAGCCAAGAAAAAAAAATAGGTAGATATTTATTTAATCTAGCAATGGAAAACCACTTTCTAAATATAAAAGTAATGGAAGAAATCATAATAATTAGAATATTAAACAAGGCATAAGTAATATACTCTCAGCTGCAATTAATAGAAATCCAACTTTGTAAGTTGTTTAAACAATAAGAAATGGTACTGTTTCACAGAACCAGAATCCAGAGGTAGAGTAGGTTTCAGAGCTTTGACTTAGTCCAGCAGGCTCAGTTCCTTTTCTTTGTGATCACTTAGCTTCACCCATCTCTATGGGTTGGCTTCATTCTTCAACAATTTCTTCGTGGCTGGGAAAATAAATATAATAGGTCCAGTCTTCACATCTGCAGACCTTGTTAGCTTGGATGCCCTAGAGAGCAGAGGCTTTTGTGCTACTATCTTATTAGAAAGTGTAATTCAAGGGAAGCAGGAGTGAGGGAAAAAGAGAGTGAAACAACCACAAAGGGAGAGCCAATCACCAAGCTGGCCTCTGCTTGGAATCACGCATCCTTGATTGTTTCACTTCATCTCAGGCTTGATCCACCTGGTGGCTGCAGAAACATTTGTATCTCAAGCCAGTCCTTCCTGGGAAAGGGAGAAAGAGGAATTGATTTGCCACTTTTCTCATTGGTCAAAGAATTGTTTGGCATGGAGATGTTTTTTCCCTAAATTTCCAGGTTGTGCACACATTGATGAGGTTCATGGCATCTCATGCTTCAATATCAACAGGGGAGACCTAGAGCATGAGACAAAAAGCACACAGTGCCCGTACTCTCAGACCATGGCCACCTGAGGCTGTCCTGAGTCTACCCAGGCATGTTTACCTCAGAGGATTCTGGTATGAGAATAAGTGGACTTTGCCCTGGAATCGGGATGAATAGAAGGAAACATCCGCAATCTGATAAAAGGCATCTACAATAAACCTACAGCTAACATCAGCCTTAATGGTGAAGCATAGGATGCCATCTCTCTAAGGTGAGGAACAAGACAAAGATATCTGCCCTTATGACTTCTGTTTGACATTGTACTAGAAGTTCCAGCCACTGTAATATGACAAGAATGAAATGTACCTGAATTTGAAAGGAAGAAATAAAATTATTTATGCTTGCAGGTAACATAATTATCCACTTAAAAAAATCAGATGAAACCTACAAAAAAGCTACTAGAACTAATAAGTGAATTAAAAGAGGTATCAGGTTTAAAAAATTAATATACAAAATTCAACTGTGCTTCCACATATGAGCAACAAATAATCATAAGTTGAAATTTTAAAAAGTAATGCCACTTACAATAGTGTCAAAATATATGAAATGCTTAGGCATAAGTCTGATCAAAGAATAAGACCAATACAAAGAAGACTGCAAAATGTTGCTATGAGAAAATAGAGAAAGATCTAAATCGATGGAGCAGTATACATTGTTCATATGTAGGAAGATTCCATACTGTTAAGATGTCAAGTCTCTCTATATTAGTCTCTAACTTCAATACAATCTCAGTCAAAATACCGGCAGGCTTTTCTTGTAGGAATTGACAATATGATTCTAAAATTCTAAAATATGAAAATGCAAAGCACTTAGAATTCAAAACAACTTTAAGAGAGAACAAAATTAGAGGACGAACACTATATGATTTCAATACTTACTATAAATCTGCAGTAATCAAGATTATATGGTATTGGTTTTAAGATAGACATAGGTCCACCAAACAAAACAGAGGACCAATTGTATGCAGACAACTGATTTTGGACAAAGGTGTAAAGACAACTAGATGGAGAAAGGATACTTTGGGTTTTTTTCCCCCCAAAATATGGTGCAGGAACAATTGGATATCCATATGCAAAAAAAATTCAATTAATACCTTACACTATCTATAAAACTTAACTCAAAATAGATCATAGACTTAAATGTAAAACCCAAAACTATAAAATTTATAGAAGAAAGCATAGGAGAAAACCTTTAAAGACTTCTAATTTTAGCTGGTATGTGTAAAGAGCTAGGAAGTCCTCACTCCCTTCCTCAGAAGAAAAGTTAGAAAAATGGAATATCAAGGACTTTTCTTGGACCCATCAGAGAACTAAAGTTGCAGGGCACACTGTCACCCCAAAATCTGGAGAGACAAGAGCATCCAGAGAATCATAGTTAAGATCTGCTTGACTGGAGCAGAAGCCACTATAGTCGTAAACTAGTAGGAATGCTTACCTGGTAATTGTGATGAATTGTTGAAGATTGTGTGTAAATTACTGTGAGAGTAAGAAACTCCCAGGGACTGCAGTCTTAGGGAGAGCTTCCAAACTTTTGTGAACTTGCCATCCAGGAAATCTACCAGGTTCTCATGGTGAAGATCTAAAAATATCCTCTCATGACTGTAGCAATCCCCTCTAGCTGAACCATCATAACCATCACATAACCCCAAGGCTCTTTTTACTTTTCCCTGAGTTTCCTTGATGCAAATGGCTCCTTAATTACTTTCTTTTCCAGTACAATCTCCTGCAGTCACTTGAGAGAAGCCTTTAGACTCTTTTCAGAAATCGCTGTTGCCCATCACAGCACTCCCTGGGCTGTTGTCCCAAAGAATCCCTCTTTTAAAAAGCATGAATAGTTCTAAAAGTTAACTCCCCACCCAGGAGTATTCTGTATTCCCTTTTATCTTAAAATGTTTAGTCTACTTTGGTAACTGTGGCAGAAACACGAAAAGCCTAGGCAATGACCTGTATGGATCAATCACGGAGGACCACAGGAGATTTGGGTTAGTTCTGTGGTTGACGGGGTAGACAGACAACCTCAAAGTTTAGATGGAACCTTCCCAATGCTTGGGAATGTGTATGCAACCCAATTTTAAAGACAACCTTTGAGAAAGGGGTAGAACGAATGCCAAACCAAACAAGGTTAAGTGTCTGCCACCAACCCCAATAGTATAGGTCTCACAATTATAATTAAATTAAGTTGTATAACAGTAAAGGTTTAAATTTGGGGAACCTAAAATTGTGAACTAAGATTTGAATTCCCTAGGATAATCATCTTAGGATAAATAAATGTTGTTTACTGGAGGCTAGGAAGGAAATAATCTTGGAACCATGGTGTTGGGAGATCCTCCGATCATCTGAAACTTTCATGGAATCAATGGGTGGTTGTCAAGAGCCCCAAAGAAGAAGACGAAGCCACCTACCTGTTCATGACCCCATGGAAATTCATCTATGACTTGGAGCAAAGGTAGAATATTCAGATCACTTCTTCCCTATCTTCTGATAACTACTACCTTCTCCAATCTCTGCTTCTAATAAAAAAATTAGTTGTTTTGGTGATAGGAGGGTTCTATCCTTGGAGAATGCTGTAGAAAATATTTATCTTTGTGAAAATATATTCTTTTGATCTGAGCTTGAAGCACCTTATGCCAGAGGGTATTATAAATTTAGTAAAGTTTCTGAAAGAGTTTACAAGAGAGTAAGCTCCATTTTTTTTCTACATTATGTTGGGACTTGAGGGCTTCTGTAGCTACTTAGGAAGCATCCTTTCAGTACTAATAGAGGGCATTACCTGTTCATCAGACAGGTCTACGCTATAGGCCAGTGGTCCCCCAAATTTTTCGCACCAGGGCCCAGTTTCGTGGAGGACAGTGTTTCCATGGACAGGGGTCTGGGGTATGGGGGGAAGGGGGTAGATGGCGGAGCTCTGTAGCCTGGTCCCTAACAGTCCTTACTGGTATGCAGCCTGGGGATTGGGGGCTGCAGCTATAGGCAATCACTTCACCCTAGGGTTCTTTCTTTTTATGCCAAGTGTATCTTCAGAACAGTCTCTATGGACAAGGTGAGACTCACAGAATGCTTATATATCCTAGGATCATCAATTGTCTCAGTTGGGAGGGTGTAATTTAGAGGGTATTGGAAATTAAATAATTGGGTTGTGGTTATAATCTAAGGGCCCTTATAAATCAGAGATAGATATTTGAATTGGAAATGGTAGAAGATGGATAGTCAGTGCAGGTAAGAATTCACAGAATCTTTGGGCACCTGCTCAATGATGATTCACCAATTCATCCTGGCCATTGATCCTGATCTTGTTAATATCCTGTGTCTTGTAACTGGGAGGCCATCTTTTCCTCTTATGTCTAATTACCTGATTTGGTGACCTACCTAAAAGCCATGGTTCCCTAGGACTGTCATCTAGCATGGTCCTAGAATTCATAGGCCCTAGATGCTGCCTACTTAGACTAGTATTATCCATCATAGGCCTTCCCAGATCCCCAATCCCAGCCAGAACATCTTTCCTTTCATCTTCTCCCCAACTTTCCTGTTCCTAAACACTGTCCAGAACTTGAATTACAGTTAAGTCCCACAGTGAATGTTTACTTCATCCCCTGGACTTGAAACTTTCTTTCCTTACCCAACCAATCCTACCTGAGATGGAATGTTGGGACAGCCAGACCGGGGAAGTTCCCAAAATGTAGAGATCAAATAAGAGCCAGATATTGAAGGTAATTTGGGTAATTGAGAGTTCAGGAAACCCCATGGTGTCAGAAGGCAAAACAAAGGCAAGGTTGGAAATAAGGAATGAATCAGCTATCTGGCAATAGGCCAAGGAGCAGATAAAGTGGGAACACCTTTGCCAACAGGCCTCCTATTAGATGATTCCACAAATATTCTCTGAGCTCTGTTACATGTAGTACAATGTACTAGGTTTTTACATGCTTTTCCTAGGGTTGGAGTTTGTGACTCAGTTTCCTGGACAAAACCCAACCTATTATTCTGAGATGGAAACCAGTAAGAAACTGGTGAGTGACAAACTGGATGTGGTGTGTGATCAAAGATACTGGCAAATACTGTAGAGGACTGGAAGGGTCATGCTCAAGGGTTATGTGCTCAGGCCTCGTAGTCAGAAGACTTGAGTTCAAATCCACACTCAAGAAATACAAGTTCTACAATCCTGACAGCAAAATGCCCTGAGGGTCAGTTTTTGTTTTGTTTTGTTTTTTGTTTTCAGTTGAATGAGAATAATAATACAATCTGCTTTATAGTGTTTTTATGAGCATTGGATGAGATAAGGCACAAAAGCACTTGGAAGTGTCCCTGGCACTTTACTACGTGCCAGTAAGTGTTGTTTTTTTTGTTGATAGAAAATAAATCTGGCAGCCAAATGTGAGAGAATTTAGCCTATGGAGAAACTGTCATCAATAGATAACATGGAGTTATTGGAGAGGTGTGAGGAAGTAGCGAGGAGTGATGAAGACCCTGGGTCTTTTACTTAGACCTTAGTTGTTTCACTAGCTGTGCTACATTAGCTGTATTATTTAACCTCTTGGAGCCTGACTTTCTACATCTGTAAGACATGTAATCATGTGTGCTTTATGCATTTGGTAAGATAAAGCATGTGAAATGTCTAAAGCAGTGCCTGGTGTTTAGTAAGTGCTCACTGAGAGGTAATAGAACCAGTAATCCAAGCATGAGCTGAGGACCTTTGCTTGGAGTGATAATAGAGGCAAAATCACAATTGACAAAGAAAGAGTGAGCCAAGGGTGTGTAGGCGGGCGGTCCAGTCCTTTGTTTACATTTAGAAAGCTCCCCCTTCCCTGACTCTCAGAGTTCCTTGGAGAATGTCACCTCTTGGCCCCAGAAGATCTCCAAAAGTGCAAAGTCCAAGGTGATGGCCCTGGTTTGCCCCAGGGTATAGCGGATGCCTGGGTCCTGAGCTGAACACAGGTCTATAATCCACATTTGAACACAGGAAAAGGCTTTGCAGATGAGATAAGAATAATTTGTAATTAGCACATCCACCGTTTAGTAGCATTATTTGCATACAAAGTGGCTTTTATAATTACTTGGGAACCATTTGTTGACCTTTCTTCTTTCGTAGGCTAAACATTTTGCTGTTTATACAATACTTTTCTCTATAAACTCTTCCTTTAGACCTTGCTTAGAGAAGCAGCAAATCAGACTACAAAGGCTCTCAAATCCTTTTTCTGGAGACAGACAAATAAATGTCTTGGCACTTTGTGTCAAAACTGACAGACCTCAAAGAGGAACACGTTTCCAAATCCAGCTTTGGACTCCTGGAATAGATATCAAAAATACAGTTTCCCTGCCTCCATGCTAGGCTGAATAAAAGAGAACCTCGGGATGGGTCTAATAGTCTGCATTTTTTCCAGGTGCCCCAGATTATTAGTGTAAGCAGCTGGGTTTGAGAATCAGCATTTCAGGTCACTTCCTTTGGAATTTCTGCTGCTGAGCATGACCAAATTGATCAGCTGGTCTACCTTTTGGTTTGTACTAGAAATGGGCCATGGTAGTGACATAAAGTTCACCAGAATTCACATCTCCTGATCCACAGACCAGTGTCTTCCCATTGTGTTCAGTGAGACCCAGACACCTTCCTACCAATCCTATGACACAAAAGAAGTCCACCGTACCAGCTTGGTTTGTATAATGCCCACTAAGAGTGAGGCACTATTACATACCCTGAGAAATACCACTTAATTCTTCATCCAAAAATGAAGGTATTGTTATTATTCAGGTTTTAAAGATTAGAAAACTAACACTCAGAAGTGGAAAATAATTTTCCCAAGATCTCCTAGCTAAGAACTTTGGGGTCAGTATTATCAGCCAGGTCCGTTTTCTGCTACTCCAAGTGGCCTATTTTAGAAGGGAAATGCATCACATTTCCCTTGCTCCAGGAAGGGCATTTTGGCTGTCATTGACATGTTACCAAAGAAGAGAATAGGTTCTCTGAGCTGAGGGACTTACAGCCCAATGGGGGATTTAGGAGGGGAGACTCCCTGTTATCCCAGCAGGTAGACAGCTCCACACTCTCCAAGCTTTCCTCCTCTTGGCTCATTTCTCTCCAAGCCACACGCTATACTAGCTTCCTGTCTGATCCCAATCCTCTCCCCCAATAGACCCAGCTCCTTGAAGACAGGGGCTGTGACCCACTGAGGTCATTTCATCCCAGTTCCCCTCTGTTAGCCCAGCCCTGATGCGTGTTGCACGGTCTCACTCACACTTTGCGGTAATGGTGTATTGTGTGAGAGGATAAGAAAATGAAAGCGTATGAATTAAGGAGTCTCAGATGTGTCTGAATTAGGGAGGCATGCTCTGATGTAAGGTATCTCCTGACCTGGCAGCCTTTCCAAGGATTCCAGAACAAAAATGCCCAAGATGGAAATTATACAAATGTATACATCCGTATAACAATTGCTTTAGAGTACCTTGGATAGTGGAACAATTTCTAAGTCATGTTCCAAAGGAAATTACATACATTTTAAGTATTGAATTAAATGATGTATCCTAGTCCTCAAGTACAAGTCTGGCTGTTTCTCGGGGACCTCCGTCAGGGCCCTCTTTGTCTCCATGAACTAGGTCCTGTGGTGCAATGTCAGGGCTGCATCCAAACATATCTGACCTTCCATGTCAACACTGAGACTCTGGAAGCTTGTCCTCACTGGTGGCATGAGACCTGGGAGCTTCAAGCATACACACAGTATCCACCCACCCACTGGGCAATTTTTGTAGTGATTGGAAGGAACCATGTAGAAACAAGGTGATGAAAACATGAGTAGATCTGGAAACCATGTCTTGCCTCTGCAGAAACTGGGGATGTTTATTCTGGACAAGAGGAGATCTAAGAGGAGTTCAGACAGCTGCCTTGGTATATTTGATGAACTGGTATGAGGAAAGAGGAGTAGCCCCAAAGGAGGAATTACAATCTGTGTGTGCAAAAAACACTTGTCTATAAAAGAATCCCAGCTCATGGGAATACCCATATGCTATGGCTTTGTATTTTCCTTGTCTCAACTTTCAATTGTGCTTCACTCAACCCCTCTCCCCTGCAGGGTAGCAGCAGACACCTTGTCCTAATTCTAAAATTATTCTATCACTTTTGGTTTGTAAAATTTACTATAATATAGTTTTGTCCTTTTTTTTTTCTTTTTTTTTTTAGTGTATCTGAAGATATAGTATCAGACATTTTCAAAACTTGATTTTTCAGTTTTATTGAAGTATAATTGACATATCATAAACTTCCTATACTTAAAGAATGCAATTTGACATGTTTTGACATATGTATATATCCATGAAGCTATCACTGTAATCAAGGTGGTGAACATATTCATCACCCCCAGAAGTTTTCTGTTGCTCCCTTGCAGTTGCTGTCTTCTATGATCATTTCTCCCCTCACCCTATCCTCAGGCAATCAATAATCTGTTCTCTGTCACTATACATCAATTTGCATTTCCTGTTATTTTATGTAAATGGATTATATAGTATGTACTCTTTTGGGTCTTGTTTTTTTCACTCAATATAATTATTTTAAGATTCATCCACATTATAGTGTATATCAAATGTCCGTTCCTTTTGATGGCTGAGTAGTATTTCATTGTGTGGATATACCACAATTTGCTTATCCATTTTCTGGTTGATAGACATATGGGTTGTTTCCAGTTCCTGGCTATTACAGAGTTCCCATGAGCATCCATGTGCAAATCTTTGTGTAGCTATATGTTTTTGTTTCTCTTAAGTAAATATCTAGGATTGGAATGGCTAGATCATATAGTAGGAATTGTTTAAATTTTAAGAAATTGTTTTAATTGTTTTTAAAAGTGCTCGGGCCATTTTACATCTCTGTAGGAGTATACACAAGTTTCAGATCCTCCACATCCTTGAGAATATTTAGTATGGTAAGTTTTTAACATTTTAGCCAGTGTAATAGGTGTGTAGTGGTATCTCATTGTATTTTTATTTTCCTTTCCCTAAGGACTAATAAAGGTGAACATTTTTCATGTACTTATTTTACATTTTTTATCTTCTTTGCAAAGTGTCTATTGAAATCTTTTGCTCATATTTTTATTGAGTTGCTTGTTTTATTATTACATTTTGAGAGTTCTTTATGTATGCTGAGCACAAGTACTTTATCAGACATGTAATTTGCCCATATTTTCTCCCTGTCTGGGACTTGTCTTTTCATTCTCTGACAGTGTCCTTTGAAGAGCAGTGTCTTTAATGACAATGCAGTCAAATTATCAATTTTTTATTTTATAAATGATGCTTTTGGTATCATATATAAGAAATCCTCACCTAACCCAGGGACACAAAGATTTTCTTCTGTGTTCTTCTAGAAGTCTTATTGTTTTAGGATTTGTATTTAGCTTATGCTCTACTTTAAGTTAATATTTGCATATGGGGTGAGTATAAATCCAAGTTTACTTTTTCGGCATGTGCATATCCAATTGTTCTAGCATCTTTTGTAGAAAAGATCATTTTTCTACACAGAATTTTGCATCTTCATAGAGAATAAGTTACCCATATATGTAGTGATCTATTTCTGGACTCTCTATTCTGTTCATTGATATATTTGTCTATTTTTCTGCCAATGGCACACTGTTTTAATTACTGTAGCTTTATATAATATTATGACTTAAAATCAGGTATTGTTAGCTATCCACCTTTGTTCTTCTTTTAGGAAGTTATTTTGATTCTTCTACATTCTTTATATATCCAGAAAAGATTTAGAATCAGTTTGCGAATTTCTATAAATATGCCTGATGGAATTTTGAATGAAATAAAGCTGACATTACTAGAGAGTAATCTGGGGAGATTAACATATTGACAAGATGGAGTCTTCTATTCCATGACTACGGTATCTCTGTCCATTTATTTAGGTCTTCAGTTATTCACAGTAACATTTTATAGTTTTCAGTTCATAGATTTTGTCAAATTTTCCCTAAATATTTTGATGCTATCATAAATGGTATTTTCTAAGTTTTAATTTATGATTGTTATTTGATAATATATAGAAATACAATTAATTTCTGAATGTTGATTTTGTATCCTGCAACCTTGATCAACTCCCTCATAGTAGTGTTTTTTATAGATTCCATCAGATTTTTCTCCATAAATGATCATATCAGTGAATAAAGATGGTTTCTATTCTTTCTTTTTGATCTGGATGCCTTTCTTTTCTTTTCTTACTGACTTATACTGACTAGCGTCTCCAGTACAATACTGAATAGAAGTGATGAGAGTGAACAACCTTACCTTGGTCCTGATCTTAGGGGAAAAGCATTAAGTCTTTTACTAATAAGTATAAGATTAGCTGTAGATTTTATTTGTGAAGTTGAAGAAGTTCCCTTCTCTTTCTAGTTTGTGAGAGTTATCAGGTTTGAATGTTGGATTTTGTCAAAGATTTTTCTGAGACTATTGAAATGATCATGCAGGGTATTTTTGTTTATTTGTTTAGATTTTAGTTTTTCTTAATGTGGTAAATTACAATTATTTTCAAGTGTTAAACTAAACTTGTATTCTCAGGGTAAACCCTACTTGATCATGAAGTATTGTATTTTTTTATGTATTGTGAGCTTTAATTTTCTAAATTTGTGTTATATTTTTTGCATCTTTATTTATAAAGGATATTGGCCTATAGTTTTCTTTTCCTGTAACATCTCCCTGTGCATATGTCTTGCAGACATTCCAAATCTTTATGAATAATATTCTTGGAGATCTCTCTTACCTGACTTCAGGCATGAATGGGCAAAACAAGGAGAAATTTCCTTTATTAACACTGTACTTCCTTAAAGGCAAATGTCTGTTTTTCCTGCAATCCTCTCCTTACTGAAACTGGTCGCTCTAGCTCCTTCTTATTTAGATCTGGGAAGAGGGAAAGAGAGATCGTAGTAGCTTAATGAAGGAGGAACCATTTGTAGTTTCTCAGATAGCCCTGAAGGGAGTGTCTGGTCACAATGCTTTGCAGTGAGGAGAGACTTTGGCCTTAGCCACAATTCAGGCTGACAGGAAAAGTTTTAATAAATCTGGGTAGAGAAGTTACAGAGAAATAGGATCTTATCAAACATGCTGAAGTACTTCTTACTGGTTAGAAGGTCACTAAAAAGGTTGAAGCCCGATAATGGGAATAAGAAATTCTTATCTGTAATGTGGGAAAAGTAATTTCTATATCAGAGTCATAAATTCAATATAGCTGGTCATATCCAACCTCTTTTTCAATGATGTAGTATAGGATAGGATAGCATGGGATAGGACAGGGTAGGATAAGACAGGGAAGGAGCTACAATATTAAATGCACCATATGTAGTAGATTTTCCTGAGATTTTTCTTTTTAATTCTCTTTCTCTTTTGTTTAATTACATGTATGTACTAGATTACAATGTGAAATATGTTTCTTATTGCGGATCACAGTCAAAGAATTTTGAAGCTACTAAGTTAAAGCACTTTCACTCTGTGAAGCTGTGAGTCTCTAAAGTGGTGGAAGAAATTACAGAGCTAAGGTTTACAGTTGTTGCTGAGAATCCTTCGGTTCTCCCTCTAAGTCAAAATCTCCTTTGAGTTTGCCAACCTGAAGGTAATATTGAAGAATATTTCTTAAAACAGATTGCTACCTTTGCAAAATAATGGGAAAGTGTGATTATAGACCATTTGAGAGTGCTCTGTGTTCCGACTCAATCCCCCACCAACTCTGTGACTTTGAAGGAGGCCCAACCTAGAGGAGTGAAGCTGGTGTCTTCTCTCAATAGCAGTCAATCAACACAGAGTTAACACATCCATGGCCACACTAGAAAAAAAAATTGTCTTTGGGGCCACGGTGTTTTATTATGAAAATAGAATAAGAACTTTGAAAACAAAATAATCCTTTCTAATTTAATGAAAAATTTATTATTTTTCATTGTTTTCTGTGAATGAGTTATCTGCTACTTGAAAAATAGTTCATGCAGCTCCCAAGGTGAAGAGACATGTGAGTTACATATGTGTCACGAGGCCCCAGGCTCAAAACTAGCATGAGTTAAATACAACTCACATGGCAGTTAAGGTGTTAATTCTCCAGTGCATGGTAAGTTGTCAGCAAACTTTTCAAACTGTTTCAACTTCTGAAATAAGGGGCTACTCTCAAGGGCTCTTCCATTTACTTGGCAAATTGAACTAACATCCTTGAAATAACTCACAGACCAAGATAACATAAATAAGAGTTAAGGTGCACACAGCATAATATAAGCACAAAAGGAGTTCAGAGGCAACAGAGAAGGGATGATGAGCTAGTGGCAAGAATTCTCTGAGGTAGACCCGGACCATCTTGGACTAAATATGAAGGATGTGCCACCTTCAGACACCCAGAGAAAAAAGTAGGGGTGTTTCAGAGTCAAAGCACATTAGACATAGATTTGGATGTACTACACACATTTTATACTCCATCATGTGCACATTCCAGAAAAAATAGCCTATTACACATTCCAGCTAAGTCTATAATCTGGTAGTTAGTCCAGGGCCATAAAAAGAGAGTTTTCATGATGTCTAAATGCATAATCCTATTTTAGATTATTGATGACCTTTCTCATTCAGCTATTCCATCTCAAGAACCCGTTGTGTGCAACTATCACTTGGCTCTGTAAGGAGCTGCGTGATAAATGGAAGACCTTCCGCCTACCCTCAGATTTTGTCCAATTGCCAAGAAAAAGTGTGACCCCATAAGAGAAGTAAGAGCCTATTCATATGAGCCAATAATAATCAAGCTATGAACAAGGAAAAAATGCAGGGTCAAATAGAGGCCAGGGGGAGGACCAGTCTAGTCAGGGAAGTCATCTTGGAAGAGGTCTTGACGTTTATGTTTGTGACGTCTTGTGTGTTCTGTTGAGCCAACCTTCTCAGCAGTGACTCAGCAAATTGATTTTAGATGCAGCCTCTGGGCACTTACATCCCGCTGACGGGTTTGTAATGAAAATGCTGACGCACTCCGAAGTTGACCTGGGACTGTTGAGCGGCACTACAGGATTGAATGTGTCATTTCCCCCTGAACAATGCATCTCATTCATTGCTTGAAGTGTGACCATTCATGTTGAAAATGAAATTCCACAGAGTGATCTGCTTGGGGAAATTATTCAGAGCTACTCACTTAAAGATCTTGCTATCTTTTGTGGTTCTCAATTAAGGCTCACAAGAACCTCTCCAGGGTAAATTGGTGCCAATCTAGGCATTGAGAGTAGAAGAAAAAATGATGAAAACCCAAAGCTTATGGAAACTTTCAAAAGTCATCTCTAAAGACCCCAGGGAGCAGCTAATGTTGATTACAACCAGAAAACCTAGAATATCGGTGTAATGAAAAGAACGGTGGACTTGAAATTAGGAAACCTTGTTGCTAGCACTGGTTCTGCCTGGAACTACCTGGGTGCTTTGGGGTAATTCAGAGATATACACAGTGTGGGAAATAGATGGAAAAGCTAGTCTAAATTTTTTTTTTTTTTTTTGCTAAAAATAGAAAAAAATAAGGCATGCAAAGAAAAATCTAACAATACCTGTGTTTCCATTACCCCAATTAATAAGCAGAAATACTTTGCTATATGTGTGCTGTCTCTTTTTTTAATATACAAATAATTAGTACATTACAGATGAAGTTTAATTCTTCTTAGAACCCTTGCTCAATATGCAACTGCTATGAGTTTGATGAGTTCAATTCTTTCGATTTAAAACATTCTATATAGTTGATATAGGGTGTGTGTGTATTATAATTATTTTATTGGGGATTTTAAAATTTTACATAATAGGCAGCAATGCTATACACAAAGTCTTATTCTGTAACTTGCTTCTTGTACCATTACTAATTTTTTTAACAGAGTGTACAAAGAAGGACCTCCGTACTTCTCATACCCCTTAGATCTCCTCACTCCCAATTTTCATGCTACTGCTGTCTAGAATTTTAATTCCAGCATACTTTAAAGATAAAAGGAAGCACATTTTCTTGATTATTTACAGTAAATGCCTATGTATTTTTATCATCACAATATCCAGTTTCGTTGTTCACCAACTTTCTTGAACCCCACTCCTTACTTCTGAATTTATTTTTCTTTCTGATGAATTACATCTTTTAGTCATTTTTTAAACAAGGATCCTACAATACTAAACCTAATCTTTAAATGCCTGAAGATGTCTTCATTTTATACTTACAATTGAAGGCATAAAATTTGAGTTACTGGAGATATAAGCCAGGCAACAAACCTACTCCAAATTGCTTTTATTTTATTTATTTATTTATTTTTTGAGACTGAATCTGGCTCTGTAACCCAGGCTGTAGTGCAGTTGACATCATAGTTTACTGCAGCCTCAAATTCCTGGGCTCAAGAGATCCTCCTGTCTCAACCTCTTGTGTAACTGGGACTACAGGTACACCCCACCACACCTGGCTCATTTTTTAATTTTTTGTAGAGATGGGTCTTGCTCTGTTGTCCAGGCTGGTCTCAAATTCCTGACCTCAAACAATTCTCCTGCCTCGGCCTACCAAAGTGAATTTTTTTCCTTAATATTTAGTACAGTTCTTTCTTTATTTTAAAATATAAATCAATGTATTATATTCTATGTGTTTGGAACTGTATGATAGTGGTTGTACATGAACTTTCCTCTATGATGGGAGTATCCTTCATTTTTCAGACAAGGAAACTAAACCCCAGAAAACTGAAACAGCTTACCCTGGCCGCAACTTAATTATTGCCAATATGAAGATTATTAAGCATATCTGTGCCTTAAACACATTCTACATGTATCTCTGCCTCAAGATTTTGATGTTCAAAATGGAGAACATCTGCCTTACCTTCATCAATACATTAATGCATAATTTGGCCTCACAAATAAATCTGAAAATATTTTGGAAATAAACTGTGGTCTCTTGTGAGAATTATCATTTGAAAATTCTGCTGTGAGTATAAGTAATGTCAATATTTATTTTTATTGTAAAATGTTAATTCTGATTCTTCCACTATAGAATTTGCTTTTTTCATATACCATTTTTACCCTCAAAGTCATTTTTGGTATTGAATAAAAGAAGAACTCTTGGGTAGAAAGTGATACACTAGGGTAAACTCACAGAGACTAAGGAACAAATTTATTTTCACAAATTCCACAAACATTTGTTGCATGCCATTGTGTCCATGCACTTAGGTTTTGTCTGGGTAGGTTTTATTTTTTGGAAAATAAACTTTTGAAAGAATAGGCTTAGGTTTATGGAAATATTACAAAGATAAACTTCCCATATAACCTATACTCATTTTTTCCCTGTTATTAACAACTTCCGTCAGTATGGTATATTGGTCACAGTTAATGAACCAGTCTTGTTCCATTATTAGACCTTTATTCAGATTTCCTTAGTTTTTATCTTTTTCTCTTCTAGAAGCTCATCCAGGGTGTACTACGTTGCATTTAGTCATTATGTCTCTTTAGGAACCTCTTGGCTGTGACAGTTTCTCAGGCTTGCCATTTTTTAATGACCTTGACAACTTTGTGACTATGGATCAGGTATTTTGTAGATTTGTCTGATGTTGTAATTATGATTAGAGTGGATTTATTTATTTACTTACTTACTTAGAGGAGCCCACAGAAGAAAAGTGCTATTCTCATCACTTCATATCAAGGGTACACGAAGGATACAAAAAGATGACATCACTTTTGATGTTCAAGGTAGTGCCTGTCTGGTACTTCCAATGTCCATGATGTGCACATTCTTTGGAAGGGAGTCACAGGAAGCAGCCCACACTTAGAACTTGCATTGTACCTTCGTGAGGGCTGAGTATCTACATAAATTATTTGGAATTGTTCTGAGTGGAAGATTTGTCTCTTCTCCCATTTATTTATTTAATAATTTACTTATATCAATATGGATTCATGAATATATATTTTATTTTACTACTTTAGTTACTTTGTTGTTCAAATTGTTGCAACTTTTGCCATTGGAAGCTCTTGGCTCTTGCTTTCCTTTGACATACCCACCACCTGTGTGTGTAAGAGCATCTGTGTCTGTTTAAACACTTCTTACCTTTTGGCACTGCAAAATTCTCTAGGCTCATTTTGTATATTTCTATCCCAACCCAAGAATAAGCCATTTCTCCTAGGAGCCCTTGTTTCTTTTAGTAAGTTGATTATTGACTAAAAGAAAATGTGGCATTGAATCCAACATGACTAGACATTATTTTCTTTATTTGTTCCTCCTTGTAAAATATTTGGTACTTTTCCTCTAGTCAGTTTCACAGGAATTCTGAGAATAGGGTAAATGGCCTCATAAAGCCATTAAATTTCTTTAAAGGGGAGGCTTTCAAAATGGAGACCTGTAACTCCTGGAGAAAGTTAGGAAATTTGGCACAGGTAAGAGGACTTCACCCTTAATTGCCAGCTGGAACCACACATTTCTTCTAAGCATGGATCTAATATTCAATTATCAAATGGCAATTTCTTAAATGCAAGAGCAAATTAACTTGGAGATATACTAAATTTTAAGAAAAAAAAAAACACTCTTTCTTTAATCAGAACCAAGAGCAACACATCAGCAACTATTAATAAGCCATCGTTGCTGGTTTAAACAAAGAATCTTAAATGTTTATTGTTGCAATGTATCTTTTTGTGTGTGCCCAGACTCCAAAGCCTAGTTTTATTTGTAAGGTTCCCCAACAGAGTGGTTGCTATAGATATAGCAAAAGCCCAAAAGACAGCATGCTGAGCCTTTGGAAAAAGAGTTCCATTTCCAAAGGCAAGGAATAGATATTGAGGCTTAAAGGGAGTTGATCCTTAGGATAAAGTCATAGCTAATGTAAGGTTTTCAGAATAAAATCTAAGATTTCAGGGAAATCTGGGGACCAATTATGTGATGTACAAAGGAAACACTAAATACAAGATAGCCTCAGTTTTTACTCTATGCTCAAGGCAAATATGTGCAAGTCATTCTACTCACTGTTATAAAATATATTATTGGGGAATAAAATGTTATTTTTTGCCTCTTTTTGTGATAACAGAATGAAGAGGAGGAGAATGAAATGAAGGTGATGAAGATTGGGGTCTAGGCTCCTAGTTTTGAGTTGCTTCAGTTTGGAAATAACCATGGTAGTGTAATTTGACTTCAGTCTTATCTTCTCTCAGAGAGAAAGGGACCAGATCCTATGGGAAGGGTTTCTCTTGACCTTTTCTTTGAACCTGCCTCTCCCATCTGAATTGCATGATAAAGTACGCTCAGGCATCAACAATTAAGACAGCCAATTAGTTTCTCAAATGGAGTTTTCCACCCCGGGAGGGCCAGGTGTATGAGCCCTCTTTATCTTCCATCAGCTCAAAGATAGAAATGTCTTATCAATATAAGATTCGTAAAAATTTAACCTCTCAGTAATGTGTAAAGAAAAAAAGAGAAGGAAACCATGTAGCAGAGGGGAAGCCAAGCAGAACCAGAGTGGCCACAGGAAGAATTATCTTCCAAGGGTTGTAGCAGGTGCCCCTGAGATGGGTTTTCTGGCTACTTAATAGGAAGCAAATTCTCCAATGGGAAAACAAGCTGGTCCTTACGTATCGCTTGGCCATTGGAGGAGAATGGGATGCTAATGAGAGTCATCCAGGGGAGGCAATTCAAAAGCAAATCTCCTCGATGACACACCCACTTTAGTTAGCACTGAGAGACTAAGAAAGAGTGAGGAAGAACTGAGTGAGCCAGGAGAGCAAATCCCTGGGCACTCTTACGTCTTCCACGCTGGCTGTCTTCTCGGCCTTGGCCCTCTGAAAAGGACCCTAAATTCTTACTCCATGTGGTCTTCTTGGTGACGTTGGCTACTCTTTTCAGAACCATCGTTTCAAGGCTCAGGAGGAACCGTGGGGTAAGACATAGCTCTTTCTTTAACTTTGTCCCTTCTTGCTAACTTTTGGAAATTCTTCTTTTCAAATTTGTTCATGGGAGAAATTATTGGCTTCTAAGCTTCTCTTTATTTTCCTCCCCACTCACCAAAATAAAAATACATTGTGTGTGTGTATAGGTGTGTATATATATATACATATATATGATCATTTTTCTATTGGGATATCTGAGGTGCTTGTTAGCCAATAATATAGATGAATTGCAAACTTTTTGAGGATGGGGGTTATACTTTTGGTGGCATGGAATGATATAGCTGTTATTTCACATACAGCATCTTCCAGTTAGTTTGCTTTCCATTCCCTCCCCACATCCCCATGCAACCCCAATTTAGATTATAGAGTTTACAAAATCATCATAAAATGTAGCCTTGTATAAAGAGATGATCTAATTATTCAGCCCTGCTGTAGCAGCCTAATAAATCATGCAGTTTTGCCTGCAGTATTTCACCTGAGAGAATGAGTGTGTCACACACTGTAGTGCATGAATTCTCCAGCCAGCCTGGATAGGTGCCAGAGTGGTGAGTATTCAGTGCCACGATCTGAGAGTTAGTTTTACAGAGCTTGACGATTGAATGTTAATAATTCATACTTTTGTCTCTAGGGGTTGAGAATATGCATTATCCTGAAGGGGCTTGTATGCACATAGAATATACTGTATGTGATAATTGTTGTATATTTAATAATGTTCAGCCAAACAAAGGTTAGCCTGTCACCAAATTATTTGCACATTTTTCCAAAGTGGTAATAAAAAATCTAAAGGGAATCCTGCAAGAGTTTATTTGGGACAGATGAATATCAACCTCCTGAGGTTCCTGTCAGTAAAACAAGGGGACATATTTATAGCTCTATCTGTGCCCATGGGAGGAAGTTCAAAAATCTGTTCCAACTATTTGGACGTATTGCATGGGTGTTAAATGGAAACCTTCTGGTCTACCTGATTGTCTGCCTCACCTTTGTCATGGTGTGATTGCAGATCTGACATATGCAGGACCCTGTTGACCTTGGAAACTTGTGGCTCGTCTGATGGAGAGTTGGGGTTTCATGATCTCTGAGCACATTGCTCAGTGGTGTGTTTGGGCTACATATAATTGTGGGTTTAAAAGCAATGATGGTGAGCATGTTTTGTTTTTTTTTTTTTATTTTGTCTTATAAAACTCAAGAATAATGCCGATATTATAAATTTATTATGGCTAAAAAGTCAAATGATAATTGGCATTAACAATAAAATGAAGTTAAATTATTAAATTATATTCAGGTTAACTGACTGATGTCAAGAGAAAATTTATTAGACATGTAAGCCGTGATTTTATATTAGTGAGCCAAATTCAACCAATGCATTTTCATAAATTAAAAGCAGCTTAAACCTATGCTTGAGGTTTAAAAAACAAACAAACTTTCCCTGGGAAGGTACCTACCCAGTTGCTTGCCAGAAATCGTCCTCTGCCTCACACACCACCTATGCTAATGTTGCATGAAGAGAGAAAGTCATGCTTGAGGCCAAGAGGAATTGGAGGGGAAGGGAGAGTTGGCTGAGTGAGGAGATACCTGCCTTGGGGAGCACGTCCCTCAGCTTTGCTCAGAAGACCTAGATAGAAGATGTAGATATTGAGGCACACTTATGGCCCCTGGCCATGATATGAGAACTGGGAGCTTCCACTTGGTGCTGGGTGTGGGGACCTCTCCATCAAGATCCTTTCCTCTGGCATTACAGCATTCCAGAATCCTAGCATTGGTGGGGGCCTGGAAATTCCCCTAGCAGCCCAACTGTCAGGCAGCATAGAAGGCCAGGGATCAACATCACCATTCATCCCCTGATGGATAATGGATGATAATCTCAAATTGGCAGGCCAAAGGTGGCATAGGTATGATCTGTACAAGTGCAGTTTGCATGAACTTTGAGCCAGTGAATGTGAAGGACAGGCTAGACTGTTCTTTTATCAATTACCTGACAGAGGATCTTTAATGACTTCATGCTGTAAGTTGCAAAACATTTTATTAGTGTCAACTCTAAATTATCTGGGGATGGAAGGAGCAGAAAGAGCTGGACATCAGCATTTGTTGGACAGAGCAATATAATGAGGACCACTGGGGGTTAAACACAGGAGTAAGGAAAAGGTCATTGTTGTGGTGGTGCTTATGAGCCCTTGATGGAAAAATAGATCGAGTAGGTGCAATGCAAAGACATACCACTCAAGACTTCACTGCTTGCACTGAAGCTGAAATTACATTGCTAGAGAACCAATTGTGTGGGTTTAGAAATCTTTTCAATCTTTTAAATATGAGAAACTTGAAGAACATGTGGAACCTTCAGAGAGCAAAGCCAAATAGAACAGGTCCCTGGCTGGACCTATTCTGGAATCCACTTGTTCTTTTATTCAACATAGAGTGAGCACTTCACATATGTGAATCTCTGTGATCTCAACAAAGGCATCTGCTGCTGCCCCCTCCATTCCAGTGCAAGAGAGGACAGGAACATGGGAAGAGAGGGAGAATTTCCAAGGAAGAGGAAGAGTGATGGTACAGAACACTGGTTCCGGTTTGGAGTTCTGCATTAAGCAGAAGGCTGTCCACTGAAGTGTGAGTTGGAGGGATGATTTGTAGAGGCTGGTGGGAACGGAGAGACTATGGAAATAGAGGAGCTATTTGTTCCTCTGCAAATAGCAGTGTGATGTTTCATCTGCATATGTGATAGCGGTCTTTCAAGACAGAATTGATCTTTACACTGAAATTTAGAAGACAGTTGTTCCAGTACACCAGATGGGGATGAAATCAAGTTTTGACCCTTCTCTCAAAATATTCCATGTAGCCTGTGTAGCTTGTGTCAGTCACTGGAGAACATACTTTCCTAAGAAACTGTTGGTGCAACGGGAAGGCTGCAGTCCTAGAAATCTGGAAGACCAGGTTCCAGGCCCACCCCTCCTCCTCCTGGTCTCTCCATCTTCATCTGTGACACGAGTGAATTCAATTAAACAAGCTCTAACAATGACCCTTCGGAAATATCAGTACACACATACACAGACACACACACACACACACACGCACACACACAGAAGCACTTGGTTTAAAAGACAGTCTTGCTTTTAATTCACCACAGTTAGCCTTAATGTATAATAAATTGTAAGTAATTTTATTACATTTCATTTCAGTTTGAAAATTCTGTGACTATGTTTTGATAGGCCTTTCTTATTTATAATGTAATTGGGCATTTCTCTTATTTACTAGGGGATATTACATTCCCTGACCTTGTATGTTTTAGGGAAAGCTGAAATATTACATTTTAAAGACAAAAACAATCTGAGCAGTTGAGTGTCATTAACAGCTGCTGTGCAGGTGCTGGTCTGGGGAGTTCCGAGACTCAGGCCTCCTGAAGGAGAGTTGCACACATAGGGGCTAAAGATCCTCAGAGGATGCTCAGTTGATTCATTAGTGGATCAATAATTTGCAAACTGTGAATATGCAGAAAACCAGAGTCTGTTGGCTTTTCAATCCACTGTGGAAATAGGGCCTTTATGTGGACTCTGAGAGCATTCTGGTCCAGTGAGTCAATAATTCCCATCATGTCGTAGAAAATGCATTGCCCCTGTAGGCCATGGGATGTCTGGGGAACATTCTTCAGTAATCGAGTACCCTGCATAGTAGATTATGCATTAACTTTATCATCTGCTCTGGGACCTAATTGGTAAATAACATACAGTTAGGTACATTTTACCTACTAAATAGAGCCGTCTGTATGCTCTGGAGAAAATGCAAGGGTTTGCAAGTGTTTCAGGCTGACTTAGGCAGGGGAGAAGTAAAATATGTCACTCTCGTCAAAGGTTCATGTGGCATTTTCTGATGTGAATGTTTCTAGGATCTTGTTGGAGGAAAAGAAGTGATAGAGGCATGAAGGAGATAAGAGGAAAGTAGGAGAGAGAGAAGGAAGGGTGGAAGGGAGAAAAGGAAGGAGGGAGGGAATGGGAAGGGAGAAAAGAAGGAAGGAAAGTACAGAAGGAAGGGGGAAGGGAAGGAGAAGGAGAGAGGAGGGGGAAAATAAGCCTAATTGTGTGTGTGTGTGTGTGTGTGTGTGTGTAGTTGAAAGTCTAAAGTTGGAATCAGCATCTATTAATATAATGGAAATGTTAGTCATAATACTTAACTGTGTTGCTAACACCAGCTTGAACATCAGCCTCCAAACAATAAAGTGAAGAATGACTTGTTAAGAAGTTGACTCTGCTGAATGTAATATGAACAGAATTAGAGCTTAAACACGTAGCAATCATACAGACATAGGAGAATCACACATCTCATGATAAAATATTTCTTTAGGGAAGTTGGAAACATTTCTTGTTTGCATTTAAAAAAAAGCTGGAGATGCCCGGAATGTTTTCTTAATAATAACTCACATTTGCAGAGCCCCTTATAAATTACAAGACATTTACAGCAATTACCACACTTAATTCCCACAGTAACCCTATGAGTTTAAATATTAAACTTCCTGTTTTACAGCAGAGGGAACTTCTGCTCAGGAGGTTAAGGAGATTTTCTCAAGATCACTCAGGAGTCAACCATAAAACTAGGACCCAAAGCCAGATCTTTTGACTATACATTGTCCTATCTTGCCCTCTCTGCCTTCATAGCCATTGAGTCTTCTGCAGTGACCTTTCTGTGGCAAAGATGTAACTAGTTGGAGTTTATATTTTTATAGGCCTTATTTATTCATAGTTGGACATCCATGGCCAACCTACAGCTACTCTCCTATAACTGAAGGTCTAGAATTGCAATAACATTTTTAAAAAATACAGAACTAAATTATTTCTTGCTTGTTTTCCTCCAATGCAATTCTTTTAAGTATTTCCAATTTCCATAATAATAAAGCTTTGTTATCATAAAGTTAAAAAATAAAACCACATGAGTTTCAGGCCATCAAAAGTGGACTTTCATTTTTGAGAATAGGATGGGAAGTGAAGTTAGCACAGGGAGCCAGCTTTCATTGTTACAACAACCCTGGTGCACAACATGGGTCTGAATGTGGAGAAGGAAACAGTGACAAACAGGTGACAGCCTCTACTATCAAAGGAAGCCACAATCTGTTGAAAAACCCACACCAGCACACGTGGGAAGTTGGGAGAAGGAAAGACCTTAAAAGCAGGGAGTGCGTGACCTAGTTAGGGATCAGAGAATGAGCCCGGTTAGTTAAACCAAAGGGCTCACCTTGGAGACTGGTGGAATAAGAACCTAGAAAGAGAGGGAGATCAAGAAGTTGAATTTATACTGAGAAAAGTGGGGTATCATGGTGGATAAAAAGGCAGGAAGGGGGCAGAATGAGGGTATTGAGGGAAGGCAAACCGAGCAGGAGCATAAATCAGATGGGAAAAGTTGGGGCCTTGGGGAGACTTGTTGTAAAGCTATGGGGGTATTCTGGAGTGAGCTGGTATAACAGAAATACCAGTAAAAAGAAATTATGGTTATGATTATTTCTGCTATTATGATTAATAAAGAGCATTGCCAGAACTGGTTCTGAATCATTTTGAGATGTATGATCCAAAATGGATTTTGAGGAATACGTATTGCCTCTGAATATATTAGCAGGTGTTTTAAAAAATAAACTGGGCTTTATGGGGGGAAAATGGTGGATCAGTGGTGACCTCCTGGCTCTCTGCTCCCAGAGTAGGAGGTGAAGAACATGGACAGCTACATTCGAGTGGATCGCTCTCCCACAGGAACAGCATAGTGAATCTGCAGAGAAGCAGCGAGGGACAAGCAGTGCTGGAAAAAGAAGAGGTGAATTGGAGAATTGACCACAAAGTCTGGAGAGTGCAAGATATACAATAGGGAATAGAACATGGGACAGCCATGCCCATTGGCCAGCTGGGGCAGTGTGATCTGACCCACAGGAGGACGACTCTTCCTCCACTGACCTCCTCATCCACTCAGGCAGGGAAACGCCTGAAGTCAGTGTGAAGTTGTGGCACAGGATGACAGGCTATGTGGAGAAGAGACATTAGCGGGAAACATTTTGAACTTTCCAATGCTCTGTGCTAGGTCCACACTGGGCAGGGGAGGGACTAGTCTGAGTGGACACTTCCCGGGTCCGCAGGAGGGAGTTGGGAGACAAGCACCTGGCCTCTGGTGGTCACCAGGACCAGAACAAAGGAGGTGAACGCCAAAAGGAAGGCTCTGCCCTTGGAAACTGCCAAAAAGTTGGCTGGCGCAGGGTGGGGCAGAGAGTGTAGGACCCTCTACTGGACTGACATGAGTAAGTGGGACAGGGAAGCAGTGGGGACAGCCAGTGGCTCGTTGAGACAGCCTGCCAAACCCAGCACCCGCTGCCCCCGAGCAGTTGCCTCCAGTGCTGGCTCTCTGTGGGTGGGCAGCCGCCATTTTGGGGGTCCACAGCCTAGAAACACTGGGGCACATTGTGGTTCTGGGCACCACCCCTTCCCCAACCCAGCAGAGCAAGCTCAGGCAATGGTCTCAGGCAACGCCCCTGCTCCAGCATGGCAGAGTAGACCCCACCGTTGAAGGAAAGGAGTAACAAGAGAAGCCACTTTCTGGACGTTCCTCCCCCAGCCTGGGGGCTTGTCTTTCGTGCTGGGGCAAACCCTGCCCTTGGAGGTGGGGAGTAACTAGAGGAGCTTCTTTCTGGACTGAGTTGCCCTGCAGCAACTTTACAGATCTAGAAAAAATAATTCTATGTTTTGTATAGAACTAGAGAAGTCCTCATATAGCCAAAGCAATCTTAAGCAAAAAGAACAAAATGGGAGGTATCAGTCTACCAGACTTCAAGCTGTACTATAAGGCTATAGTAACTAAAAAAGCATGGTACTGGCACAAGATCAGAGATACAGACCTTTGCAACAGGACTGAGAACCCAGAGATGAAACCATCCACATATTGTCAGCTAATCTTTGACAAAGCAGACAAAAATATACACTGGGGAAAAGAATCTCTTTTCAATAAGTGGTGCTGGGAAAACTGGATAACTACATGCAGAAGATTGAAACTGGATCCCCACCTCTTACTTCTTACAAAAATCAACTCATGGTGGATAACAGACTTAAACCTAAGGCATGAAACCTTTAAGAATCCTAGAAGAAAATGTAGGGAAGACTCTTTCAGACATCGGCCTAGGCAAAGAATTTATGAAGAAGACCCCCAAAGCAATCACCGCAGCAACAAAAATAAATAAATGGGACCTGATCAAATTAAAAAGCTTCTGCACAGCCAAGGAAATTATCATTAGAGTGAATAGGCAGCCTAAAGAATGAGAGAAAATATTTGCTTTCTACATATCCAATAAAGGGCTGATAACAAGAATCTATGTAGACCTCAAAAAAAAAAAAATCAACAAGAAAAACTCAAACAACCCCATCAATAAATGGGCAAAGGACATGAACAGAAACTTTTCAAAAGAAGACAGAGTAATGGCCAGCAAACATATGAAAAAAATGCTCAACATCTCTAATCATCAGGGAAATGCAAATCAAAACCACAGTGAGATATCACCTAACCCCAGTGAGAATGGCCTTTATCAAAAAATCCCAAAACAACAAATGCTGGCAAGAATGTGGAGAGATACAAACACTCTTACACTACTGGTGGGACTGCAAATTAATACAAACTCTGTGGAAAAGAATTTGGAGACACCTGAAAATACTAAAAATAGAAATACCATTTGATCCAGCAATAGCACTATTAGGCATTTACCCAAAGGAACAAAAGACATTCATAACAAAGACATCTGCAGTCGAATGTTTATGGTAGCACAATTCACTATTGCAAGGATGTGGAAACAACCCAAGTGCCCATCAATACATGAGTGGATTAATAAAATATGGTATATGTATACAATGGAATACTATTCGATTACAAAAAACAATGGTGATCTACCATCTCTTATATTTTCCTGGCTAGAGCTTGAGCCCAATCTCTAAAGTGAAGTATCACAAGAATGGAAGAATAAGCACCACATGTACTCACCATCAAATTGGCACTGATCAACACTAAGGTGCTCACACAGTAGTAATATTCATTGGGGGCTGAGGGGTGAGCATTGTATGGGGGAAAGGGCACATCTCTAATCCTGGCTTGGGTGAGGCAACCAAAATGTTTGTACCCCCATAATATCCTAAATAAAAAATAAATAAATAAGCTGCAGTCAAAACGTGGTTTTAAAAATCTACAGCAGGATTTATGAGAGTGTATGCAAAATATACATTCTAAATTTCTAAAAGGGTGATAGATTAAAGTTGTATTTTCTAAACATTTTTAATTAATTAGGGTTCTTTCCACCCCCACCCCTTTTTCCCCCAGCAAGGCATCTTTCAGAATTTGTACAAATGCTTTGAATTAAAGATTTCCTTGAGCAGGAGATAAAAAACCTAGGTTCTAGGTCAGTTATAATTTAATGGTATAACCTTAGACAGCTCTGGGCGTCAATTTCTTCATTCATCTTGCTATCCTAGTTTGGGGATTAAGAAGATAAAGAGAGACTGTAGGGAAAGAATTGAGACAGTTATTCCTTTGACAGAGCTATGGTTGAGGGGCTTGTCCTTTTATTGAGGCAATAATTAATTGGTAGCTACCATGCCCAGTGCTCCTGAGCCAACTTGTTATTGTCCTCTAATAGCTCAGGAAATCACCTACTGGAAACAAGGTCATGCTTTGGAATTTTTCTCTAGTTTTAAAAGTTTATGTATACTATGTGATCATGTAAGTAGGAAGGTCTCCGAATGGGACGGATAAAGAAAACTCAACAGAGTCAGATGTCTTCCTTCTCACCAATGAGCGTCTTACCTCCTCATATATCCATGTAGGCAGCCTCCCGCTGTTGCCCACATCTTATGGTTTCTTGAGCCTGGGAAAGGAAGCTAGGCTTTTATGCAAATATCTAGGATCTGCAAAACAGAAGCATCCATGAAAGAATGAATATTTCATATCCTCAGATTGAAGTTAGTTTCACTCCTTGCACATGACATTCTCTCAAACTATGTACAGATTGAAATAGAGCTGTACTGAGAGAGGTAACAATCCAAGGGTAATAATTGAAAGAAAGCAAAGGTGAGTATTACCATATACCTACTGTGTGCCAGGCACTGACATAGGCGTTTTGAATGTTATCTATATATAGCATGGTGGACCACAAAAAGGGCTTTGGCTTCAGCTAGCTCCTGGGTTTGAGTTTTAGCTGTGCCACCTACTACTTGTGTGACTTTAACCAAATTACTCAAATTCTCTGAGCCTCATTTTTCTCATCTGTAGTATAGTACCTAATTTATAGGGTTGTATTGAGTATAAAATGATATAAAACATGGAAAGCAGTGCTGTACATTTAATAAGTGCTCAATAAATGTTTGCCTTTATTATTACTATTATTTTTTTTATCAATTCAATTTTGAACATTCTTAGACACAAAGACTGAGGACTTGACACGGCGAAAGTCTACTTAGAAAATTTGTTAAGTAGAATTTTACTGTCAAAAGCAACAGAGAATATTTTTCTTTTTCCTTCCACTTGAGGTGTGACTTCTCAACTTTCAGAGACGTCACTATTTTGCAGTTAATGTTCATTACAGTTCTGAAGGACCAGAGAAAATGTCTCTATTTTGCTTCGACTTTTCTAGAGGGAGCTTTCACAACTTCCAACCAGTTTTAGAGTGCCAGCCTTCATTTTTATCATGCAGCCAAAAAGTCAATTTTAAACAGCACAACCAACATATTTTCCCAGCAGCCAGAGTACAATTTGATGGAATGCTGCTTGTCATTCTTCCCTTTCGATCCCACTGCCTCAGCTGGGGGCTTAGTTCTCAGCACATTCTTCCTAGCCTTCAGAGAAGCTAACCCATCTTAGACAAAACAGAAAACTGCAATGACTAAGGTGAAGAACAGAATGCAAGGTGCAGGATAGATATTTAAAATCCCATATTGTTTCAGATGTCTTTTTTGAACCTCTGGGGAGAAGAAGAAAAGAGCTGCAGATTAACTTGCACATTCATCTCTCCACAATTATACCTTCCTCCTCTTCTCCTCATCCTCTCCTTTCATCTCACCTTCTTACTCTCTTTCTATTTGTCAATGGAACAAAAAGCCAAACTCTGTAAAATATTTTTAAAGAGATTTATTCTGAGCCGAATTTGAGGACCATGACCCAGAGCCATGCCCAAGAAGCCTTGAACGAGTGGACTCAGTGTGGCTGGGTTACAGTTTGGTTTTATACGTTTCAGGGAGACAGGGGTTACAGGTAAAGTCATAAATCAATACATGGAAGGCATATATTGTTTTGGCCCAAAAAAGGTGGGCCATCTCGAAGCGGGCGGGGGTGCTTATAGGTTATAGGTGGGTTTAAAGATTCTTTAACTTGTAATTGTTTAAAGACTTGAAGCTTTGTCTAAAGGCTTGGAATGTTTTGAGATGAGCTGTTGATCAGAGACAAGCCACCTGGACATATATTTATTGTGTACATTGGGGACCTGCAGATTTGTCTTGCATACCCTTAGGTCTGTTAATGGTTTACAAAGGATATCTCCAAGAAGGGAGGTGAGCATGATGAAGCATGTCTGACCTCCCTCCTCGTGGTAGCCAATTTAGTTTTACAATATTCCCTTGGCCAAGAGGGGGTCCATTCAGTCAGCTGGTGGGGGGTGAGCCTTAAGATTTTATTTTAGTTCACATATTCCTTCAGCTCTCTCTTCCTTGTCTCCTTACTTTTCTTCCTCCTGTAGGCATCATGTCCACCACTTTTGACTTTTATTCAGCATTTACTATTTGTCAGACACTCTGCTAAATATCAGTGTATACTACATTGTTTAATTTGTCTCACAAAAACACAATTTATGCAACAATACACCTTCTGGATAAGAAAAAATTAAAAGGCTGGTGTCCAAAGGCTACCATGTCTTCAGTGACAATGGACCATAGTTGAGCGGTAGAGTTAAGGGGAACACCAACCATCTCAATGGAAATGGCTTTTCCTACAAATGTGAAGAGGCAGCGTAAATGAAAGTCATACTGTTACCTTAATGTGAACGTATTTTGAGGCAAATAGTGAATGGCTTTAATTATGTATGCATGTGGATTTGATATATCCACTTTAAAATAAGCTCAATATTCTTCTAAATGACTCCTATTTTAATAGAATGATATATTGGAATTAATTCTTGTGTATTTTTCTATGGTGGGTTTTTTTTAAATAATTATCTTGGGTGAAAAAGGGGAAAGTGGAATGCTTTATTTATTTAGCTTTTTATGTTTGTTTGTAGTCCAACATAAATCAAACTTTTTCATATATTTTATTTTCATTTTGTATAATGCACATGTCAGTATTATTTGTGCAAACATACCACAAACCAAATTCCCTGGAGTTAATTTGCACATTGTAAGAAACTGCAGCAATTCTATATGATGTGAGGTGTGACTGCATTATGGTTTTAGAGCTCAGCAGAACTGCATTTCAGTCCAGGCCCTGCAGCTTCCCACCTGTGTGACCTTGGGCAAGTTCTTTAACCTATGTGAAGTCCATCAAGTTTGGTAAATATGGGACAATAATAGCCACTTTTCACAGCTATTGTGAACATTAAATGAGAAAGCACAGGAAAAGGCCTAGTACTCAATACACACTCAACAGAAGATAATCCCCTTTCTCCAATATGATTTCCATTTATTGTGCTAATGGTCCCCAATCTATACCCATATCTATGTTGACCCATATCCATATAATCTAACATACGTGTATGTATGTGTATCTGTGTGTACACTCATATATATATATATATATATATATTCATACCCAAACCAGTAATCATACTCAAAAGAGCATACACATATTCCACCCCAAGCATACCCTTCAATGTAGGATCAAACCTGAGAAGGTATGAAATACCCACATATACTCACTTTAATCCATTGATACTCCATATAGGACCTTGCCTATGGTATGAAATCTGATCCCGTTCCTCTGCTCTGCCATAGTAACAGTACCCACGGATGCCACAGATGTGTCCTAGTGCCATCTAGTGGAGAATTCAACTTTCTGCCCCTTAGTGCCTCCTGGCTTCAGCCATGGCTCCAACTCACCATTTTGTGGACTGCCCCCATTAGCCTACAAAACGATCATGCTGAACGAACTCCTCTGTATTTCTATTTAGATGCTTTCCAGTTTTCTTCCTGAATGTTTCTGGACATGAATGCATCGCACTGAAATATTCCCTACCAACAAGAAAAAGGCTTGGAGCACCTCAAGCCCCTGCACCCACTGGACCTGAAGACTGTGAGTACAGGAATCATTTCTAAGTCCATGTCTTTAGGATCTAGAAGGAAAACTCCACATACTATAATGATATGGCTTCCTGAATTCACTAAATTAAGGAATAGTTTATATATTTTTTCCAGGAAAAAAAATTCTTTCTTTCTTTCAATGAGAACTTTGACCCACAGAAAGATGCCATGAGCCAATTATCTCAGAGTTGAGAATGGTATTGGTCATCCTTTGGCCATGAAGGAAGCCAAGCTGGTTATGGAAATTGTTGTTGATATACAAAAATTAACCCATGGAATTCAATCTTCATTTCCTTTAACTAGTGGATTTTATATACCAAAAGTATAAAAGTATAGCGGAGAAAATCCAGGCCATTAGAGCCATGTCTAAATAGCTAATTAGTTTTACAAGTTCTTTATTCCATTCAAACTTTTAAATGTGACTGAGAATCATGGAAGTGGGTAAGGTAAGGAGTAAGTGTATTAGTTCAAATCTTGTTGACTGGTCAATTAGGCCAAAGAACTAGGAAATGCTATTAAAAAATCAGTTAAATCCTTATCAATGTTCTATTGAAGTGACCAGTAAAATTAATTCTCCCATTTAGGCTGCTCATGCAATAATAAGGCACCTACAAGTTGAGAGAAAAACATCATCCTGTAGTACCCACTCTCCTACCCCTGCCCCAGGTCTCTGCCAGGGCGCAGAGACTTTTGGATTGGTCTGATGAAATTTTTCACTGCTTCACTTTAGTCAAACCAATAGTAGTGCTGAATATGTTACCTATATGCTCAGTGAAGATGGTAGAGCTTTCTGCCTAAGAGTCTCTTACCTTCCGGGACAAAAGGAAGGATATAGGTAGAGAAAGGGCACACAAGAGTGACAGCGAAAGGCAAGATGAGGTTCATTGTTGGAATAGATTTGGCCCCAATCTTCTGCTGCTGAGTTAGTAAGCCAAACCTCATGGAAGAAGACAGGGATTTGGACCAGAAATAAGCAGATTGTTCTACCCTTGTTGTGTATATAATTAAGAATTGTATGAATTTATTCAACCTGACTCTTATCATGAGAACTTAACTCATTTGAAAGGGCTGGGTTTGTTTTGACAAAGGTTGAATGCCCAAGTTTGCCTTTCTGCTTCTTTGTTTAAGGGGCAAGTGACGTTCATTCTGCGTACCTTGAGGGAAATCAGAATCACAGTCTCTAGGTTGGGGAAATAAAGAAGGAGGAAATGAAAGCATCATGCTTTCATTATGCTTGAAGTTACTTATTTGCAAAGAGGTTCTTCATCAGATGAATGTATCTATTATTCAACTTAGGGCCTCTCAGCTCTTCTGCCTTTGTTATAATGTTACTTTTTGTATCTAATGTTTCTTGCTACTGCTTAGAAATCATTGTGACTACATTGGTCTTTATTGATAATTTTATGTAGCATAATCCATCACCATGTTGGATCTTGGGGTAGGGAAGAATGTATTACTTTGTCTTTCACTTGGTGCTCAGACAGCTCTCTCATATTGATTTCTTGGCTTGCATGTTCGTTAGATGATGATTTGCACTTTTCCTGTATTGTGTTTGTCCAGATTATGTTGCAGATGCATCTACAACATATCATTATTAACAATAAATATTTATTGAACACTTACGGGCTGAGGACCAGGCTCCAGCATAGGTATTGGGGATAATAAGAGAAATGTAATATGATCCCTACTTTGGAGGGTTTTATTATCTATTGGACCATGTCTTTTTTCTTTTTTTTTTTTTTTTTTTTAAAAAAAAAGATACCTAGCAGCTTATGCCCAGTGAGTGCTACAGGCAATAAATTCTCTTGGAGTTCAGAAAAGGGAGTGATTGGTGAGGACTGGATGGTCCTAGAAGACTTTAGGAATAAGATGAAATTTGAGTGGCTTCTTAAAAGATGAGAAGACTCTTTTTATAGGATACTGAATATAGTAGTTTCTGAATACCATTGTCCCAGGAAAAAAATAAAAGCAATGCCTGTATCTTTAAGCTACAATTGCCTTATGAATTATTTATGGGTTTAAGACTAAGAATCAATATTCACCTGCTTTCCACAGGGCTTTGTGCAGAGTTCTATTGTTAATAGCCTTGCACGCCTGTCTTGCACACCAAGGAAAAGTCAGCCAGTCTGTTAACTTTCTCATTAAGATTTCCCTGGCCTGGTTGTCAACTTTTAAGATTGTCTTTTGCTTTGTCTAAAATTTGTCCTAGTTTCTCCCCTGTTGAAAACACTAATCAGAAAAAATAGATATTCAATGACTTCCTAAGGCAAAGTGAATTTAAAGGTAAGTGAATAGGAAGGGGGGGAAAAGTGACTTTCTTGTGAATGTTGCCTCCCCGCATCATAAGGAGAACTCAAGTTTGACCCTGGAGAGGATATTAGTCCCCCAGGGGAAATATCCATTTATGAGAAGTTCTAGGGTTTTTCCACTATAACAGAGAGACGCTCAAACATTTTTGAAGATTGAAAACTTCGCTTATTACTTTTGTGGGACTTCACTGGTCCAGATAGATATTTGCTTCAGCTTATTGACAGAAAGCTTTGCAGGAAGACTGTCTGTAGCCAGGATTACTAATATTCTAAAGACTAAGCCCTATGAGTTTCCCAATACCAGTTCTCTTTACAGAACTCTCTCTGTGATTTCTATAATGGTATTCCTTCTATTTTATCTCTCTGGTTTTTTTGTTTTGTTTTGTTTTTTTGTTTGTTTGTTTGTTTGTTTTTTGGTGAAATGAGAGGCAGGGAAGAAATGAAATCCATATTTTCTCCCTTTTGTTTCTCCATACAGCACATATTTAGAGACACCTATTGCTTATACAGCATGAAGCATTCCACAGATCTCTAGGAGATGCGTACTTCTTGTGTGAAACATGTGAAAAGGGATGAACATTCACACAGTCTAAGCTAGATGGATTAGAAAATAAAAGAATAAACTTTTTCTATAACTATTCTCTTCATTCCTACCAATAGGAAGGGTAGGGTAGATTTAAAATTTCCAATTAAATATAATTTAATCTTTTTCATTTTAGAATAGTTTCTTAGTCTAATTTGGGTATATATTCAGTGAATTTCAAGTATAAGTGTTCATTCAGGGTTATTTTTCCTTTCACAAGAAGCATCTTTCTGTCCCTTCCCAAGATGGCCAGATGTGTGCAGGGAAAGCCGACATGTTCTTTGAGGATGGGGGGAAGGGTTGCCTGTGAGCTGTCCTCATTTCTGGCCACCAGACTAAGGTTGGTCTGGTTTGACTTCTGAACACTTTGTGCTGGTATCTGCCCTCGATGGCTAGTCTCATCTGGTTTTTGTGAGTGTTGTGCTGGTGCTCACAGCTGAAGCCCATAGTCATTAAAATATATCAGTGTTGGAGAGGTCTCTGCATTGTTTATCCTTTTCATCTAACACAGTGTTGCAGGGGCTCAGCAGCCCTGTTTCCCTCACCCCCAAATTGGGGTGTATGGGAACTCGAGGGAGCTCTGCATGCAATGCACATCTCGTGTGGAATCCGGTCTCTCCCTCAGACCCACCTGTTTAAGGCTTCTGGCCATCTGTGACATAGAGGGGCAGAACAGCAGTCGCCCCACGTGTTCTAGAAGACTTCATTTTATCTAGTCTGATGTTTCAGTCAACTCACTTCCCACCTTTGACCAAGGCTCTTTGGTTCTCAGAGAAATGACCTATATTCATACCCTGGACACATGCACAGAAAATCCTCCTCCTCCTCCTTGCCTGGGTTATGCTTTCTCCTCTTCTTATCTGGTAAGAACCTTCCCTCTTGCCTGTGTTCTCTGCACTAGGAGTTAGGGTAAAGTTCTACCATTGAGTTTGCCTGACTTGGCTTCTGATCTGGAGAGGGGAGCTTTGGAATTTACAAACGCCTTTCTCTCTTGACCAAGCCTGGCTTTCAAAACTTTTTTATCTCTATGGACTCAAAACCCAATGTTCCTCCTTTTCACTCCTATGTTAGCAATCCTAAACACTCCCAAAGCAACACACGCCTCTAACCAAATATGGAGAGCATGTTAAAATACATCATGTATGTGTGTGTATACATATATGTATATATGTTAGTCATGTTACAATGTCTACCTAAGACCATTAATTAAATTAAAAGGGTGAAACTCTAAATAGTTACAAGAGTGTAATTTATAATAAGAGTTTAAAAGCTGGACTGCAGTGGGTTAGAACAACGAGGAATGGCATCCCATAGGCAGTGGAGCTTGGCCTGGACCTCGAAGATGGAAGAAGTAGGGTATATATGAAGAAGAGGGAAAGGATCCTCAATCAGACTTTGTGCCTTCTTCCCCCATATCCCTAAAGCTCTGTATTTATAACTCATGCTCATTTAACACAGTCTTTGTAATCTCCAAGTTACTCATAGATATGTCTCCCTGTAAGATTATAAATCATCTGAGGATAGGGATAAAAAACATTTTCTGTTTGTATCCGTTATATTACCCAGCCCTGTGCTTGTATACAGTAGGCCCTTAAAAACTTAGGATTTTTAAAGTATTTGTTTCTTAACTCTCCCTTTCAAAGCCACTGTGTGGCCTTCCTCCTATATTTCAGAAGAATATTTTCAAAACAGAAATCTGAGGAGAGATTTGTCTTAAATATTCTTCAAACACCAGTTACTCAGATTCTCCTTTGTCTTCTTAATGTCTCACCCTCTGGCGTCTGGGATTTCCATATGGTGGTCTTCACCAGTTATTTCTTTTATTGCAGTAAAACATAACATAAAATTTACCATTTTGACCATTTTAAGTGCACAGTTCAGTGGCATTAAGAACATTCACATTGTTGTGCTGCATCACCCATTCATTTCCAGGACTTTTTCGTCTTCCAGAACTGAAACTCTATACTCGTTAGACAATCCCTCCGCATTCCTCTTTGTCTCGGCCCCTGGCAACCACCATCCTATCTGTGTCTATGAATTTCACTCTAAACGCTGTATATAAGTGGAATAATATGATATTTGTCCTTTGGTGTCTGGCTTATGTGGCTTAGCAAAACATCTTCAACTTTCATCTATATTGTAGTATGTGTTGGAATTTCCTTCCTTTTTAAGGCTGAATAATATTTGATCGTATGTGTATGCCGCACTTGTTTCTCTGTCATCTCAAGTTTATGGGGAAGATAAAATGATTGTTACCATCCAGTGGGCATCTATATACTTCTCTGGGTATTTTTTGTTGACTCAATTCTGTTTATATATTGAAATATATGACCATTTTACTTAAGGGTTTGGATATGGTCCTTTCTAAGAATACACCATGTGGTACCAACCAGAAATGGCATTTCCTCTGAGGCAGTTAATAGTAGTTCCAAGGTCAAGTAGAGTAATAGCTTGGATTTTTAAAAGAAAAACAAAGCTTTTTTTTTTTTTATTTTATGTCTTTAAACTTTCTTTCTTCTGTAAGTCTTTGAAGTGGCTAGAGATATCAAACCAGTGTGCCCTAGACCGCTGATCCTAAAAGATGCTCTGTGCAAAAGGAGCGTAGAAGGTCACATAAATTTGTGAGTTGTTTCCGGTGGCATCCCTTGCCAGTTTTCTCGGTACACAGCACTTAAAAATCTCTGGGAAGTTTTGCTGCCTTAAAAAGAAAATGCTTACTTTATTTTACTTAGCATTTTCCAAACACATCTGAACTCAGAATTATTTTCTAGGTGTTATTTCGGTAATACTTTGATATATGCCAGGTTAAAAGCAAGGTAAAATCTTTAAGAAGATAACAAAAGTGAGAGCATCTGAAAAAAATGAGAAAGTGAGTTCTCTCAGAGCCCTGAGCTGAGTGGGTTGTGATTCACATACCTATAAATTTGGCTTGATTTTCCCATCATTAGGACAAAGTCACTTAACTTAGATTCATAGGCAGAGAATTCATGTTATTCATTTTAAAATCCCTTAGCTAAACTGAAGAATTTATCTTGTCCACATAAAGAACATTGAAAAATCAATGTAGTAAACACTTTTAATATTTTTAGTCTGCATTTTTGTGGAAGACATAGCAACGTTATTTAAATAAAATGCTGCCTAGGTAAAATTTTTCTTACAGCCTTTTGCTCTGTGATACAAGTAATAAGCAAAGGTAGTTAAGTCCTTTGTTGGAAGCATGTCCATTATGAAGGACTGATTATTATCCGTGGGTTCCCAAATGGTAGAAGCTAGTGAGGAACAGAAGGAGGTGAAAATGGGGAGGGAGGTTATCAAAGCCATAGTTAAAATATTTAGAAGGCTATATGAGATTTACGGAGAAAGATGCATTTGCAAAAGAGCAAAGAGAACTAAAAAAACAAAAAATCAGTTCCTTGTTTTCATGCCTCTGAGACTCTGAAATACCAATTATTAAAGACTTTTCATAACTTAGTAAATTTTTTTTTAATTTTTTATAGAGGCAGAGTCTCATTATGTTTCCCAGACTGATCTTGAACTCCTGGCCTCAAGTGATTCTCCCATCTTGGCCTCCCAGAGTGCTGGGATTACAGGTGTGTGCCAACACACCCAGCCAGCTTAGCAAATTTCTCATTGTTTGTCTTTAACCTCTATTTTTCAAACCTTCCTAAGTAAATAGTTTACTTTTAAACAAGCAACAGGGTTATTGAGGAAAAAGGCGGCAGAAAAATACATTCACAAACTATACTTTAGGAAGAATAGAATCCCTGCAATGGAGTGGGGGAAGTGAGTAGTGATAACAAAGACAGCAGAGGAGGAAAAACAACCAACAAACAAAATCAAGTGTGAATAAGGCAGAAGCTATTCAAGGTTTAAGAAGTAGTCCCCATGGCTAACACTTGTAGAACGTTAAGACTTTGAATCTTAGCTCAATGGTAGATTCTCTGTAGCAAACTGAGTTACGGTTGTCAGGCTACTTTGTTTTCTGACAGCTCGTGGGCATGCAGTAGCTATCTGGTGAGTGAATGGAGGTCCAACATAGAATGTGGGTAACGTTATTACAGGAAAAAAAGAATGATATTAATATTTACCAGGTAAAGTCATTCATAACAGAGGTAGGAAGTGCGCATTCCTGGTAGTAAGCAAGTAGCTGCTTTGGAAATTAGAAAAATACCCCTGGAAGGAAGTGCCTGCCAACCACAGTCACATTCTGAGGTACTATGGGTTAGGGCTCCAACATATGAATTGGAGATGGGGGAGAGTTCAGCCCATAACAGTGTCATTTGATCAAACCATCTAACTGGCAGGGAAACAGCTGAACTTGGAAAATGAGGAATCAAACATGCTCAAGATCCTCTTCCTCTAAATGTCTTTGCTCTTCTCTCTCAGTCTGCTTCATTGTTCCAAAACAGCTACTCCATGGCTTCCAGGCACCTCTGGCCTCAGGTCATTAGTGCATTAATAAAGAGAAAAAGAGGTGCCCTCCTCCCAGCTTGGGTTTGAAAACTCCAGGGAAAAGCCTCTGATTGGCCTATCTTGCATCAGGTGGTCACCCATGGGCCAATCAGTGTGGCATGGGAGTGAGGCACTTTGATTAGTTCAGAATCAGCCAGTGTGTGCCACCAGATGTGTCACTGCAGCCAGGGACGTGGGTCTCATCAGGACGGCAGCCGTATTTCAGGAAGGAATGAGATGGGAAGAGGGGGAGTTCCCCCAAGGAAGCTCACCACCAGGGGAAGTGTGACTGAAACAGATACTCAGTGTATCATTTTGGGGTCAAAGACAGTCAAGTAAGCAGGAAAGTTTCCATGCAATATAATAAGGACCTTGAAGAGTGATGTGAGCTAACCCTCTTGCAGAAAATACACAGCACCTGATGGGAGCACCTAGCAGAGTCTTTGTGGGGTGGGGGGGGGATCAGCAGAGACTTCACATAGGCAGTGACCTTAAACCTAAGACCTAGGAGGGGAGGGCTAGCCAGGTGAAGCGAGGCATGGGGAAGATGTGCCAAGGCTTGTGTGGGAGCTCTAGGGGGACTGTAGGATGTCCAACATGGTGGAGTGGAACATAAAGGTTGAGGCTGGAGAATTCACGTCCTCAAAATAGGCAAACTTTGGAAGACTCACAGTGGATCAAAAATGAGCACACATTTTTGGCAGTTTTCCCAATTAAACAATGAAGCTCAGAATTTCCATTAAGATATGGGGGGAGAAGATGGAAAATATGATTTGATTTTGGTTCTCTTATAAAGATTAATATTACCCATGGCCTGAGTAGAGAAACACTAGTCTGGGCTCTGACATTAACTGTGACTCTGGGCTAGAAACTTCTGCTTGTTGGTTCTCAGTTTATTCATTTATTTCAAAAAAAGGACTTGGACTGTATGAACTTTTAGAACTCTGCCAGGTCAGTTGGTTTCTACTTATCTTCTGCCCAAAAAGTATGTAGCTTGGACACTGGTGGTCAGCTCCATTTCACTTCCATACTGACCGCGGTTTTGGAATGTAAAAATCTATCCTTGGCATGGGTGCTGCCTGTGAAGAACTGCAGACTAATCATCAGGGCTTAAATGTGAACAATGGAATATCAGTGCAAGGTCACCACACTGAGACTGACATGTGAGAGGTACAGACAGTGCTGAAGGAGAGGGGCATTTGGAGTACAGTGGTGAGAAAAGCCTCACAGAGAAAGTGGGATTTCAACTGGGCTTTGAGGAGGGTTGTGATTGGCACACGTAAAGATAAGGAGGGAGAATGGAGGTGGGCACCAGCTGGATGAGTGTGAACAAGAAAGCAGAGGTGGGAAAGGGCAGAGGTTATCTCAGGGAGAGGCACTCAGGCCTCAAAGGTCACCAATTGCCCTTCTGATGTTACTGCATGCCATGTCTTTGAAATATTCCAGGACATTTTTATCCCAGTGTTTGACATTTCTTATGTCACCTTTTGGGGATCAACCTCCCCAGGAGTTGGTCCAACTCAGGTAAAGCAGCCATTTATGTGGCTTGGATAATATTAATAGAAGATGGTCTCCCCTTTTTCACTCACTGCATTCCCCAGTGACACTCAGCTGAGGTCACAGAAAACACCTGCACAGAACATCAGCCCACCCATCAAGGCTAACACTGCACAAGGAGGGTGTAAGAGTTGCCACTTCAACCATCATGCTCGGACCATCATGGCCAACAGGACTATATGCCAGGTACACTGTGTTAAGACTTTATAGCTATTATTTCATCCAATTCTTCCAATAGCCCTATGAAGTGGGGTCAGTATTATTATCTCCATTTCTCCAAAGGAGGAAAATATTGCTTAGAGAGGTTCAGTGTCCTGCCTAATGTCACAAAGATACTCACGGATGAAGCTGAGACTTAGGCTCCAGTCTCTGATGGCAGTGAGCTCACAGTCACTGCTTGTGTGAAGTCAAAATGATGGAGGTCCCGGAAGGGAAACAGCTGGACCATGGGTTGTAGAAGTCACTTACCATTTACATGGACTATCCAAACCTTGGTTAATTGATGTGGGACCCCCTACTCTGCCTTTCCTGATGAAATATTTGCTTGATGGTTGTGCTGGGACAAAATCTGGATACCAGAAGATTTTAGGGTAGGGTTGGACTCTAAGGAAAATACAAAACTTTTACTAAATGAGAGAGGAAGAAGGTGTTTCGAGTAGGAAATTTCCATGGACCAGGTACGGATGTGAACATCATGGTGGAAAGATGAGGTGGAACTGGGAGTGGGTTGGGGGTGCAGGAGGCAATGAGGAGGAGTGTGGATTTGGAGCCAGGAAGAGCTGGATTCCAACCTTGACCTTACCACATCCATGCACAGGTCATGATCTCTCTGAACCTCAGTCTCCTCATCTGTAAAATGATGTGATGAGAAAGGCTATATCAAATTCATAGCTCAGCACTGTGCAAAGAGTAAACCTTTAATAAATGGTTGCTATATTATTTAATTGCTTTTGTGTTTGAAGAATGAAATCCTGTCAAGCTCCCCAGGCACAGCGTGATCACTTCTGCCTGGAAACTTTGGCCATTTATTTAATTTATCCAATTTGTCCTTCATTAAATCACTTGTGCAGTCCTTTACTTAAAGAAGACTTATTTAACCCCTACTATATATCAAGCACTGTGGAAACAAAGACAAGTAGATCCAGTGATAGATGCATCACACACACAAACACACACACATGTATATAATGTCTTGTCTCCCACCTAGAATATGAGGAAAGAAAAAGTTATTTATTACTTTCCTGAATGTTGGAAACACTTGGGGAAAATGAAACACAGTCAGAAATCCTGGTCTCTGCTAATAGGCAGTTGAGTAGGAAACTCATTCCCAGACAGGCTCCGCTTGCCAACAGTTAGTTTTCGTGGTGCGTGTGTGTGTGTGTGTGTGTGTGTGTGTTGTGGGAAGTGCACACCCCCCTCTCTGAGTTAGGTTTCCATGATCAGTCTCCACTAGGAATCTGTACATGGGAGGCAGCACTCTCTTTCCCACCAACCAATGCAACACACATGCCTCTCCCAGCTTCCTGAGGACTCTGAGACTCAGCCAGCCCTGGGGGCCAGAGGCAGAGATCAGCTGCCTTGGTCAGAGCCCTGAGGTGGGGCTTTGGATGCTGGGAGACCCCCAGTGCTCTAGGCTCTTCTGTGATGAAGTTGAACTCTGTAGTGTGGGGCAGCTCTGGGGAAATGGGGCCTTTGTGAAACGTTCCTTTGATGAGAGGCATAATATAAATACAAATTGCTATTATGTCAGCTTCTGAGGAGCCACTTCAATCCATTTGGGCACCTTTGATTTTGTTCTCCAATTCCTTTTCTCCTTTAAAAAATTTAATAAGAGCATGTTTTCATCTGGCCTCAAGGGAGTAATTTATTTATTTAAAGTAATAATAAAGTTTCAGCATAATCCCTAGTTCCCAAAGGGTAAAGAGACTCTTTGAACAATTTATTTTTCCCATCCTTGAAGTGCAAGAGAGACCAAGAGGCTGCCGTGTGGTGTCCTAGAGCCCACTGCCATGGCAACGTCCAGAGCCTCGCCACTGCCCAGCCAATAGCAGCTGGGAAGCAGGGCGATGGAAAATGGACTCACAGCTCTCTTTTTTCCCTCTCTTTGCTACAAGTTCCCCCTTTAAGAAACTGGTGGATAAAATGGGATGAGGTCCCAGATCAGCTGTGAGAGTAAGAACAGCAAGCATGAAAGCTCATCATGGCCAATCAGGCTGCAGGGTGGAGGCTCCCAGGAGGCAGGTCGGGGCAGATGGAGGGAACAACTGCTCTGGATTCTCTGTTCAGGCTACAGAGTCAGAACACAGCACTCTGAGAGCGGGATGAGTGGGCCCAGCTATGGCAGACAGGAAGAGTTCAGTCTCCAGTGGGTGCTAAGGGTGATTGGACCACCTCTGCTAGGAAAACCAGTGTTGTTAGACACTTATCTGCCAGCCAATGTTTTAAGTATTTTAAGTGCATTATCTCATTTAGCATATATATGAAGTACATACCACTGTTATTCCCATACTTTAGATCAGCAAAATGAAGCTCATGGAAGTTAGGTAACTTGTTCAAGGTTGTACAGCTAGTTAGTGATAGACCTGGGATTCAAAACTAAGGTTGGCTTCAGAACCCAAGTTTGTATCCACTGTAGGCGTTGCCTCTCAGGTTGGGTTGCTTAGGGAAGGCTGATGAGAATGGCTATATCAGTTAGGAATACTTTTGATTGCAAGTAACAAAAACCTGACTTACCGTGACTTAAATAAATAGGAGTTTCTTTTTCTCTCCTACTAAGTGTCTGGATATAGGCAGCAACTGGCACACACTTGACAGCTCATGACCTTCCTCTCATGTTCATCACCTCCTTGCCACAAGAAGGCTGTGCACCTCCAGACATGGCATCTGTATTCAAGGCAGGACGAAGGAAGGGAGAAAGGTTGGTGCCAGCACTGTCACCTTCTAGCAGGGAAAAAAAAAAATGTTTTTCAGTACCAACCTCTCACCAGCAAGAGCAGACTTCTATGTCTCGTTTGGTGAGAAAGGAGTCACACAGCCTCCCTACCTGGAAGGCAGATCATGGAAAGCAAGAATTGATCTCTCCAGAGTGGAAGGAAAGGAATGGCTTTTTGCAACTGTTTCACAACTAAAATTTGAGCTGGGCATTGGATGGTCAGAGACAAGAGGCATCTGCTAGAGGGGAAAGTTGCAAATATAAAGACAGTGTCTCAGTTCCTTTGTGCTGCACAGAATACCCTAGACTGGGTAATTTATACAGAATAGAAATTTATTTCTCAGTTCTGGAGGCTGGGAAGTCCAAGATCAAGGCAACTACATTTGGTCTGGTGAGGGCCTTCTTGCTGCATCATTACACAGCAACCTAGCCCAAAGAAGCCTCTTTTAAAAGGGCCTTAATCCCATTACAAGGGAGGAGCCCTTGTGGCCTAATCATTTCTTAAATGTTCCACTTCTTAATACCATCATGTTAGCAATACCTGAATTTGGAAGGGGGCACATTCAGACTGTAGCAGAGTGTGAGGCAGGCTAGGTCTGGATCTGGGGTTTATGTGCAGAACTGATGGGAGAATAGAGTGGAAGGCCAACTGGGGCTTGGACTGTGGTGCAACATAAGTACCAGTCCAGTGAGCCAAACTTCATCTTTACAGGCATGTACGGTTTTTTCTACACTCCTGTCAGTCCCATTCTCTTACTTCAAGCTTTAACAAGATGCATGTGTTAGTTACTTTAATTTGCAAATTTCAAAGAACTTGTCCCAAGGCTTAGGGCTGGATTCCATTGCCGAAAAAAAGGTTCTAGGTTCATATATGAAGCCCTTTGTGTTCTATTTAAAGTAGATTGTATCACTTTAAATAGAGGATGGATTAATTCATCCTTTTCTATTTCCATTTGCTCATTCCCATTGGGAATGTCCTTTCTATAAGACAAGAGAGAATCTGTCATTGATTAGGGGAATTAGAATAAGAAACAATGACAATAGGGGTTGTGTTAGGTGACAGGATATGGGGTAATTTATTATTATCGCTACAACATTTTCATTAAAGTTGAATTATATTTTGGTTAAAAAGAAAAGGAAAAATATTTAAGGTCATTGGAAAAGAATATATGGTCAAGTTACTATGACAGTTGTTCTAGTAGAGAAAAAGATGAGTCTTAGTAAATGTAATTGTCAGAAACTTTTCTGGATATGGAGCTATTACCAGCAGGCATGGGGGTGCACTCTGGGAATCCTCTCTTGGCTGTTCCTTGATGTGGGGATGTCCTTGTTTGTAGGTGAGTCTTGCTTTGGCTCCTGGGTTCTTCCAGCCTCCCTATCGCTATTCTAGTCTCTCAATGACATTGAGGTCATGTCAGGTTATTGCCACCAACTCAGCACACAGGCCCTCAGTGTCCCTCTTTGAAGAAGATTAATTCCTGGGGGTCTCTAGACCTTCCCCCTTCTCCTCTTAGCTGGGGGCAAGGGGTGACACCCTTTACTCAATTGCAGGGTAACCAAAAGTTTAGGGTGTCTCTCACAGGGTCCGCTTTTGAGCTCTTCCCTGGCATTGGACTACCTTCTACCCTCATCATATCCTGATGTAAAATGCCACTCTTCATCATGTTCCTTAAGAAAGCTAATTGCGTTTAGCACTCTATAAGTTTAGGACCCTGACAGATGCTTTGGGAGGCTGCAGGGAGACCCCCCAGTGCATACATCCCAGGCTCCAGCTGTCCTGCCAGGATGTCACAGTTCCTAAGGACCTCCCCTTTCAAAACTCACACTCCTGCCAAGTGACTGTCTACGGTCACACAGCCCCTGAGTGTGTGTCCCAGTCCACCTCTCCAGTGTTTTCTAGGGCCTTCCCCAGCACACACAGCCCCTCACCACCTTTACCACTTCTCCCAGGGTGGAAATCACAGAAACTGCTCAGATCTGGTTCCAAAGACCCTCTTCACCTTTGAGAAAGACTGTCATGTCATGCACTGTGTGTTATTGCCCTGTAGTCTCTTCAGAAAGTAGACAAGGCGTACCACTTCAATGAAAGAATTTCAGCAACACATGACTTCACCCAAATGTTCATTCATTTCCAGAATTCTTCTCTAATAAGCCTCTGTGCTGAGTTAGGTCCTGTTGTAGGTGCTGAGGATAGAAACAGGTAGAAGCCAGGTCCTGCCTTCCAGAGGGTTAAAAGTCAGGAGTTAATAATTAAGAAGTATTGAGGAAAAAAATTCAAAATTTGAGAAGCAGTTAATAGATATAAGTTTCCTGAGGGTTAAGCCAGCAATTGTTCCTATAGATTAAGCTTTAAAAAAAACAAGCTTCCTCCCACTGCCTTCCAATTCTTGTTTTCCTGGTAGATCAAATGAGAGCTAAATGAGTTCTGCCATAGAAACCTTCTATAGCTCCCACCTACCTGAAAATTAGAACCTGAGTGCCTAGCAATGGCCAGACCTATGTGATTGTTTGGAACCCACTCTTCCTACCTGTATCTACCAGTGTACCCTCTGCACTCTACGTGGTGTCAATTCCAGCTGTGCCTCTTCCCCCAAGCACAGACGTTCCCGTGACATTTATTCAGGTTGCTTTCACCACATCGTGGTCTTATTAGTCTCATCTCTCAAAATGCTACTTACCAGTTCAAGGTCAAGAAACCCTGTCTAATCCAGGAAGTTATTTCTGGGTCCCTAGGTGGGACTTTCCACTCTATGGAATGAACATGGCTAAAAGTGTAGGTTCCAGAGTCAGACTGCTTGGATTCAAATCCTGGATCTGCGTGTGCTTGTTGTATAGCCTTGGGCAAGTTAGATAGTTCTTGGTCCTCGATTTCCCCATCTATAATATGGGATCAATAATAAGACATATCTCAAGCATTACATGAATTAGTATGGATTATTCAAGACAGGGCTTGGCACATTTTAAGCGTTATTTGAAAGTTATCATTATAATCATCATCATTGCCATTAATATTATTGGTTGATCCCACTCTTGCAGAATTAATCCTAGAGGCCCTTAGATTGTTATGATTTCTATTCTTGTTCCTCCTTTTTAACCCCATGAGGTCTGTATTAGTTTTCTATTGCTGCCATAAAAAAATTATCACAACCTCAGTGGCTTAAACACCACAAATTTATTATTCTGTAGTTCTGTAGGTCAGAAGTCCAAATGGGTCTCACTGGGCTAAAATTGGCAGAGCTGTGTTCCTTTCTGGAAGCTCTAGCGGAGAATCCATTATCTTGCTTTTTCCGGCTTCTAGAGGCCACCTGCATTTCTTGGCTTGTGGACCCCATCTTTCATTTTCGAAAGGGGTGACGATGCCTCTCTCTAACTCTTCTTCCCTAGTCATACCTCCTTCTCTGATTACAGCCAGGAAAGGGTCTCCAGCTGTAAGGAGATATGGACTTAGACTGCACCCACCCGGACAAGCTAATCCAGGCAAATCTCCCCATCCCAAAACTCAAGTTCGTCACATCTGCAAAGTTGCTTTATCTATGTATGGTAACATATTAATAGGTTCTAGAGGTTTTAACGTGGACATCTTTGGGGACCATTATTCTGTACACCACGAGGTCCTTGAAGGCAGCCCTTCTATTCCCCATGAGGGCCGGCATAAAAAATGTTTTTAGGAAACATTGTTGAATTGAATCCAATGCTCTGAGTGTCAGGGAAGAAAAACTCAAGGAGGGTTTTGAAGAGTTGATTGATGTTTTCCAGAACGTATTTTCTTAATAATATTTGTGCAAATTATTGGAATGAATTGTTATGCTTTTTTGAGTTAATACCTCAGGCAGGAAAAAAATTTTTTTTTTTTGAGCCCAGATATCAAATACAGTAAATCTTTAACAACAACAAAATAAGTGTATCAGCAGGAATGCCAAAGGCTAGGGTGTTTTACATTATCCTCCACAGCCCTGAGAAACATCAAGATGTAGAGTGGTGTTACTATTCAAGCTTTGCAGAGTGAGGAACAGACACACAGAGAGGTTAAGTAACTTGCCCAAAGTCACAGTGTAATCCAGAGATAAAAGCTAAAATAATAAAATCTTGGCATCTTGTTGATTAAGCTAGCCATTTCTCACAGCTTTTGACCCTAAACGTCCTTCCTTGCCTCCAATCAGGATACTCTGACCTTTCTCTTCTCATCATTAACCACTTGACTTATCCCCAGTTTATTGTCATCGTGCTCTCTTTGACATAATATTCTAATATGGCCATAATGCAAATGACGTGAGCAAATGACAAGAGCAGTAATAGCACCAGAGAGTGGGGGGCGTGTTTGGAGAATGGTACATGCTTCAGTTATGCTATGCTATGGGGTGTACATGAGGAATTAAGTAGTTCATTCAATGAGTAGTGACGGAGCATCTGTAAGTGTTATGGGCTCCCTCACTGCCCTTGTGGAGTGTTTATAGTGTGGTCATGAAAACAATGCTTCACATAAATAGATACATGTGCAAAGAGTGTTAACAAAGAAGAAACACAGGCTGCTCTGGGAAGAAGCAACTCATGAAGCTGGAAGCCTTCCATACAATGCCTTGAGAACCAGGCTAAAGGATTTTGACTCATTGCAATAATAAAAACACAAAATAAGGCCAGCTTGAACCAGGGTTGAACCTCTGGGAGCAAAAAGGGAAAGATCAACTAGGTCATGATAGTGACGTGTCTCAACCCTGTGTTCTAATTCTCGCTGGCATTCCAGTGATTGTTTAGAAATGTGGAAGAATTGACCAACTTGGTTCCAGCTTTGAAGATTCATTTGGCAAACAGGTTCTACCAGGCTGGCACCATAGACAATCTCTTTGGGACCCAACTCAAGAGACTATATTTTAATACATTTCAGGTTGTTACTTTTTAAATAATCTGTCATAAGTTTAATTGGTTTAGTCACAAGGGCTTTAAAGAGCACCTCCTGTGTAGCCCACTCCAGACTGAATGTCATGGGAAAGGCTGTTAGGCAGCTAATAGGCCCACCTTGGAGGCGCACCCATGAAACCACGAAAGGATAATGTGATTAAAAATACATTAATATAATCAGGTGCCAAGCTGTGTGGAACAGGCTACTACTGCTCTGCCGGTTCAGGAGGAGAGCCATGAGGGGACAGGGTACAAGCTGACTTACTGTACCCCAGTTGTTCTCTAACTTAAATGCCTACATGAGATTTCTAGCTCTCAAAATACATTCCTTTTTTGGTCATTTTCCTTTTCTTGCAATTGTCTTTGAAATTGAAAGAAACGTTGGATTCCCTTAGTTTCACCCCAGCACTTAGCGTGGTCCAGCAATGGATTCTGCATATTGGGGTGGTAGTGAGTTCCTGTTATTGGAGAGATTCACACAAAGCATGGGTGACCATCTTCCCACAATGTTGAAGAAGGGGTTTCTGTATTGTTTGGGAGATTTCACAAGTTGACCTCTTAAGGTCAGCATTCTCCTTGTCTATATTCACCGGACTAACAAAAACATAATATCGAATGCTCGTTATTCAGGGTGAATGACCCACCACAAAATACTCCCGCTGTGCAGATTATGTGATTCTTTGCCCTGATGAACATGTTGTCTTTTTCTCTTGATATGGGTGAAAGTGTAACATAGGAGTACTGAGCACCCAGAAGCATGGGAAGAAACCATACAAAAACTCCCCTATTTCATGGCCTTGCTTTGGGGTCCCTCCTGTGTGTCATGAAAGTGTTTATGAAGAAAGAGGGATCTCTGTGGCTCTGTAGAGAAACAAAGTTAGGTTGTGATTGCTGTATGCCTCCTACCACTCACTAAGCTCCTGGCTTCCTTTGCTGTGCTGGGTTGATTTGGAAAAGTACCTGTTGGCCTTATTGCCTGCCAGTGTTGTCTCTCTGTTTCTGGCTTTATTCCTAAATGCTCTTTACTTTCCACCACACATACTGCCCCCACCTAAAAGCATTTGCCAGTGATCACAATGCCTATGGGTAGAAAAGTGGAATTACTTCTTAACTCCACACACTGGCCTCTGCTTTTTTTGAGCAAGGGATGACTTTAGAGCTACCTATCAGAAAAGTGAGAAATATTAGCTCATTAGAAGAATGAAGACTTCACATTAGATAAAGAAGAGCCATGTGAGCTGTCTAGACTGCTTTGGCCTTCCAGGCATTATCAGAGGTAATTTCTTTACCTTATACCTTCAACCAAAGCCAATTCTTCCCCCTGTTTGAAAAATTGGGAAAAATTAAATGCTGATCACCAAATTCCTTCATCAGCCCCGCACTGTCAGATCACTCAACAAGCTCGATAGAATTGTAGTTATAATCCTCCACTGAGGACCTAGAGCCTTGGCCACCAGAGATTATTGCCCTAACATATCTCCAAAGGACTTATGTTGAAATTGTTAGAAACTCTGTAAAATGTGAACAAATTTTGGAAAATTATTATTGGAAGAGATATTGTTATTTCTAACTGTATACAGTATTAGAGTGTACAAATACTCTATTTGAACAGATTTACTTATTGAGTATCTTTTTTTGTACAAAGCATTTTATGACTAAAAAATATTCAAAAACTATTGATTTTAATCTAACTCCTTTATTTCATATTTAAAAACTGAATCTCAAAATGGTTAAGAAGCTTCTAAACTATCACTTAAAATTTTGTAGGTAAAGCTATTATTTAAGTGGGAGATGGATGGAGTAGATGTAAATTAGTGATACTGTCCTTCTAACCATTTTCATTTTAGTCATTCATTTAGTCATTCAATTCTTTCAGCTTCCCCTTCTGTATCAACCATGCTCTGTCCCCGATCTTCCTTGGGGAACTAATTTTTATTCTCTATACCTGTTGGGAAACCCTACCTGCCTAGAAGTCACCCCGCAGTTTCTAGAACCAAACTCTATTTCTAATGAGATGTATTGTTTATATAGTATTTTCTTGTTTTTATTATTTAGCTTTTTTTGTTTTGCTTTTCAAAATAGATGTTTTTATAATCCAATACTTTATTTAGTTCTCATAACATCCCAGTGAGATAGATGAAGCAGGTGTTAGTAAAGCAGTGGTCCCAAACATTTTTGGCACCAGGGACCATTTTCATGGAAGACAATTTTTCCACGGACCGGGGAGAAGGGGATGGTTTCATTCAATTGCATTACATTTAAACAACTCAAGATAGGTTGGGGACCCCTTTTTAAAGCACATTATACATACAGTAAAGTGTACAGGTAGGACTTATTTTTTTAAGAAGAGAATGTATCTGCTGTTTCATTGTATAGATGGGCACAGAAAATCACTTTGGAACCCGTCAAGTTTGCCTCTTTCCTGAGCAAACAGGTGACCTCTCCTAATTAGGAAAATACAAGATGTAAAGGGGTAAGCCTTTGCATCCTTCCAAGATCCTATAGTACACTTAGTTGGGAAAGAGATGAATAAATTTGTGGAAATGCTAAGGGGTCCCCGGGAGGCAAGGGACACTCAGATTCTAAACATCTATCCCCCTTTTTTGTTTGGTAAAATGGTTATTTTTTATTATTTTAATTGACACATAATTGTACATATTTATAGGGTGCAATGTGCTATTTCAAAATAAGTATACCATGTGTAATGATCAAATCAGGGTAATTAGCATATCCATCACCTTACTTATCATTTCTTAGTGTTGGGAACATTAAAAATCCTCTCTTCTAGCTTTTTAAAAATACGTAAGTTTTGTTGACTATAGTCATGAGTGCTGTAGAATACTAGAATTTATTTCCCCTATCTAGTTGTAATTTTGTATCATTACTAAACTTCTCCCTATTCCCCTCGTTTCCCTACCTTTTGCAGCCTCTAGTAACCACTAGTCTACTGTCTACTTCCATGAGATCAACTTTTTAGCTTCTACATGTGAGTGAGAACATGTATATTTATCTTTCTGTGTCTGGCTTATTTCACTTAAATGATGTCCTCCAGGCTCATCCAAAGGATAGGATTTCACTCTTTTTTATGGCTGAATAATAGTCCATTATGTATATATATCCTAATTTCTTAATCCATTCATTCATCAATGGATGCTTTGGTTGATTCCACATCTTGGCTATTGTGAAGAGTGCTACAATACACATGGGAGTGCAGATATCTCTTCAATGTACTGATTTCCTTTCCTTTGGATAAATACACAGAAGTGGGACGACTGGATCATATTGTAGTTCTATTTTTTGTTTTTTGAGGAACGTCTATACTGAAACATCTCCTTTTAGATCTTCTTTGATAGCTTGAGCTGGGTCAACTGACATCTGTTGATGAGAAAGAACTTTAAACATCTGTTGATTTGGTTTCAACCTCAGAGCCTGGAAGTTTGGGGGAGAGCCCAGAAATTGTGCTGCTGGGTATATGAGGTTACAGGTAACCACTGACCTGTAACTAGAGCACAAAAAAGAGTCCCAACTACAGCCAATAACAGAATGCGGAGCAGAAAAGGCATCATCTCAGTCATAAACATAACTTAGGAAACTGTGTGGTGTAGGGCTGTTTCCATCTGGTGATAAAGGAAACAAAGGCAGCTCCACTGGGGATCCACTAATGGACACATCGGTCCCCCAAGTTCTCTCTCTTCTGACATTTGGAATCAAGATTGGCCCCACTGGCAAAAGTTCTTAGATAATTAAAGAAGCAGCCTCATGAGGAAGACATTAGACCCCCTGCTAATATGAATATAAAGGGTCCCCAGGACAGTGTCACGTATGGATGAGATGAGATGTAGGTTTTAGGTAAAGAGCTTGAGGACTTTGCCCAAGGTCACATGGCTAAGCAGAACCCAGGACTCCTTTCCTTGCACCTTGCTGCTTCTCCAGCCAGCACAGCACACTCAACCCACTCCTAATGATGCTGCCTTAACCACCCTCCCATTTCTCATGCCTGTGAGTGGAAATGTGACCTTGGAGTGGTGGCGACTCATAAATCCTCCTGAGCCTTTCTCCTGCCCGTGCACTGGCCGTTTCCCATCTAATTTTTCATATTGTTAGGGACAGTTCTCGGAAATCATTATATGCATCATCCAAGGGCCCTTAGGCACAGCCCTGGAATGCTGAGAACTCCTGTCCCACTCGTGGGCATCTGGAGGTAAAAGATGATTCTGCTTCTCCAGATCCTTCCCTGAGAGACTGACAGGGAGACCAGGGGCACCTTAAGGTTTCAGCAGAGTCTGCAGGGCCCCTGGGAGTGCATTGTCCTGGCTCCTACAGACTTCCATTGTGGTGAGTAGTATGCATGATAATGGCAGTTTAGTTCTTTTCCCTTGAAGATAGCTTTTAAATTTGCTCTGTTGGCCTCTTGATGAAATAGCTTCATGCATATTAATGACATCTTTTATTTACTGAGCAGCACCATTAAGCACTTTGAAATACCAGATTCCACCCAAGGTCTCCAGGGAAACAAGCCAGTATCCCTACACTTACTGGATGAATGGGAAACTGAGGAAACAAAAAAACCTCAGTAACTTCCTGAAAGCAACACAGAAAGTCCCTGAACTACATGTGCTGTCTGCCTAGCAGATGGTTATGGTCTTGGTCAGGCAGTATTATACTGGGCTTCCTGCATGTCCATTCATTCTTGCAGCAGGCTTTTATTGAGCACTTGCCATGTGCACAGCTCTGGACTGAGCACTGAGTGGGGATGAAAGTGAATACAAGACTAATGAGGCTTAAAGGCACATGGAATGGCGCCTTCTGCTTAAGGAACATCAAGTCTTTGCTAACCTGAGAGCACACTTAGAGTGGACGTCGCTGAAGACTTTGAGGGATTACTACCCCTAAATGCGCCATGAATGAAAATGAGTTGGGTACAGATGACCCAACTCATGACCATGGTGCAACATTCAATAGGGACAAAAATGTGCAGACCAATAATTTCATTTTGATAAACTGTATATGTGCATGTTTGTGGGATCGTATGCATACATTATGCATTTAGATAAATAGATGGGAGCAGATAGGTACATATTTATATGTAATAAACAATAGATAAGAGGTAAGTGAGAAAGAGAGACAACTAGAGAAATTTGGGGAATTCCAGGAAGAACATATATGCAACAAATGGCAATGTTGGGGGAGAGTAGAAAGGGGCCTACCTAAGGAGATGCTGAGGGCCTGAATGAAGCAGGTCACCTGAGTTAGAGGAGACAATGAGAACAGAAGGCCCTCTGGAGATGAGAAACCACCTTCCATCTGTTTCCATTTCACCGTTGGGTCCCAGGTAGGAAGTGAATGGTGAAGATGGAGGTGCCACCTGAGAACAGGTATTAGGCAGCAATAGCATATTGCTACCATCTTCGAGCAGTCCTCTGGCTTCTTCTAGGCCTCTGTTAAGTTATTCAACTCTCCAAACAATCCTGCCCTGTCAGCGCCCATTCCCAGCACCCTTCCAGCCCCGCCTTCCAAACTGGAAAATGTTTCCATGTTCTACATGCCCAGGGCAGTGTTTCAGAAAACCTCCAGGCACAGTAGCGAAGCCCAAAGCAACCCAGTTCTGTCTTTTCCTGATCTGGGTCCTGCGGGAGGTGCTTGGACCATGCCGGGGGGGGGGGGGGGGGGGGGGGGGGGGGGTCTGGAAGCAGATGACACCAAGCCCAGGCCCCGTTTGCCCAACTCCATCTGTAATTTCCTCACACTGTAAATTGCAGACATTATAGCCGGGCACTCTCTTTATGGCTTACTTTCATCTTGAAATGTTCCCGTGCTACATTTTCATGTAACTTATGCACCTCGAATGTTGTAAAAACTGCCGTAAAAGTCAATATAAATGCAATAATGTCACGTCAGTCAAAGGCAGCGGAGCAGCCCTTTTGAGCAAACAATTGGGAAACTAGAGGGAAAACTCAATTGCTCCATGTTGCAAATTGATTAAAGATATGAATCAGAAAATTAAAGGGCTTTTGGAGTTTAGGTTATTACTAACTGCTTTACTTTATGGAGCAATTACTTTGATTCTATCTTGAGTCCAGTAAAGTGACTGCAGGCATATGGTGAGACGGGGCCCTGTGTCTTTCTTATTAATGTGAATTACTCAAGATCAGGCTAAATGAATGCATACATGCGTCTTAGCTGTGTGAATTCACTTCTGAAGCACTGTGTCTGAAATTGTAAAGAAATAATTTATTGTTAGGGTCACATCTCTATTAGCCTAAACCTGCATATTCTTCTCATCCTCCAGGAGGACCAATCATATTTTCAAAGAGTAAGATGTTGCTACGGTCACCTGCGTGTTTAGTTTGTATTTTTTAAGGCTATGTTGGAAGTGCAGCAAGCATGGGGTATTGTTAACATGGACTAGTTTGGGCTACCACCGGCTTTGGCCTGTTGAGCTAAGCACTGAGATGTCATACTCTTATGATTGTCTCAGTATCTGGAAGTCTGTAATGAGATAGCCGTTCCTTTAGAGCTTGAACCTTTTTGTACTGAGCTCCTTGTATAAGTATCATAGAATTGAATAAACTTGAGCTCAGGAAAAAAACCTTAGCAATAATTAATTTGGCCCTTTGGGCCTTGGCAGCCGGGAAGCTAAGAGCTAAATTTAATATTCAGTTGTAGCAATTATCCTGTGCTGGATTCCTGTCCTAGCATGGGGCCAGGCACATTCAGTGGGTGCTCAGTGAGGGAAGGCTGAATGGAGGACTGAGAGATCATGCATAATAGTCACGTTTATTATTGCTTACTGTGAGTGAGAGCTTGCAAGTGTGCCAAGTGCTTCACAGACGTTACCGTAATTAATCCTCACAATAGCCTTCTCAGCCACTTTCATGACCATTTTACAGATGAGGAAGCGCACTCACAGAAGCTAAGTGACCTGCCCATACCCTCCCAGCTTGGATTTGAAACCATATCTCTGTGACCTTGAAACCAGCACTCTCAGCTCCCACCTTGAAGGAATGGTCACATGGGGGGACAAAAGCGAGGTGCTCACTTGAAATTGGGGAAGTAGGATTGCCCTGAGAGTTATTTAGAAACACATGGTGTATCAGAACAGATATCAGCTGTCTCCTTGCAGAGAGGAAAGTTCCCAAATAAGTAGGTCTTGATTATAAATGGATTAGGAGGTTCAAGTCATCTTTAGGAAAAATGGATCAGTTAGAGGAATGTTGTTTAGCAACAGAAGCATAGAGCAAATGAGAAGCAAGGATGCTGGTACAGAGGGTGGCCATCCAGTAGTGTCCAAGGGGCTGGGTGCCATAGCGAGGATGCTGGTACAGAGGGTGGCCATCCAGTAGTGTCCAAGGGGCTGGGTGCCATAGCGTGGCCTTTGCACATCTCAGTCCTATGGGCATCTGAATCTAAATTTATTAATTGCCAGAATTCACTCGTTCTGATCCTGTGCTCACCAAACAGCTATCTGGTTTGGCTTTGGCATCCCAGGTATGTCTGTCCACAGGCGGAAGTGTGCTGGCTGTGCCCCATCTGATTGGCACAGGTGTTATGGTATTTGGAGTAAATTAATTAATGAGCAGTCTGATTTATACAATGTTTCTGAGGTTAATTGGCCAGCCTACTCATTCTTGGGTAGTGACCAAACCAGGTTCTTGAGTCTACAAGGCTGAGAGGCAGATTCTGGGCTGCAAAGCTCATGAAGGTTAGGAAGGCAAGCATAAGAGGCCCCTGGGCAGCCCAGTAATCTGGCCCTTCCTCAATACCTGGGTTCACATTTAGTCAGACTTTTACAAAATATTTTATAAATTATTATGCCCTGCTTTCTTTTGCAGTGATTCTGAGTCTCCTCGTTACCATTATATTTATTTTATTCATTTGGCTTTAGATGAGCCTTATGAATAAGTTATTTCACGTGTTTTTTTCTTGTAATGGAAGTAGCTTTAAAAATAAACAGACATGCCTATACGAGAAAAGCCTAAATCAGCAAGCCCATTGGTGAGGATGGAGGGAGAGAGATTATATGGTCCCCTGCTGTGATCAGGGTCCTAATGGAATAAGTTACAGGGAAGTTATGGTGGAAAGAAACAGGAAAAAATAGAAAAAATGGTTCCAAACACTCTCTCTTAAATTTTTGCCAAAGGAAGACCCAGTTGTCCCACATCTATTCATCCATCCATTCATCTACCCATCATCCATTTATTCATACCAACCAATACCTACTAAGAATCAGTCACGTGCCAAACACTGTTGAGCCTGGGAGCACAGGTGAAAGATGGTAATGCTATTGGCAAGGCACTCCAGCTCTCTTCTTGCTAAGTGCCTGCTGGCATATGCAATGCTCAGCCATACTCAGCCATACTCATCACACAATGGCACGAAAGGTGCCTCTCTCAAACCCCTGTGGGTACCTCCTTTCTGCAAGGGAGTCAAGGAGGCTCTAAAAGGCAGCAGAATGAACTTCTAATTGAAGTTCCGAGCTTGGTGGGGGAGGGGTTTGAGGTTCAGGATCTCAGGATTCCTGTAGCCCTGGAATCATTTCATAGCCCCGGCTTGCCCGTATGTGTGACTGGTTTTAATAATGCAGCTGGAGATCTTCCCTAGGACCTCAGGGCAGCCAGAGTCTGAGAGGTCTGCACTGTTTTCTCTGCACTGCAATAACTGTGCATTCTTGTCCCTTGTCACCACATCTGTGGCCCTTGCCTTACTTTGTCTTCCTCAGATTCCATAATCATCTCATCACTTGAATTTACCAGAGCTCTGTGCAATATAATTTCACCAGAGATGGTCTCAGAGAAACGGAACCTCTTGGCCATCTGGGAATTCAGGAAGCCTTATGAGTGTCTTGTCTTCATGCCTCTTGATTGATGTGCAGGCTCTGACTTGGCCCTTATTGGGTGTCCAATGGGCAAGTAGAGGGCAGATGAAAAGTAGGTGTTTTCAGTAAGTCCTACCAGTATGCTCTGTGAAAACAGTCTTAGTATGGAGTAAATCATTTCTACACAATTTAATTCATCATTCCTTCATAAACTACTCATCCATTCATTCATTCATCATCCTCCAATTTCTAATTATTCATTCATTCCTTTACCCATTTGTTGAGTCCTATTGAATACCTCTTCTACCCAGCTACAAGCTGGTGGAATTTTCAGGCTTTCAGTCTTGGTATTCTTTTCTTCAAGAGCATATACTCTTGCTCTTTTAAAAGATGCTTTGAAAAGTAAGTCATGATGTTTCTAGAGCATCTTCTGCATAGATAATTACTGGATAGTGCTACGAACTGAATTGTACCCCTCAACCACACACACAAAATTTATCTGTTAAAGCCCTAACCCCCAATGCGACTGTATTTGGAGATAAGGTCTTTAAGGAGATAATTAAGGTTAAATAAGATGATAAGGGAAGAGTCCTAATCCAATAGGACTTATATCCTCTTAAGAAGAGGAAGAGAAACCAGGAGTCTGTTCACCGACAGAGGAAAGGCCATGGGAGGGTGTAGCTAGAAGGTGGCTGTCTAAAAGCCAAGGAGAGTGGTCTCAGAACAAACTAAACCTGCCAACACCTTGATCTTGGATTCCAGCCTTCAGAGTCATGAGAAAATAAGTTTCTGTAGTTTAGGCCACCCAGTCTGTGGTATTTTGTTATGGCAGCCCAAGTAGACCAATACAGATAATAAGAATGGATAACATGGTCCTAAGTAGTAAGAAACTTACAATGTTAAATAATCTATGTTATATAACATATTATCAGTATTATGTCTACATAATTAGTGTCTTACAGTATTGTAGAATTTAAACTATCTTTTTGTAGACTTGTCTCATTTTGAACCTTTTGTTAACATCGTAAAGTAGAAATAACTATCATTATAATTCCTAGTTTGTAGAGGAGGGAAGTGAGGCTTAATAGGACAAGTGACTTGCTCACATCATCCAATAGGAAAGAGAAGAAACTGGAAATGGAACTCTTTACCACAAAGGACTGCCTTACCTACAGTAATAGGAAAACACACGCCATACAAGCAAAAATGTTTGTTAGAACATCAGATTAGCAGAACATCAAGTTGAATGTGTAGGTGTTTCCCGTCCTGAACACCCCCCTCCTCCAACTTAAGTCTATTCAACATAAAACCTGTATTCAAACACAAGGTAAATTCTAAGGTTATTTCAACATTGTAAGCAGAACTATCACTTTATTTTATAGGTTGCTTAAACAGTAAACTCCCCGGTACATTTAAAATTTGATTCTCTCTTGGGAAAATTGATTTACACACATTTTCTATAAACACCTCCATTGTATAAAAAGATATAAGTGCACTTGAATCGAGCAAACAATGCAGAAGAGATACAGATGATATTGATGAGGAGAGTAATAGCATATGGCCTCCCTCGATGGATTGTGAAGACTGGAACCTGCCACCTAAGCATCCTCGGATTCTGACCTCAGTTACCCATCTGTATTAAGATTTAAATGTGTGAGAGAGATCTGCTTTACAAATAGTGGTGGATGTCTGATAAACATGTATAATTTCATCTGTTCCTCCCTTCCCTAGAAATACAGTACTTCTCCTCCCGTCTCCCTCAGTAGTTCAAATGTGAGCTGCTATTTCCTAATAGATCTCACCCCCTGATCAAGCTGGGCCAATTATAGAACCTTACCCTGCTGACATTGGTTGGTTAGTCTGGTAATGTGGGCCTTTTTTTTATATTTACACAATCAAAGCACTTCCTCAGCATTTTTGAATTTGGGCTCTAAAAGAAATTCTCTGGAGATGTGATGGAGGCACTGGAGGTATAAGTAACCATGTCCTCCATGTAAAAGAAGCCAATCCATGGTAGGAGAGGATGGAGCTGACTCAGACAGAAGTACAGATGAGAGGGGAAGGTGGTAAAATTATAATTCCTGATTCCAAGTATCTCTGAGGTCCAGAACATCCATGCCTTTCCAGCATCCAGTGGAGCTAATAAGGTTTTTTGTGTGTGCCTATACTAGCTCAGGTTGAATTTGTTAACGGTGAACAAAGAACACCTCTTTCTATCAGTGAGGTTCTGGAGATTTTTAGCTGATAATCCCTTGGAAAGATGGCAGCAGGACAGTCTAGATGTGTGCAGTAAATGCTTAGCTGACAGGAGCCACGGCTTGGAAAAGGAAGAAAATGTAGGGAAGTGGCAAAAAAGAAACAACTCTCCCCTAATTTTGCCAAGGATAAACTTTGCCTCAGAGCAGGAAGCTCCTCTAACACAGAAAAAGGTTTTAGCCATTGTCAAATGCATTTTTTCCTACCATAGCAAACACTGGGTGCTTTGATTTGATTTTTATTTCTTCTCTTCTTGAGACCTGCTGAGACCTATGAAAGACACAAGTCCATGCACACAAACCCTGATCCCTGGGAGCAAGGGATTTGAGCTTTGTTGTTCTCATCCCAGTGCAAAACAGGAAGATTTGGCCTGTTCCCTCCCCCGTCACCCCCGAGATCTCAGCCCTCATAAGACCCTTGGACCACAGAATGTGGGACTAAAAAAAATCAGTTGAGCTTGTTCAAACAAAGCCTCAATTTCCCGACAAGCAATTGGAACTTGGGGTTACATGTTGAGGTAGACTTCAGACTCTTTTAATGGCATTCAGAGACATGGTTCTCCGACCAATTGGCATTCAGGAAATGTTTATCAGTTCTGACAGCCGCAAGTTCCACCCTGGCCAATTTTAGCTCCTATGACTGGAAGTGACTTGGATGTTTGAAATTCTGTAAAACACAGGCTAGTTTTGAAATGGAGCCACAGAGCTACGATGGTATTCTCGCTTAGCTCTTAGGCAATTTAGGTCAAAATTCACCTCTCTCTCTCTCTTTCTCTCTCTCTTTCTTTTGAACAGTGGAAAGCTTCCCTGAAAGGACTGGCAATAAATTTTCAATAAATCTGCTGGGTGGCGGGAAATGAGAGACGAATTTTTTAAATGATTTATGAACCTGAGTGAAATGATATTTTCATTGCTGTCCACTTTCCATAATTTTTCTCTCTTAAATTCCCTTTAGTGTCTTTTCAAGGAAATAGAAGAAAGGATCCAGCATCCTTTGGGGGTTGCCTCCAAGACAGTGAACACAGGACCGTATATATGTACATGTCTGCTCATGTGTGTGAGCAACTTCACTTGGGAGCACCTGATAATTCTGTTTATAAGGCAGCAATAGAAAAGGAGATATTTTACATACATACATTTTTTGAGAGGTTTCCTGTTTAAAGATTTTTATAAAAGACATTTTTGCGATTTTTTTTCAAATGAGGGGAAGTAACTTTCTTCAATTCAGTCATTCATTTATTTGCTTACTCATTCACACTTCTTCCATTATCTCGTATTCGGACTTAGCTGTACCTTTGTAATGTCCAGACAAGGACACTAAGGTCACAGTCAGCACTCCAGCCTTGGTTGTTAACCTGCCCCGCAGGTATGCGAGGGGCTGTTAACTGTGTTCATGTGCATGTATGTGTGTATAGCATGCACTGGGCATGCACTGTGGGTTTGTGCTGTTCGCTTTCCAAGCGTTGTTTCTTATTATCTTCTCAAAAATCCTTGAAACGAGTATTAGAACACTCATTTGAGACAAAAATAAACTGATCTCAGAGAAGTTAAGTAACTGGCCTGAGTTTTGGCGAGTGTGTAGCCTCTTCCAAACCACCTGGCCTGTCTCAGAAGAGGTTTTATCTCTTCTTCTGGTGGGTGAATGGCCTCTCTCCTTCCTTCCTGCTACAGGACTCGACAACGACGACTTTCCTAACTAGTTTAGCAAATGTCGGATTTATTCCACGAATTAGAGTTGTTGAGTAAATAGCAACAGACCCAATAGCTGCCAGAAGAAAAGAAGAATCCTGACGAAGGCCAGATCCTGGATTTAGACTGGAAGAAAACGGAATGTAAACCCACACGTGAAAATTCAAACAATATGATTTACTAATGAGCACTGATAATACTACTGAGAAAGTGGTTACTTTAAAGAAACGTAAAGTGACTTAGAGTGACTGAAATCAAGAATAGGCAGTGAGAGAAGTGCTAATGAGCATTTATCGGAATGTTTTTCTGCGCAGAGCGTTAGCACCACTTGGATCATTGGGTTTCGGATCACAAGTACCTTTACACACACTTGTGCACACACACATCTGAGGTTACATTTTTTTTTCAGCTCATTATGGGGGTATAAAAATTCAGGTTATATATATTGTCCATGCCTCCCCATCCCCCCAAGTCTGAGCTTCAAGTGTGTCCATTCCCTAGACAGTGCACATCGCACTCATCATGTAGGTATGCATGAGGTTACATTTTTAATAAGTCCTCATTTTGTATTTTCATCTTGTTTTTATTCCATGATGACTTTAACATGCTTATCATAGGTAGCCAAGTTCTTTGCTTCCTTTATTCATTTTTCCCGTTATTTTCTTCCCTTTATTTTTCTTCCTTCTCTTTTTTTCTCTCTTTCCTTTGCCCTCATTTCTCTATGTTTCTTCTCTCACTTTGAGTTTTTCTTCTTCATTATTCCCTTTCTTCCTATTTTCTAAACATCCTTTCCATTCCTTGTCTCCAAAGCCCGCACTGGGGGTGGATGGGGTGAGCTCAGGACTGTCCACGGGAAAGCCACTGCATGGAGCTGGCCTGGGATTGAGAAATGGCCCGGGAGGTCCAAGGGGCTGGATGCTCCTATACTTATCACAGAAACCTTGTCCTACACCCGAATCCTCTGGCTAGTGGCCTTTTTGGCTCTGAGACATCTTGGGGGAAGAAAGAAGTGCTATCTTTATAGGTCTGTTTCTCTGAATTGAAAGCCAGTTGTGAACATTATTGGAAACTTTGAAGATGAGATGCCTGAGGCAAGTTAACTGGAAAAATGTGTAGGCCCCACTAGAAATAATATTCACAGCTTCTCTGAAAGAGTGAGTGGAAGGCTTCAGAGAGAGGTTTCATGTCAAGTCCCAGGAGATTAGGGAAACAAGTTGTCATATCCTCTCCCTCTCTTTCTCTCTCTCTCTCTCTCTCTCACATACACACACACCCCTCCCCATTAATGCAGCTGTGAGCCAGTTTCTGAGCCTTGGTTGGCATAATCACCTCTCTTTCCTAGAACTACTGAACTCTAACTCTGGATTCTTTGGTGTCTTCAGGTCAGGTTCATGAGTGGGATGGTGTTAGGAATGAGATTTATTAATACTTGCCCTGATGTTATCAAATCATATGTGCATGCAGACAGAAGCTGTGTGGTCTTCCAACAACGAAGTCAGAGTAGTCAAAGAAAACTTCTTGTTCTCTCTCATTATACTTCTCTAGATACTTCTTTTATATTGTAGGCATTGTTCTCCCCCGGTGTGCTACTCTGAAGCAAACCATTGTTACAGTCAGGTCATACCTGGTATTCAACAGTGATCGTCCTAGCAAGCACATAGTGACCGCTTGTGACTTACCAGCCGCTGTTTTAGGTGCTTTGCTTACATTACGGAAAATTTGTTTTCATAATCCTGCAAGCTACAAATGTTTGTAGAGTACTATATATTCACAGAAAGGGGAGATCACTGTGGGTGAGCAATCCTGCAGAACCTAGACTTCTTCATTGGAAAGGGTGTCATTGTCACTATCATCATCATTATCATCATCATCTCCCGCAACACATCATCAAGCTTGGTCAATTCAGGGCACCATGGGGTCCACTGTCTGTTGGCTTCAGTGATATTTTATTGGTGAACCCTCTCTGCATCTTCCCCCACCTTGGCTGTGAGCACCTCTGTGTCCCAGATGCCTACATTCACACCTGATCCTCAAAGCACATCTCAACTCCAGTGATTTGCTAGAGAGGTGAGTGACTTTCCCAAGGTCATGGGGCTCCTGCCTATTGGAAGCAGAGATGTTGGAAAACCTGGAATTTCTGTTTTCAATTTCAGACAGACAAGTTAGGCAGGGAGGGAATATTTATGAGACGGGAAGAAGGATAAATGTTGCAGAAAAATATGGAAAGAGAAAGGAGCAAAGGGGGGAAAAAAAGAAAGGGAGATGGAGTTGCAGAAATTACTGTGCCAGAAAGAAAACTGTACTGATAGGCCATTGCCGGGGACTGTCTCTCCTTTGCTGGTCTCCAATTGGGCAGGACTGGGAAAGTCACTTACCACCCTAAACTTCCACATCTGTTTCTCCTCTTGCTCCTCATGACATTCATCTTTGCTGGCTTTTCCTTTCCCTTCTGTTTGTACCTTAAATGTTGGCATCTCACAGAGTTCTGTTTTTATAGATTCTCTCTTCTCATGCTTCAAATTCTCACATTATCTCTGTGATCTTATCCACTCCCCTTCCTCCTGCTCTAGTCTTTCTGACAAGAACCCATGCACAGGTGCAGACGCAGTTAAACGTGCACACTCTTTGGCCCAGTAATTCCACTTTCAGGAAATTTTTCCTACTTATTAAAAATTGATCTGCCGGAATGGACAGGTCTGAGGTGTCATTTGCATAAACTGCAGTGAGAATTAGTGTTCCTGGGGATTTGCAGTAGCTCAGTGTGTAAAGTGAATACACAGGAATAGGTAACATTGTCACCATAGCAAAAGATGAAATCACCTAAATGTCCATCAATAGGGAACTAGTTAATTAAATTATGGTATTCACATACTATGAAATAAAATGCAGATATGAAAAATATCTGTTGTATCAAGACAAGTGGCTGAAATGAAAAAGACTGATCATTCCAAGTGTTTGTGCAGATATGGAAGAACTAAAATTCTCACATGCTGTTGGTGGGAATATAAAATAGCATATTTGTAGTTCTGTAGTTTCTGAAAAAGATAAACATATATCTACCATACAATTTCAACATTCCATTTGTCAAACACACTCCAGTAGACTTGGACTCATTAGGGCTGGGGTAGGGCCTGGCTTCCATACTTTGAAAAATCTCAGCATGTGCTTCCATTGTAGACACCTGGTTATCAGCCATTATCCTTAACCTAAAGCCTTTATCACAGCACCTTGCACCTAGTAGGCGTTCAGTAAATGTGTGCAGAAAAAGAATCAAAGCCAGCTTGATACAGTTAATGAACCTAGGATTGGATTCAAGACTTTGGACTAAATTCTGTCTCCGCCAGTAACTAGCCAGCAACCCCAGAACAATGGCTTAACCTTTTAGGACTTCAGTTATCTTTCTATAAACAAGGTAGGGAAGGCAGGTAGACCAGATGATTTCTTAACTTTCTTTAGCTCCATCACTCTAGGAAGGAGTGTTTGTGAGTCTGTATATAGAAAATCACAACTTTGGATTGAAATCAGGTTGAGGAAACCTCATAATTCAGTCACAGACATTAGAAAGGAAACTTAGAGAGATTTTCCACTATGCTGAAGGAACCCAGTCTACCCTCCTTATCAGAAAAGGACTATTCCCTTGCACGTGTATTCTCATTCACAACATGGATAATGTATTAGTCTCCCAGGATTGCCATAACAACAACAAAAAACCTGCATACTGTATAGTTTAAACAACAGATATTTAAGCCACCGATTCTGGAGGCTATAAGTTCAAGATCAGGGTGTAGGTAGAGTGTTTCTTCTGAGGCCTCTCTCCTTGGCTTATAGGTGGTCGTCTCTGGTGTGTTAACATGGGCTTCCCTCTGTACATATGTATCTGTGTCCTAATTTCCTCTTCTTGTAAGGACAACAGTCAGACTGGATTAGAGCCCACTGTAATGACCTCATTTTAACTTAGTTTTTAAAGACCCTATCTCCAAATACAGTCACATTTCAAGGTACTGGGTGTAAGGCTTAGACATCTGAATTTTGGGGCACACAATTTAGCCCATAACATGTAGTGAACAGAGTATCTATGCAAATAGCAGCTGCCAGTTAACCATGATGGCAGAGTCTCTACTGGTCTGGAGTCTGCAGAAACAGAGAAGCATTAGTTTACAGAACATTAAAATCATGACAGAGGAAACATGTCTGTCTTGAGTCCTTTGTGTTAAAGCATCCTCTTGCCTTGGAAAGCTCTCTCACTGACAAAAGCTATTTCTGCCAAAGAAAGCCCTTGGTCCCTACTGTTACCAGCCTTGAGAATTATATCAAGGGTGTGCTGAGTCTCACTCCAAGTTCTGGGTTGGACAGACCCTTCCCTCTGCACATCTATTAATATATCAGAACCATAGACTTATTTTATTCATGAAAAAGCCCAGGAATCAATTCTGTCATAGGAGAAGATTTGAAATCCATTTTTACCTAAGATTGGGATAGTAGAAAGATGAGGATGAGACCATAGAATTCTGCAAGCACATAGAGAGAGACCTTAGAAACTTTCTATATCTGTGTTTCCCAGACTTCCTGTATTTTGCCACCAATAACTTTTTAAGAGGGTTATCTCCTAGAGTTTCCAATTTTTGCTTTGCTAAATATAGATATTAAAAGACATATAAAACATATGACATATAGATATATAGAACAACAAAAAGTTTGAAAGCTATACTCCAAACCAAAAAGAGTCATTTAAATTAAATAGCTGGCTTTAGTAACAAGTAAACCAAAGCAAAAAAAAACAAAAACCAAACTCTCTTCACTTAAACACCTGGACTCATTCTGACAAGAAGAACTTAGATGTGGCTCAAGAGCTGTCTACTGACTCGTGCTGAAAATCCTCAGTGTTTCAGATCGATGCAGTGCAAACTTGAGAAATTTCAGATTCTCCACAAACTCAATTTGAGAGACATTAAAATCAAAGTTAAATGTTTTCACTTCAGATTTTACCTCGGTGCCAACATTCTCGTAAGCAATGCTGACGTGGAATTTTCTTTACAGATGAGAGAGCTCAATGGAGAAAGGTCAAAGGAGTTAAAAAGTGTTAATGGGCTGAAATAGAACAAAAGTCTCAAAAGATGCCTGTTTTCTCCCATCGTATATTTAAATACCATATTTGAACATTTCTACAGATCAGCTAATATAAGGAGAGCGATTCAAAGAGGACAGGAGTTGGGATGGTCAGGAAATAAATCAATGGTTGATGAAATAAAAAAAGGCTGAGTCCTTTCACCCTGCAGTCTTTTCCTGCGAATCCCTTTTTTTGACCCCTCTTTCTCAAACCTGTGGGTCAGAATCACCCAGAGGACTTGTTAAAACCAGATTGGGGGGCCATAGTACATCCAGAGTTTCTGATTCCACAGGTCAGTGTGGGGGCCACTACTTTGCATTGCTCATGAGTTCCCAAGTGATGCTACTGCTGCTGGCTGGAGGGCCACACTTTGAGAACCTTTGCTCTGACGGTCTAATAAGTGGAGCATCCAGGCGGCCCAGAGTTGAGAGGCAGGAAAGAGAAAATGTGGAGGTGGACGACACAATGGCAGGAAGACAGAATACAGACCGAGAACCTGCTCAAAGACAGTGCAGAGACATCCATGGATTTGCAGAAATGAGCAGATTACTTTTACACAATACTTCGTAAAATAATTGCTAGATAGTTGCATTATGCTGGATGCTTCTAAAACAGACATTCATTATAACTTTAAAAGTCAAATGACTGCAAAAAAAAAAAACCAAAAAACTTAATTTCAAAGCACAGGGCCCAGGCACTTTAAAATTTGGTGAGGATGCATGATTTTTCATCAGCAGCTGTTAGGAGGATAATCAAGGATTAAATTTTCATTTAATCATTTTCAGATATGAATATACTTCCCTCTCCTTCACCCCCACCCCAAGCCATTTGAAAGATGGAATTGAACCGCTGGCTCCAAGTCTTATCTTCAGAGAACAAATAGATTTACTTCAATTTTGTAAACTCATTAAAGTGATTTAAGAAATATTTGATTTAATTCCTATTTCCTAAATTAAATTTTCATGCTGAATAGTTTTTTGTTTTTTTTTTTTAACCGTAGAGTTCTCATGTTTGTGTGCCTGAATGGGTGAGGAAATTCCATGCTTAAAAAGAAATCCAGGCAGATCATATCGTATTTGAATCCAAGGCTTGTTGGAAATTGGTGCCAATGGGCAGGAGAGGGAGGTGAGGAGGTTTCGGACCACAATTGCAGAACAGAATGCGAGGAGGGACCCTAGAGGTCACCCAGGCCCACAGCTTTACTCTGTAGGTGGAGAATCCCAGGCCCTGGGAGGAGACTCATGCTCAAGATTGCACAGCCGGGCAGTGTACCTCCTGGGACTGTCACCCAGCTTGTCTCATTCACAGTCTGGACACTCCTGCCCACTTGCCATGTTGCCTCCTCAAAGAACTAAGAGAACCCTGGTGCTGTCAGCAAATTGCCATGTCCTGGCTCTGACTTTGACTCCCAGTCCTGGCACCCAGGGAAGAGGCACAGAGACGTATTACAGAAGTGCCTGAAAGCAGCCTGAAGACAGGCCCTGGCACTTGTTGCTCACTCAGCATCTCCTGCCCAGAGCCAGTGAGCTGACACAGTGGAGGCTGCACAGATATTTCCATCAAATGAACTGAGATGCTGAAACTTTTGGAAGGGGCCCTGAGGGGAGGAGGAAAGACGTGCCAATACAAACCATCCAACCCCACAATTTGGCGAGAAGACTTTGCTTCTGTAGACTGTGAAACACTGGACCTCAATTTGAATGCTCTGAAGGCGTGAAGGTAGCGGACTGGATTTTGCTTTTTCTCTGGGAAGCATCCACACTCTCTTGTCACACTCTCTCCCTCTGGGGAGAGACATATCCCTCACGGAGTCTTCTTAATTCCAGCATTCTCAGTGAAAATAAGGACGGGGCCCGAGACATCTGCATGGGCCTGGGTTTGAGTCTGCAGCAGTCCAGGGTGGGCTGCGTTCTTCTCGCTCTCCCATAGCTGCCCCTAGGAGGCAGGGGATGCTGGCAGGGCCTAGCCGGGCCTTGCCAAACCAGAGGGAAGGGCTCCCCACCGCTTCCCCGGGGCAGGCCTGGACAGCGGCCACGTTCACTCCGATTAATTCCAGCTGTGCGGTGCCCGGCTGGCCCGGCCTCTGCATTAGTAATGCTGTCCCAGGGGAAGGGCACCCACGCGTTCTTGCCGATTCTCTCTCCACACTCCCAGTTCCCACTTCTTTCCCTCTCTCTCTCCTTTTCCCATTCTCTCATTCACTCCTCTTTTTATCTACTCATCTGGCCCCTCTGCCCAGCAACACACGGTGTCTCCCTCTCTTTTTCTCTACTCTCTCGGCTTCCCTCTATGACCACCCACCCTCTCTCCCTCTGCCCCTCGGTCCCCTCCGGCACTCTGATGTTTTTTCTCTGCCCACATCACCCTGGCTCACATCACCTCTAGCCTCACACCAGAGTTAAGCTGACGTCCTTGTTCCTGTTAAATAGAGAGATCTTGATTTTGCACAGCTGCAAGCAGGATTGAGCAAGACGGTACTTAACAGCGCGGTCTTTTGTGGCCAGAAAGGAAGAGCACGTTTGTGTGTGTTTAGCAGCTTTGTCCGGGGCTTCATTGTCCGGCATTCAAGAGCAAATCCTTAATTTGCTGGAGAATCACAGACGAATAGTCAATTTGCTTTAAAAGACTCTTGATTGAAGCCTTCTGAGAGCTCTACCTCTGGTCATGGTTTCGGAAAGCAATTGCCTGTCATCTCGAAATGTTAGAGTAAACAGCGGGTCTGCAAAGCATCACATGTTTATTTTCCACAGTGGCATTTGCTGGGTCACGTGGTGGCCATTTAATTTCCACGACTGACATTCCACAGGTCTGAGATTTCATTCCTTTGGGAGTATTTCAAATACTTGTGGTTTTAACTAGGAGGAAAAAAATATATCTATTTAAAAAGAAAACACAGACGCCGCCAGCCCCAGCACCTCCTTCAATGGTGTCCCTGGCAGAGTTTTGTGGGCAGATCCTCTGCCCTCTACCTCTCAGATACCTGCCGGCACAGGGATCCCAGAGAGCTCAGAAAGGCCCAGACATATGCTTTCCGGAGATCTTAAAAGACTAAGCCCTTTGAATTGACTTCAGCCTTTCATACTTGGGGCATTCATTTCACTTTTGATTCCTGACACCTGGTTTGGTCTCACCCACTGAAGAGCTGGAGGATAGTTCTCTCCTGGGTAGCAGGACTCGCTGTGCCGGAGGGGCCTGAACAAATGTCCATCCCTACCCCCCACGGCCCTTGATTTTTTTCTTAGTGAAGAGACACGTGGTACCTTTCATCTAAAATTCCCCAGTTAGATTTCAGACAGTAGAGGAGAAAGGAATAAATTCTTATTGAAGGGTTTGGATTGTTGATGCCCCACTGGGAGTTAAAATAAAGGAACAGGAATAGTTAGATAAACAATGGCTGCTCAGTAGGAATGAGATATCAGTGACAGAGCCAGTCTAAAGCCAAATCATGGGGGAAAAATAAGATCACACCATTTCCATTTCAATCACCCCCTTCCACCTCTTTGAATTCCATTGGAACTTGGTACCTTTTCTGGTCTCCCAACTGCCTAGAGAACTCCCTACAGGGGTGTCCTGTGGGGCCAAGACTGGCCTTGTGTCCTGCCTCTCCTTCTCTGTGACTCTTACAAGTCCAGTGTCTCATTCCCTTGTAACCTATCCTCTGCTAAGGAACCATCAATTCAATTAAGTGAAGGCATCTTAACTGGGCATGTGTTTCGGTTGCTCTTGTGATGTAATAATTTCATTTTAACAAAGGCCATGTTACCAAATATAGACTGTCATTAAGACAGGCTCTGGGAAGTTCAAGTCCAACAGGAAACTTCCTATCACCAGTTGATGACTACAATAAGAACCTAACAGCAGCTTTTACTTCTCAGAACTTCTTTTCTCAACTCTCTTGGGAAAGAATGGGAAAGGGTTAAACGATAGGTATAACGTAAGTTAGGACTTTGGAATGTCAGCTCTGGAAAGGTCTTGAAAGGTCAATCAAACGTCATATATACACTGTGAGGTCCCTCAAAGCCTGGGGCTCGGGGTCAAAGCCGTGGAGTGGCTATATATAATGTTATCCCTTTACCTGAGCTAGTGTTGTTCTTGTCTGTAGATCACATGCTCTGATGTGGAAAAATTACATTTGTTTACACCTCTAGAGATAATATTGGAAATTAAATTTTATCAGATCCTGCTACCCTTGCCTTCTTTCCTGACACCTCTACCGGTGTTCTTCTGAAGGGCCTGTCCTCTGAAAAGTGACAACATAGTCAAGGTGGGCCTCTGTAGAGGCTGGCAATGGTGACACATTTGCAAAGAGCTAAAAGTGAACATTAAGCTGATCACTGTGTTTGGATACACTGACCCTAATTTAGAAAGTGGCAATTTGAGTTGTGAGATTAATTGTTCCAGGGATGATGGAGGCTGAAGAGTTTTAGATAAATCCCCACATTATAGGCTAAATGAAGTTGTCTTGGGAGTTATACCTAACTTTCACGTTTACCAGCAGGTCAAACGTGTATTTCCCAATGCATTCCCTTCTGCCATTACTGAGACTCTATATGCCAATCCTTAAGCTAGCTCTTTCTCTCTCTCTCTCTTTTTAATAAAATTGCAGATCAGCTATTGGCCGGAGAGAAAAGTCAATATTTCAGTCAATTTTAATCTATCAAATAAAGAGCTAATAATTAAATAAAAATATGCAAACCATTTCTTTGACAAGTTTTAAAAAATCACTCACAATACAGTTAATATTATTTCCAATTGATTTTTTTATTGCCATGGAGCCCTTGACTGAGCTTAAAATATTTATAAATTGGAGATTTCCTTCATTTCTTCAACCCCCATGGAGTAGATGCCCCAAAGTGCAGTCTGTGGAGGAAGTATAAGATCACTGGTGTTATGTGGGAACCAAGGGCTTCACGGACAAGTATGTTCAGATAACCTAGGTTGGTTAAAGTTTATTGTCTTTCTTTAAGGATTTCTCCCAAGTTTCGACACTCATGTGCACTTTTTACATGTAAAATGTAGCAAGTAGCACATATTTGAACCACAGAACCTTCTCTGAGAGGAATATTTTGCATGCCTAGTGCTCCAAAATGAAGCACTTTTGAAAATATTTTAGAAATAATGCTAGTAATAATATTAATAATAATAACAACAACAGTAGTCCCAACTATCACGAGCACTTATTAAAAGCCAAACACTGTTCTTAGTACCTGGCATGTATTAGACACCCATTCCATCCTCCCCACTATCCTATGAGATAGCTACAGTTATGACACCCAAGAAATGAAGAGCATTAAGTCACTTATCCAAGGTCACCAGCTGTTACCTTTGCCAGGTGTGATTTGAATGAGGCCAACTGACTCTACAGCCTGACCTCTTCTCTCTTACATTGTGCTCCCACCTTTTCTTGCTTTGGCAGGAGGTTGATAATGATGGGACACAGTGGCCAGACACCTGCCACTGAGCTAGGAGCACAGATGTCTAGAGGTGCCTGCATTTCGGGGATCACCCTGTTGCAGTCTCACTAAAGCATTACCAGGAATCAGGAGTAGGAACATACAGTCAATATTATTGTTTCCTAACTGACGTATTTAAACCTCTGAAATACTAGCACCCCGTTGCAGAATGTGCTAAGCACACTGTTCAGCACCCGATTCTATCGCCTTCTTCAGGCTTCGGCTGTGTGTCTGGATAAACTGGGTACTTTGGTCTCCTCACCTGAACTTTAAGCTTCTTGTGGGCAACAACCTTCTCTGATGCTTCTTCCTGATATAATAAGTGCAAATTACATTGATCAATAGAGTTGAATGACCACATTAATAACCACCGTTATATTCTTTCCTCTAGAATCTATTTTTGAGTACCACCCTCCACATAGGCCTGTGAAGTTTGTAAATGCTTTAACCACTGCCAAGTTCCTCGATCCCCATGGCAGCTCAGGGAGGAAGGTGTGAGCCTTCTCTCTCCTTTCCAAGGACGACCAGGGATGTGACTTGCTCAAGCTCATAGAGCAGAGTTCGAAGGTGGAGGAACTGGAACTCCACACAGGTTCTTCAAAGCCAGACGTTGCACTTCTCTCTGCTGCCTCGGTCTCCACATCACCGCGGAGAAGTAGAGTGTGTCTTTCAGGAGTTGCCACTCTGCTTGGAGTGTGCCCCTCCACATGTTCATGCTGGCACACTCCTGGTGGCAGGGAGGCTCCCCTGTGCTCTCAGACTACCTCACCTGCTAACCTTCCGCAGTTGCTCTTCTCAGAACAGAAGCCCATCAGGCAGGAAAGGGAAGGAGGGAGGTTTGGAGGACTCTGTGCTACAGTTCTACCCCTTGCTTTCTCTTGGTCAGAGAATAGGGAAGGATGCCCATCATTTTGGAACAATTTTTAGGGTCAGGAGAATAAAAAAGTCCCTTAGAATCATAAATTATTTCCACTGTTGAGTCATAGAGGCAAAACAGGAGGAAATAATACATTGAAGAGAAATGACAGCCCGGGGCAGGGGAGAGGTGCAGTATTCGGATTATTCTCCACAGCACAATCGCTGTTATCTGCCAAAATGAAAGGAGTTTGCAGTGGGCCCCAAATCTGTGGGACTTCATTTCATACAAATGGTACCAAAGGAACGATCACAAAGATAGCTACAGACTTGGGATTCCAATGTGGCTGCCTTATGTTGGGCCAGAAATAATTTAGAAGTATGTAAGTGGGAGAAACACAAAGAGAAGGAAAGGTGAAGAGTAAAGATAAGGGTGATTCATAAATTGAAAGACGGTATTTTTTTTTCTTCTATGGAATAATGCATTCAGTAAGGAAACAAGTCCGTCTTCAAGGGCAGCGAAGGAGCGTGCTGCACTTTAGATATTGAAAACGGAAGCGCCGAGAAGAATGCGGCCAAAATGCTTAACGAGGAGGGTGATATTTTATTTCTTTAGTAATTGCCAAGCACTGAAGCTCAAGTTGACTCTGAGGATGTATTCTTGGAAGCAGGAACAAAAGAACATAAAGAGATAATCTGGAAAGTGGATGGCAAGATTTTTTTTTTTTTTTTTTGTCCCCCAGACAAGAGGGGCAGATCACGATGATTGAACACAGGGCTCGCTATTTCTGAGTGTGTCTTCGCAGATGTGGTGCTGACACAATGACTTTTTGGTGGGGGGAGAGGGTATGGGAGGAAGGGATGTCAAAAAGCTAACAAGTCCCTTAGCAAACTCTGACGGAGTTCAGGACAGATCAGCTCTAACACTACAGAATTTCCTATTTTCCAAGTTTTGTTTAAATACACACGGATGACAAGTTGGCTTGAAGCAAAATTGTGAAGTAGGAGAACATTGGCTCAGGGCCTTAAGAATCGATCCATTGCCGCATGTTTAGCCAGCACCTCCTCCGCACACAGGGACCTGCCCGGGAAGGCAGAGCCTGAGGCACACATGTCCCTGTCCTCCGACTGCCCACCGTTTAGCCAGGAAGGCACAATTGCTGTCCCCAGAAGAGTTACATAGTATTCTAAATAATGTCATGAAGCAACAGGAAGAAAGATCTTGTTGAAATCTTTAAATGCTAAGAACAAACACTCTAGCATTTACCAGGCTACAAGGCAACTTTTAAAAGTTTTACAAGTATTACCTGCTTCAATCCTTTACACAACCTTATGAGGTAGGTTCTCTCATTACTCTCATTTCTATAAATTAGGCAATTACAACAGAGCTAGGCAGCCATGGAATTAGAATGGAGACCAGGCAATACAAACCTAGAGCCTGGGCCTTTGGCCACTGTACCTGCTACCCCTCGTGAAACACGACGAAACAACAATTTGGTGAAGCCAGAACTTGATAGAATCAAGACCTCCCCCTACTGCTAGTCACAGCTTCCAACCCTGGGGGAAGCCATTTCGCTTTGTAGTCGGGGCACAATGCCCTGTCCTGAGTTCCTTCTACCTCACCATTGTTCCTTCACTCAACAACATTAATTGAGACCTCGGCTACAGGCTGAACATCAAGGAGAAGATGGAACAAAGACAACTCCAGCATGAGCCAGAAAGAGTGACTGACCCCTCAATCCTTTATGATGGCTTCAAACTTTTTATTTTGAAATCATTTTAGACTTACTGAAAAGCTGCAAAACCAGTACAGACAATTCCCATACATGCTTCCGCCAGCTTCCCCTAACGTGACATCTTGTATCGCCATAGCACAAATATCAAAACTAAGAGACTAACGTTGGTACAATATTATTCACTAACTCTAAACTTTATGTGGATTTCACAGTTTTTCCACTAGTGTCCTTTTTCTGTTTCAGAATATAATCCAGGATCCCACAGTTTATTTAGTTCTCATGGTTCCTAATCTCCCATCTGACAAGTCCTCAGTCTTTCCTCATCTTTCATGACCTTGACACTTTTGAAGAGTATTATTGGTCATTAATTTTGTAGAATGTCCCTCAGTCTGAGGTTGTCTGATGTTTGCTATGATTCAATTGCAGTTATGCATTTTTTGGTAAGAAATTTACCAAGGAAGTGATGTGTTCTTCTCAGGGTGTAAGATCAAGGGTTGCATGATGCTGATATGTCTATTTACTGATGATACTAACCTTTATCACCAACTTAAGTTGGTGCTTCTTGAGTTGCTCCACTGGGAAATTCCTATTTTTCCCTTTGAGATTTAAAAATACCTTAGAGGAGATATCTTGAGATTATATGACTGTCATATTTCTCCTCAGACTTTCACCCACTAATTTTAGCATAAATTGTTGGATCTTGGCTGTGCCAATTCTAATACTAGTGTTGTAATGATGGCTTTTCTGTTTTTCCATTTTCTTCATTTTTCTACATTTATTAAGTAAAATTCTTCTGGAAGGAAGAGGTGTTTTTTCTCTTACTCTGTGTTATTTAAATGTTTATGCATATGTATGAACTCATGGATATTTATTTTATTCTGTTGCTACAGATTGCGTCATTGAGAGCTCTTTCAGGTTGGTTCACTTGTCCACATCCTCTTTAAAGCACTTCCTTACTTTGGGGCACTGCAATGTGCTTAAGGCTCATCTTGTGTTTTCCTCACCCCAGCTTTGGAATCACCCATTTCTCCAAAGATCCCTGACTCCTGTTATCGAAGAATGGCATTTAGAAACCAAGATCTGGGCACTAGGTGTACTCATTGCTACTGCTGTGATATTCCTCCCAAGTCCTCTCAGCAGACAGAGCTTAAACATTTATGAATGGATATTAATTCCTGCATACACAAACTATCTATCTATCAATCAGCCACGAGTTCATACTGACACCTTCGATTCTAATTGCAGAGTTCTAGTTGCAGAGTTCACACTAGCCTCCCCCATTTTCCTTATGTATTTTGACTATTCATTATTCATTTTGATTATTCATTATTTACTTATTCATTTTCCAACAGTGAAAAAATACAGATTTTTTTTCAACCGTTTTTTATTATCTACAATGTAATACTTGTTCGAAACTATGATAGGCATAAAATAGTTTCAGAATTACTAACCCACATCCTTTCGAGAAACAAATTTACCAACTATATCATAGTATTTGTATACAATTCTTTTAAGCTTATTCCTTACTGAACAGTTTGTGAGTTTTGAAAAACAGAAACTTATCTCTAGCTCCCAGCCACACCGTTCTCTGTGGTGGCCATCTCTCTCCTGGAGAGTATGCTCTAGAGACTTCATTGTATGAGTGATACCAACAAAGGAGAAAGAATCCAGAAGAGGGTGACCAAGATGGTAAGGAGTCTAAAGAAGCAGAGCATTTACTAACCCAATGAGTGGGCCGTCTTTTTGCTGCATCTGTATATTCATTCAACCATTACCAATCGAGGGCATGTAACACATCCTGTCTTATCATCAACAAAGCATTTGGATTACTGAGACTGGGTCAGAAGTTAAAGTGAAGCCAGGACAATTCTCTTCAAGCTTGGAAAGGACTTTCATGTGGAACAGGAATTAGACTTTTTCCTGACTGGCTCCACAGAGCCAAACCAACATAATCGGTAGAATTTAGAGTGAAGCAAATTTCTGTAAAGAAGAGCTTTATAATTCTTAGAATAGTCCAATAATCAAATGGGGCCATCTTGTACAGTTGTGAATCCTCATTGCTGGAAAGAGGCTAGAAAGCTCTGAGGTCCTTTTGAAATATGGTTTTCTGTGGTTCTATAACATATCTTTTAATAGTCAGATATTCATGGCTTTGTATCTGACTCCTCTTTCATTTTATTTTGACCCTTGTCAAAGGCACTTGGCTTGATAGAGCACCATCAGAGACTGCAAAACCCTCACATGAATGACAAATTCTGTCATATTAAGAGGGAGAGAAAATTATAATGAACAATTTTTAAAATGAATTATTTAGCTGTAATTTAATATTTGCTGGCTGAATAAAAGGTGCTTCAGGAATTAGTCTGAAGAGAAGGTAAGCTCATTATTTGGGAAAGAAGTGGATATAAAGGTAAATCATAAGCAGATAGTGAGTTTCACTGTTGTTCCTGTTCCTGGAATTGATTTCAGGTCAACAAATATTTATCAAGCACTTAATATGTGCTGGGTACTGTTTTAGGTCCTATGGATAGAGCAGTTATAAAAAGAGACAAAAATCCTTGCTATGGTGGAGTATATATCCTACTAGGCAGAGAAAGATAACATGGTAGTTCATTAAAGTATATAGTAGATTAAAGTTGATTTGTGAAATTGATTAAAAAAAAGACAGGGTAGGGAAAATCAGGTACAACAGGGTAGGGGGTTGTAATGTAAGATGAAGAGGTCAGGGTGGGTATCCTCTGACCACAGACTTATAGGGGGGATAGAGATCTGTACTGCTGGTTCCCCACCCTGAGGAGCAGGCTAGCACTGTACTTCCTCGTCCCCTCTGCTTCAGTGAGGCCATGTGACCAGTCCTGGCCAATGAGCTAAGAGAGGAAGTGCCCACCCACATCCCGTCTGGGTTTGTCCATGTAATGGCATTGAATTTGAGGATTTTGGATATCTATTCTGACAGGTTCATTTCCCAATCACATCTCACTAGAACTTGACAAGGGAAGCAGGTCTTGGCCATGCTATGATAAATGCAGTGTCACGTTGTTGGCTTTATTTGTATATCCTGACTCCTTTCATTTGCATTCTTTAAACTTCTGTCCAGACTGAGTTAACTAAAGCTTACTGAGTTTGAAGCCTCTTCATAGCTATTAATCAAGGCTTTATTTTCATGAAGAATTCAACCTAGACTCCCTTAAGAAAATCAGGTTGTTCATACTTTCCTAATATCCTTTTAGAGCCATAATACTGTGAAAATCTCACTATCAACTAGAGATTATTAGTTGTTATGTGATTGTTCCCTGAGTACCAAACACCCTGCACAGACACATTGCCAAATGTATATACAAGCTGTGTATACACTAACTTTGTTACCACTGAGGATCCATAATTTTATAGCTGTGGCTGTCAGGCTAAATGCTGAGCTGAGTCATTTGAGTACTTCTTGCTACAGGTCAAGGGTAAGGAGTGTAGTGTATGATCAAACAAATACCAGTCCAACATCCTGTATTTTTTATAACATGTGAGAACATTGCCTTGTGAGTTAATAAGAGAATGGAGTCAGGGCAGCGACCAGGTCTCCTCAAACACGACACAGATTTGAAGGGTAACAGACAGTGTATACATTAATGCGGATGCTTTTACGGGCACTGGGAGATTCTCCAGTTGTACTAGTAATTGTGTCCTCTTCGTGGACAACTTGTTCAGGAACATTTAGTATTTAGTGTTCTGCCAAATATTCCAACTATCCAATTCAAAAAATTGTAACAACACATACGGACATAGGCCTGTTTTGTAGGATCATTTTTGCAAACATGAGGAAGGTGGATATGTTATAGAGGATCTCTGAGAATTGATCCTCCTCTGACAAGAGATGGAGCTGAGAACCCGACTTTGCCTTCCAGTCCAGAACTCTTAGTCTCCACCCTCTGCTGCCTCATTTGATAACTCTGCAACATTTTTGGAGGTATCTCTCTTCTGGTTATCCTCACTGTATTCTTCCTAGCCCAGCACCATAAAGATATTGTGCTCCATTTCACTGTGCTCTCTCTCATCCCTTTCAGACTCACGGCAGCCACTGTTGGGAGAACTGAGCACTTTTAGGAGTATGAGCTAGTCTAGGTATCCATAGGCAAGCATTATTGAACACTGATCATTATCAATAAGGCAATCCTTATTAGACACGTGCTACGTGCCCGTGCTAGGCACTGAGATATAACCATGAAATAAAAATATTCTGATGTCAAAGAACAGCAGACCTGCTATTTCTAAAGTACTCTGGGTCTTGTGAATCACATTCTTACTTACCATTTATTTAATGTGGGGGACATTCCTGGACAGGCATATGATCAGCATTGTTAGGGAAAATATAAAGGAAAGGGACCAAACTTCCTGAGACTGAGAACACTTAGGTTGCAAAGGTGTTTCCCTATGGTTGTGATGGAAACCGGATCCTGGGCAGCATTCAACGACGAGACTAAACAGAATTCTAGAGAGATAAATTGTAGGGAACAGTTTGGCATGGCCTGAAAGATGAGCCTGTTTTGTGTTCTTCAATCTCAAGTCCATGACTATAAGAATTTTATTTTCTCAGACTTTTGTTTGTTTTTTATGTCCCTATAGCAAACATAGCCCATTACCCACAATGCAGCACTTGACTGTGCAATGTCTTACATTCATCTCTATTTGTTTTATGCTCATTAATCTTGTCTCCTCTCCCTTACCCCAAAAATGTAATCTCCAGGGAAGGGAAAGTATCATAAAATTTTATTCTACAAATCCCACAGTAACAAGAATAAACTTGAAGCAAATACCAAGTGCTCAATAAATATGTATTGATAAACTACATGTTTATTTAATACAAATATCTGTCTAAGCCCTGTGCCAGGATCTGGGGAATGTAAATATGTCTTTTCCTCAAAGTGTGGGAGGCGTAGAATAAAAGCCATGAGTAGTTAAACGTCCATATAAAAGTTAAATAGAAATGCTGAGCACTAATAATAATGACATATAGTCAAAAGCAATCTCAAATACATGATAAATAAATGGTACAGTATGATCTGTGCAACTGCCTTGAGTTCATTATTTCATAAACAGCTGGACTCAAAATGACAGAAGATTTCGTCTTATGTGGAGTAAAAATTAATGTTTTTTTCCTGCTGTCTGTTTGGGGTAGTGACATGATTAGCTGAAGTCTAAATGTGTGGCACACGACAGCTTTGGAAGCATATAATACATGCAGTTGTGAGCAAGTATGGCCCAGCCCCAAGGGCAGTGGGCAGGTGGCAACAGGTCCAGACCTCTGGCATTTCACCTGATTGGATGGACATGGGTAGAGAGCTGGCAACCACTATGGGTCAGGCTGGACAGTATGCATGGACCACAAGAGCAACTGAAAAGGCCCATCGTCCATCAGGTTACAGCAGCAAAGGTAGAAGGATCAAAGAAGGCACCAAGGGAAGGTCTGATCTGGGCGGGGAGGGTCTGCAACATCACTTTGTCTCTGTTTATACTGTTGGGGTATGTGTACAAATTGGGATGGGAGAAGGCTTGGGTCACTAGTAACAATCATTGACAGAAGGAGGGAAACCCTGTAGATGATTCCTGCTTCCCAAAGAGACCTGAATGAGCCAGGCTTCATACTGCCAAATCAGGATAGAACATTGAGAATGACCCGAACCTCATTACCCAGGGTCCACTCTTTCATTTCCATTACTAGTGCCCTTCTCACTCAAAAGCAGAGTGCCTGGGTAGGAGTTCAGATGTGCAGGGAAGGCTCTTCTCATTAGTTTGTGGCTGATGCCAAAATGACATTTTTTTGGCATTAGATTTAGTTTAAAAAAGGGATATGCTATGTAGAAAAACACAATAAAGTTTTAGCTGCCATCTTACATTAGTGAGGACATTCTCCAAATCCTTCCATTCAGGATGAGAAGCAGAGGGCAGCACTGACAGATAGGGAGTGTAGCTGAGGGTGCCAATGCCACATCCCTCAGCCTGACCATCCCCTGTACAGGTTGACAACCTCCTTTGCAAGTCCCTGAGACTCTGCCTGAAAGCTGGGGGTTAGTGCCCACAGTAACTGCGATTGGTGATGCAGGAGGTTGGTGGGTGGAGCATGCTTGTCTCTTGGTGCAACAGCCTGAGGCATGATCCACATGATCTTCCAGTGGTTCCCAGCTGCGTTGGACCTCGCTTGCCCTTAGTAGGTACCTACTCACAAATACCTCTGTGTTGGCTTCCTTCCCTTCTCATCATCTTCCCCACTTTTCTACTGGTGCTGCCACTGTTCTACTTCCCAAATAAATTATACTTCTTGACTTAATATCTCCTTTTGGGAAAACTCAACCAAGACAGACAAGAAGGAAAGAGGTAGAATGTGGAGAAGACACTTTTTGCTGCCTTCACAATTTTACTGAGGTCTGTCCTGACCCCTTTCTCATGCTGCATGGATGCTACTCAGATGAGATCCACAAAACTATAAGTCATTTGGTTCCATACATTATTTCATAGACTAAGCACTTAGTCTGAGAGACTAAGTGATTCATTCTAGGTTAGTTGCATAGCCAGTAGCAAAACTTGGACCAGAACCCAGATGTGCTTATTTCCTCCAATAAGCTGTGAGTTTAGGCAGAAAGGATGTGCTCATTGGATCTTAACCATAACAACTATGGCGCAGGCCACTATCACTAAGAATTGAAATTGATATATGTTTGGTCCATGTCTCATCCATCCTTAGATCTTTCTATGAGGTCCTAAGAGGTGGACAAGTCCAGAGCCTACCAAGAGAAATCAGATTCGGGTAATAATTAGCTAATGATGTAATGCAACAGATGAAAAGATGGAGTTTCTGGACTGTAGCCCAGGCTAAGTCCGTAACTACACCTTGGGCTTCACTCAACAAAACCAGTAAATGCAAAAATACTCTTAAAAGGTGAGAAAGCCTTATTGATTTTAAGCCTTATTGATGGAAATTTAGCTTTCAGCAGGGATAGCAGTAATTAATTTATAGCAGGAAAATGCCTTCCTTTGTGTGTGTGAAAGGTAAAACAATTCTGTAGCAATTTCTCCTCTCTGTTTCTCACACACTTGCTTACCCTGCAGCTCAAGTGATGGCTCCTACTTCCAGGTAAAGAACATTGGTGATGCCTCCGCTTGAAAATCAAGCTGCATTTGCAGGGCCTAACCAAGTTACAAGAGCAAAGGGAAAAGTAATTCTTGTCAGAGCAAGTAGTTCTTGTCAGCACTTCCCCAGGGGAAATGCCCTCTGTTGTGTAGACATCTTAGTGATTGGGCTAGTCTAGTTTCAGTTCTCTCTAGCAATGGTTGTTTTTCCCTCTTCCCCCGGGAGGTGATTCTAGGAGCTAGAAAGACCATCCTAGCCTAGGTCCTAGAAAAATCAGGAAATTCTCTGCTTGAATGGAAATACAGGCTGGTGGTTAACTATAATTCATGACGTTATGCAAAAACATGCAGCAGCTGGAAAGTGACTTTAAAAGTATCAGCAAAACTTGCAATGATAAAAAGCTACCTGAGCCAGAAATCAAATCCCTTCTAGGGACCCTGGTCATTAGATAAACTCTACCCTGCAGTTTCCATCAGGAATCATGCAATTGCTTAAACAAAAGCATGGCTTTTTTCATTCATGTAACTGAAATGTCTAATCGTTTAAAGCTCAGATGGACCAAGGAGTTGTAACAATATTATTCAAATGGGTTTTTCTCCATTCCTCCACTTAGCTTTGCTGCTGTGTATTGATTTCATTTTCAGTGGCTCCATTTATTGCAGAAGTGAAACCATCATCCAGCTGTTCCAGGAGTACATCCTAGTAGCTGTAAGTTCAACATTAAAGAGACAACAACTCTCAAGAAGTCCCAAAGGTCTTGTAACTGCCTCATTGGCTTTGAATGGGTCAGGATTGAGTTGTCTTTCTGTCTTTGGAATTGGAGCTAAAATCAAGATGACACTCAAACCACAGAGACTTAAATGGGTAGGGGAAATATTTCCAAGGAGAAATGAGTTTTTCTCTACCAGATGAAGAGGAAACAAGTAGTGTGCAAAAAAAAAAAAAAAAAAAAAACCATCAAATACCGCTATACTCTAGACTCAACTTTTCCCTCTGATAATGTGTGTGTATTTGTGATAAGGGATGGCCAACAGGAGAAGGGGGAGGCACAAACAGGTGAACAGAGTAACTAGGTCTGCAAAGAAAATCCAGTAGTCTATTAGGAAAGCATTGACCAGGAGCTAGAAGGTGAGATGTAGGCTAAGTCAGAAAACAAACTGAATTCAGTTTGTTAGGACAGATTGTGCTTTGGGTGAAACAAAATTCTCTTCTCTTTTGGATATTAAAACTTAACTGTGTGACATTTGCAAGACACTTTTCTTCTCTGGATTCAATGTGAGCACCTGTAAAATGGCATCAAAGAGTGAAGAAGATTTAGATGAACTACACACTAAGATTTCATTCTGCTGTAAATTTATGTTACATTTAATGTTTAATAAATTTTATTTGTTATTCCAAGACAGGACTAATGAGAATTAGGTGCAAGAAAAATGTAATTCAATACACCACTACTTCCTCATATCTTTGGATTCCGTTTATGTGATAATGGGCTTGCAAGGAATCTCTTGTATTGATGATGGCACAACCGAACATCATCAATAGTGACACCCACAATTCTGATCTTCTGTGTAGTGCATGCGGGTAGGGAGGCCGAAGTCAATTGATCAGCTGTGACTTGGCTGGAATCCTTCACTTGTGTTGACCTTTCCTGGGTCAATTCAGGAAAGATGTGTGTTGTTCTTGTTAATGAGGCTAAACATCTGGCTGAAAAAGAAAACTTTAGTCTCTCCTTGCTTAAATAGCAGAATCTAAACAATGCACTAAGCTGAAGTTCTTTTTTCCCTTCTATTTTATTTCTGGATGGCTTTGGGGTTAAATAACATCTTGACTATTATTTGCCAAAGCTGAAACCCATCTACAGGTCTGTTTTTATCTTTCCTTATAGTTGTACTATGAGCTTTCATAAGGTCCAGGTTTTCCAAATGTCTGATTTCTCCACAAATGTGAATGCAACATTTTGTTAAGCTGTCTTTGTTCCTTAAGTCACTCATAGAGTAGCAAATCTATGACCTAGCAAATTAACATTTTTTCAGGACAAAACACTGCCAGTCAACAGATGTCTGTGTTGGGACTACCAGAATCCAAGAGTTAGAGCAGTGTCCTCAGATCCAAATTTATGATTACTTCTGAGTAATATTTTAGGCCTTGCCCAAGGGAGTCTGTTTCACTTAATTCTCTGTGACTTCCTTGATAACTCAATTCATTTGTCCTCTTGAACATCATTTGCTCCTTATTGAACATATCCCAGGCTCCCTTGAGAACGTCATTCTTGATGTGTGTTTCTCAAGCAAAGCAATTCCAAGAACAGTTTTTCCAGAAGTGACTCTCCATTTGATAAATGCATTTGAAGGCCTCTTCCAGGGAGAAGCTGTAGAGGTGCATTAATTGGATTCTTTCTTAAGATCTCTCCTTAGTTATGATCTTTTTTTTTCATTTTATGATCATCAGTACTTTATCTAAACCAAAACATTATAGAACCCAGGGCTTGGAAAGGAGTGTTTTGGGGGGGAGACATGGAAAGCACTATTTTTCATGTTTCACAGAATATGTGGTAGGGTCACATTAGTAGTCACTTTATTGTTGGGTCAAAGGGAGTAATAATGAAAAAGTATATGTAAAGAATAGGAAGAAGAAACAAACGCTTCTATATTTTCTCCTAGTTTTTTAAAAAACAAATATCCACTACTTTGAAAATAATCAAGAAGAGTCAGATTTGCTCCATTCCTATAAGACAAATGTTTGCATGCATCTCTCATAATGGAAACATATAAAATAAATTCAACAAGTGCTGGATAAATTGTTGAATAAAGGTGATAGAATAGATTTGCAAGCCAGTCCTCTGACCTTCATTTATTCCGCACACTGCTCCTCTTTGTCCTGCAACAATGAGATGATGTAAAGATAGCAGGGTGTAAAAGAAAGTGCATGAGATTTGGAACTACAATGGTTTCTTCTCTTTAAATTGGGGGTAATAGTACCTATATGCTAGGGCTATTGTGAGCAATACATGAGATAATGTATGTAAAGAACTGAAAATGGTGCATGGCTATTTAAGGTGCTCCAAAAAAGTGACTTCCCCTGGAGGTACTATGCCTGTAGTTCTGCCAGTTCTGCTCTCTACCAACAAGTGGAATTAGTTTCATTAAAGATAGTAATAAACATATACATTTATTTTTTACTAATTGAGTGATTACTTATTTATTTGGAGATAAGAATCCCTGTCTTCATTAAGCTCACATTTCAATGGAGGAGATAGATAAAATTTTTAAAAATAAATAAATGTAAATATTTAGGTTCTTGATAAGTGCTAAAAAGAAAAATAAAGTAGGTTAAAAACAGAATAAACAAGAAAGGTGCTGTTTTTGATGACATGGACAGGAAATACCTCTTTGTGAAGATGACATTTGAGCAGTGATCTAAGTCAAGAGAGGGAATGAGCCACGGCAGATAGCTGAGAGAAGAGCACTCCAGACAGTTGTAACAGCATGTGCAAAGGCCCTGAGTCCTGCTGTTTGTGGACAGTAGGTTTGGAGGGAAGTGTGTGAGGCACAGAGTGTTGGTAAATGTGGTCTGTGAGGCAGCTGGGGCAGATCATCCAAAGCCTTGTAGGTTGTGGTAAGGAGATATTTCATAGTGGGTATACTTCATTTATTCATCCCTTCATCAATTTCACTATCACATGTGGATTAGGTGCTATGCTGTTAAGGACCCAACAGAAATACAAAATTTTCAATGTAGTTACCCAGTTATTATAACAGAAGTGTACACAAAGTGCAAAAGGGAACATAGAAGAGTCTCTGAAATCTGAAAAAATCAAGAAAGGCTTTCAGGAGATCAGCTTTGAGAAGTGAAGTTTGAGCAGTTTCCCAGGTAGACAAAGAGGTGAGGAGCAAGAGAGGCAGGATAAACACGCCAGGTAACAGCACTCAGACCTGAGAGAGTGTGGCATGTCCAGGCACACAAATGGTGTATGATCAAGAAAGCCTGCAATCCAGCATGTGATTTCTTTTTTTTTTTTTTTTAAGTTGTATTGAACAAGTATGTATTAGACATTACCTACCTAAGTTAACAATGAGTTAAAATACTATTGGGAACAAGTTTAAAATATTTTTTTCCTAAGCACAAATTGGTGTTACTTGAATAACTGAGTTGTCATCAAGCACTCCTCAGTTAACTTTTATTTTATTGGTCTGCAATCTCCCACGCAAGGCTGAAATGCTGTACCAGTGCCCAGGACAAGCAACAGCATGAAGGTCAATGTCTACACCTGACTTTCCACTCTATCCCTGGATGCTTTGCCCAGTATTATAACTTTGCTTCAGTTGTTTGTCTTCTCTGGTAGACTTATGTCCAGTCTCTCATAGTTGATGTTAACAATAGCAATGGTGGACCTTTGGCCCTTATCTTCTTTCTTCTCTCCCATTAGTTTAAAACTTCCCTAAAAACATAGAATAACCTAAATGAACCATTTTTCCTTAGCCTCTCACTGGAGCCATCCAGTCATCTCAGGAAGAAATATTCTCTAGCTGGATTTCTCAGAAGATTGACACCCACTGCTTGAATTTCCTTGCTAGATTAGAAATAAATAACATATTGCATGTTATGATGTCCAGCTTTGCCACATATTAGCTGTATGCCCTTGGACAAGTGACGTATTTTATGAATTTAAGAAGCCAAACATTGTAAGATGCATCCTTAATACAGAATTATTAACATATAAAAGAAAAGAAAAAAGACCAACACATTACAAGATGCTATCAACTTTAAGATGCATATCTATTTTAGAATGTTAAAATGTGAAAATTATATTTGTTTAAAAATCTCAAAAATGCATACTTAGTATTTCTAAGGCTCAGTTCCTACCTAATGAGGTTGTTGGGAAGATAAACAGGAAAATATATGTAATGTAGGATATGATATATAAGAGGCACACAAAAATGTGCAGAGATCAAAAATCTCCATATTTTCTTATTCTCTATTCTAAAGAGGTTTCCTTTTTCCCATCTTCTGAACATATTTAACATTTATATGAACAGTCTCGCATTATGGATTTCTCCCAATAAATATGACCTGGTCTCATTCCACCTCCTCCTTCACGCCGGACTGGTTCCATACAATTTTTCACATCAGAAGGACTTTATCTATGAGTTCAAACTCATATGCTTAGGGCGTTCCCCAAACACCCCTAAATTTTGAAATAACTATTGTGACTCTGTGCTTTAGTGAACATATGGTAGTTGACAAAGGGCTTTTTCCAGGAGTTTCCCATTGGAACACACAGTCATTGAGATGAATCAATGACTTCCTTGTAGAGCGTGGGGTTCTCTGATATTTATTCAGTGTCTCATTCATGTGTTTTTGGTGGGAAAAATATGAGATTTCCAGTTAAGGCAGGGTTTTTCAATCTCGGCACTGGTGTCATTTGCAGTTGGATAATTTTTTGTGGGAGCTGGTCCTGTGCATTGTATGATGTTCAGCACAATCCCTGGCTCTGGCTGCTAGATTCCAATAGCACTCACCAGTTGTCTCCAAATGTAATCAAATATCCCCTGCAGGAGACAACATTGCCCAGGTTAAGAATTATTGTGTTAGAGCATCACAAGCAAAAATTCTGACTCTGACCCTTGCCGAGCACCTGACTTGGGCAGGAAATAATAACATTGACTCACCTGCTTACAAAGTCACTGTGATGGGTCAGAGGATACAGCTTATGAAGTGCTGTACCAATACTTCCTTCCCTGGGCATACTCAGAAATTGGTTTCAGGACCCCTCCATGTATACCAAAATCTACACACACTCTAGTCCTGCAGTCCGTCCCTCGGAACCTGCATATTTGAAAACTCAGCCCTCCTTATATGTGGGTTATGCATCTCATAAAATTATTGTGTTTTCAGTCGGCATTTGGTTGAAAAAATTTGTGTATAAGTGGACTCATGCAGTTCAAATCCATGTTGTCCAAGGGTCAACTGTATTATCAATTATTATTTTCCTCTCGAAACTCGAAGGGAGATCATTCTGCAGCTTGCTCTTCAAACAGCATGGTTGCTGACTGATGCTCCGCACTGCAGAGTCACTGTGTGCGAGGTGTGATGTGAAACACTGTGTGTGTGTTACCTCACTGCAATCCCCAAAGACAGGCAACGTACACACCCACTTCACAGATAGGAAACAGAAATATATAGAGATGATGGGTCACTTATAGAGCTGATGGGTCACAGCTCCACGTTTTCAGTGGAGCTGAGATCTGCCTGGACACGCTGGCCTGATTCTGGTCAGTTCTGCAGGCCAGAGGGAGGGTTTGCCTCTTCCTCGGCAAACACCTCCTGACCATCCAGTGGACCAGGCTCCATGCTGGGCATTAACTGACAAAATAGAACTCAACAACTGCAGTAACAGATTGAGATATTTTAGCATGATTATGAAGGACCATAGGAAGACCCTGAAACTTACATACAATATTTTTCAGCAAAAACAGGTCCCTTGGAATATTTCTGATGAATTTATGTGCAAAAGTGAAGTTTCCTCCCACTGACCAGGTCTTCCTCATGCATCACTTTGATGACTTGCAGTAAAAAGGGGTGAATTTAGTCAAACAGCCTTCTTTTGTTATCAACCTGTTGGAAGGCAGTGCCTTCATTGCATTTTTCTCTTTTCAACTGTTTTCAAGTGATCTGGATGTAGTTTTGTGGGATCTTCTACTACCGGTTTTTTGGGGGAGGGTTATGGGAAAGCATAGTGTGTGGTTTACTTCCATATCAATCCTTAAACAGGGTACAAAAACAGAGGATCCCTTTGCCAAGAGTGTCAAAGTCTCTTCTGTGATTCCTTTTACTAAGAGGTGGTGACTTTTGAGGCTTTTCTCTGTGCAAAGCTCTGAATGAAAACAAAAAAGATGTTTTAGGTACGACCTCTGCCTGCCCTTAAGGAGCTTATAACCATCCAAAAATCACATACATAAAGAATATAAAGCAGCCCATGACAATGGAAGCCGACTTCGATAAAGAATACACTCTGCACAAGACGTTTCATAAGTAACTTCAGCACTATTCACCTTTGGGGCTAGATAATTCTTTCTTGCTGGGGTGGGGGGCGCTGTCCTGTGCTTTTAGGATATTTAGCAGCATCCCTGGTCTCTACTCACTAGATGCCAGAATACACCCTCCAGCCTTGAAGTTATGACAAAAAATGTCTCTGGACATTGCCAAATGTCCCCCGGTTAGGAACCACTGATCCAGATTCGACAAGCCTGCTATTCATGCTGTAGAACGTTTACTGCACAAGCCAGGAAACTGAGGCTCCAAGAGAGTAAACACATTTCTCAGGCGCACACGGCTAAGGGGAGGCAGAGGTGAGATGTGAAAGGAGCCTTCCTGACCTTGGTGGCATAGTAGCCACACCCCTGCACTGCCTGCCGGTGCCAAGGCTTGGCCATGCGCACCACGAAATCAGAACAAGGACCCGGCAGCCACCGAGGAGGCGGCAGTGCAGAGAGGTGGGATCAGAGAGGGGGACCGACAACTCAGTTTCAGGGGCGTACAGGGTTTTGAGGGGCCATGAGCAGCTGGGCGGGGCAGGGGATAGTGGTGTGGGTAGGTTGAGGACACACAACTGCAGAGTGATATTTCCACCGCCTCACTGGGGTGTCCAGCCTCGAGGCGGACACTCCTCCAGGCTCTAGTTTCTCTTCTGGGTGGCATTTCTGCAAGTTCTGGAAGATGGACACTCTCCTTCTATGTGGTTGCCTCTGGCTGAGCTCTGCTCTCCGACCCCAGCCCACCCGGGAGGCACTGTCATCCCAGTTTCCCTTCATGGGGCAGTGCGCAAGCCCAAGGCACCACCAACTTTGAAGAGAAATAAAGTGCTGCGAAGTGATGCTTAGCCCCCCCGTGGCCTGGCTTTTGGCCCCTGCCTTTTCCTCTTGATTGATCCCTGAAGAGGGAGACCTGGTAATGCAGTCTTGCCCTCCTCACCTGACCCGGCACCAGCATCCCGGCATGCCTGTCTCTCACTGTGCCTTTATCTTCCCTGCACCTCTCTCCCTCCCTCCACTCCGGAAAGAATTCCTGAGCAGGCTTGTCAATCTGTCACGGAGGTCTCCAGCCCCCTCCCCTCCCCTCCCCACACGCCAAGCCCCGCCAAGCACCCCCTCCTTGGCTCTGTCCCCGGAACATCAGTCTAAACAGTCATTCCGTGTCTGTCAAAATACTGACAGCACTTCTCCCTGCTCAGAGAGCATCAGATCCCATCTGTATCGCAAACGGTCTTCCAGGTTTATTTTGCCTATCGCTTCTGAACACTTGCTATTTAAATTCCAAATCATTTTTTTTCCTGGGGTTAACAGTGTCCCTACTATTCTTGGAGTTTACTCACTACGTCTCCAACTCAACCATCTTATTTGTACGCTGCTAGGGTCATACGTGTACACACTCACACACACACACGTGCACGTGCACAGACACCTCAGCGACGTCTCGGCCACACCACCACGGCCATCAGCCTCGGGCAGGGTTATCATTGGTCTGCATGTTGCAGGAACAGCACAGTGTCTGAGATCGCTCCTGCTTTCAAAGACCATTTGAATTATTGGGGGAAAAGAATGAACTATGCAGTAAGTTTAGATTTTGTTTGTTTGTTTCTTTAGGCCCTTTCTAATCAAAATTTAATTATATAACTTTGTCAGTTGAAATATGTTGAGAATGGTTGTCATCATTCTCTCTCCTTGCTCAGGTGCTGGGGGGAATTTAGAAGTATTTCTTGGTAAATGAGACATGCCTATCATTTTCTCAACTTAGGAGAAACAAGGCCACTGGATGGCTAGGGAGGGTGAAGTCATCTGCCTGTTTCAGGAGCAGGAGTCCCTTCCCACATGTGACACCTTTCTGTTAATCTGAAACACTTCTAGGTCCAATGATACCACTAACATGCAACCGAGAGTCTAAAACAAAGGAGCAAACAGGACCAGAGATCAGCCTCATTCACCAGAGCTCCAGTGGCTCGGCCTCTGGCCTGCCTGAGCCCAGGCACCGGCCTGGCTCTCCGGGCATCTCTCTGCCCTGGCCCCTGCTTGCTGCCTGCTCCTCTCCCATGCAGTGGGTCTTCTATGTACATTTGTCTTCCTTCTTCCTGAAGCTGTTCATTCCTGCTTGGAATGCTGAGTCTTGGCCAGTTCCATGCTGGAGCAGCCCACTTCCCTGTGACAGTGAGGGTGTTTGCTCATGGAGTTGTCTCCAGTGGGCTAATGCAGACAGGATAATGTGCTGAGCCATTGCAACCAGGCCTGAGTCCAGAGATGGTTGTGAGAGCCGGTGATGGCTTCAGAAGAAAAGTTCACCAGGTCTCTTTCAATAAAGGTTGTTTTGGAATGGCATGGGAGGAGTCCACTGTGGGTGAGAGAAGGCCCAGCAGCTGGGGTGCTTTGGTTAGGGGCATGGGGTGCTCAAGAGCTACTTGTACCCAACTTAACTCTGTGGATCATTTTCTTAAGCTTAGAGTAATTCCAAGAGTCAGGAGAATGCTTATGGTGGGCTCAGCTGGCATTAGAGTATAGGGTATACCCTTCCACCACACCAACATCCAGCATCATCCCATATCTTTGTAAATCATATGCCTTTTCTTTCTTTTCAAAAAAGCCAACCCAAGGGTCTGCCTTCAAAGAATTATCTCATTGAGGACACAGGATTACTAAAAGATAATCCTGTGCCAGAGGGTAGGGAGCGATGCCAAGGCCAGGCTCATACACCCTGAAGCACATCTCCATGTCTAGGAGATTCCCGCCCTAGGTATGTGAGGCTGGACAGTGGTCAAACCATAAAAATGGGATCTCAAAATACAACAAGGCATCTCTTTGCTTTGCATGCTCTGGGTAGGGTCAACCTATACTAATTGTGTATTGTGCTTTTGTTTCGTTTCCTTTCATTCATTTCCTTCCTCCCTCCCTCCTTCACTTTCTCTCTCCCTCCCTCCTTTTCTTTCTTCACCTTTTCCTTCCTGTTCTTGTATCTTTCTCATTAACTTTGTGTACATTTGTGAGTGCCACGTGTGATTTTATTGACTATCAAAAGAATACAAAAACATTTGTAAAATATGCATAGGGTATGAAGACCAGCAATACAATTAATACCATGGTCCTATCACTGAGTAAGAAATGCAGAACATGGTCTCAACTTGCAGCCCTTATCTCATTCTCTTCCCTCTCCCATCAGACCGAATCATTACCCCACATTGTGCTCCCAGATACTGAGTCAAGACCTTCTCTAAAAAAAATTTCCCTCCAACTCAGAAGATCGCAGGAGGGAAGTTTCTGAACACTTCCAATCTCTTTATTAGTAAAAGTGGAAGCTATTAAAAACCAATATATCATCATCTAACATTATCCAAAAGCAACCTGCAATCAGTAACACAGCTTATGATTCTGAAGCTACTTAATATGACGTGTGAAATAGTTTTAAATGTTATTAAATCTGGCATAGATAGTACTGTCTTTCTCAGACTTCTGTGATATATGGTCAACACATCTTCATTGTATTTTCTTCTCCCTCTTTCAATTCTGAGTTCAATAAGAATTTGTTGAAACTTTCACTTGTCTGAGGTCTCTCTGAGATGTGGAGATGTGCTCCATGGTGGATTTCTTGTCTGACCTCAAGAATTTTACAATCTGCCAAAACTTGAAACCGTAAGAAATCCCTTGGAACTCTTAAAACTGTGCCCTCTAGTAGGGGAGCTACTAGTCCACAGTGGCTACTGAGAACTTGAAATGTCTAAATTGAAATGTGCTGTAAGCGTAAAACATACACTGTATTTCAAAGATTTAATATGAAAAAAATGTAAAATATCTCTTTGGACCTGTCATTATTGATGACACATTCAAATGGTAATATTTTGGATATATTGGACAAAATAAAATATATTATTAAAATTAATCGCATTTACTCCTTTTTATTTTTTAAATGTGACTATGAGAAAATTTAAAATATATATTTGGTTCATGTTTCATGGCTTGCATTACATTTCTATTGGACAGGTCTGTCTTAGAGTATCAGACGAAACAGGATACAATCAAGCATTAGCGTGTGTTACACAAGCTGTAGGTACAGTGTTGGTTGTTGGCCTTTTGGCTTCAGACTCATTCCTTGTCCCCTCCCTACTTGCTCTGTGTCACCATGGGGCTGACTTCTGCAGTACGGTTTCCCAGCTTCCCATGACATCTTCCAAACTTCCTAGAAAATACTCAAGTTCTCCTCTGGGGGTGTCTCAGCCGCCCTTATCCCTGTTAGCATACAATCAAGTATCTCCTCTTTGCCATGGTCCATTATTTTCATCCTTGTTCATGTAATGGCATGACCTAGATTGGATGCTCAGAGAAGCTTGGGTTCACTAATGTGTCAAAGTCTCTGCCACCTCTCTCAGTGCCACTAGTCATACCACACATCCACACATGCCCAAATCTTTCATCTGATGGTGGCCTCTCTTTTCTCCTTTATTAAAACTTTATTTGTAATTTCTTGATCACACTAAGTTTCAAATCTTAGAATCCAAGGATGTTGGTGATAGAAAAGAGTAAGAGATGATATTTACCCTCATTTTATAGAAGAGCAGAGGAGGCTGCTTTAATTTTGGTTGGTTGATTATTACCTTCACTGATCTCATACCTCTGCTGTTCAGAAGTTGAGGGACTGAGGGCATTTCCCATGTTATTAAATTTCTCTTTTGTTAAAAAAATTGACATTCACAGTATAATGCATGCATAAGTCTGTGTGTGTATGTGTGTGTGTGTGTGTGTGTGTGTGTGTGTGTTACGGTCTGTAATATACAGTACCCGTAAATGCTCATAGATGTTATGGAAATGATGGAAGGTTGTGCCAATCTTGCAAACACCGAGCATGCATTTTTCTAAGGCTTTGGCTTTCAAAATGGGAACCTGTAAAAACAGGTGATGGATTTATGGTCATATATTAAACAGGCCACCCAGCCCCAGTGTAAAATCAGGGTGACAACTGAATACATCACTGTTCCCAGCAGCTACCTGTATGCGCTCATTACCCAGTGGAAAATGGGCCTGCCTTGTTCATTAGAACTTCCTTCTCCTAAGGAGAGCCATTTGCACGCTGTCTCATTTAAAACAAACCAACCAACCCCACAGAGATTTAAAAGAAAACAGAAAGACCTTTTCCTGAATAGCCTCTGGAAGGTGGTGCATGTTATTCCTGCTTGCCTGTGTCTGAGCTGTCGGGGATGAAGGATAACTGCACACCTGCTTGGAAGAGGGAATTGTTTCCTTGTGGGAGGAGGGATTACCCACCAGCATTAATTAGAAAAAGGTAGAATCTCGTAAATATTTTTGGGAGAAATTACTGCAACTTGCATGAACAGCATATTGATCATCACCCACATCACCTCGGAGAAACAAATAGACTGATTGGGTTTGGAGCACCAGTCCTGGGAAAGCAGCATGCCGGTGAAGGCCCTGCAGGGCAAGCCATCACATAAGCACATGACGAGCAGCAACTCCTGGCCCTCAGCGAGGGAGCTCGTGGTTAGACCAGGGGGAGTTGGTGGAGACAGAGGAGGAAGGTGTTCTCTCCTGGACTTCACTGTCTTGAGTTCTGACGCTGAAGAATTTCATGGAGGGAAGCATTGGCCATGAGAACTGATTGATCACTCCTAGTTTTGCCCCATCCCTCCTCCCGCCCCCCTACATCACTGGCTGTCGCACTCTTCCACCTCCTTGGCTCCCTGACCCTTTGGCTCTGCACCTGGGCTTCCTCTTTGTCCATCTGGGTCCCCTGATGAGCCATTGGGGAAGCACCCTCTGCCTTGACCTTCTTCCAGACAACCGAGTCCTCTCCCTCTGCCCTCACACCAGCACTGTGGGTAGCACATGGTCTCCCCCAGCCCCGCAGGGCCATGCCAGCGCCGCCAGCCCTGCCAGCCCTGGCCAGCCTTGACCCTAGGGCACCTGGACAGTCCCACTCTGCCATCCCTCAGCTGTCCACCAGTGCTAGATCCTGTGTCCCCTGAATGGCTTTGAGAAAGTTGCTTTAGTTCTATGTGCCTCATTTCTCCTCTCTCCACAGGGACACTATGAGAGTGGCCACCTTAGATACAGAGATATTTATTTCACAGGGTTGCTGTGAGGTTAAAATGAGATGAAGAAAAGGAATGAGGCTTGGAGATACAAAGATCTTCACTGGGGCAAACGGTGGCATTTGTTATAATGACCCTCCTCTTTCTTAGGCATTTTTTCTTGGGTTTCTGATGGGTTTAGGAGTAAAGTTCATCACCAGAATTGAAACCAAACCTCATGACACTCCAAGTGATTGACTCTGTGTGCCAGACCAGTTCTCCACGTTGAAGTGTGGGCTGCCTGGCCCGTGAGCTATGAACAGACAGACATTGTGCAAAGCTCCCTACTGCACCCTAGTGGGGTGGGAGGAGGGTGATGACAATGACAGCATGAACCTGGGGGTGCCTGAGAAAGGGTGCCTGAGCCAGGGCCTTGCCCCTGTAGGAACCTCTGTTCTGGTGCCCAGGCAGATTCTGGATTGGGGGCGGGGAGGGGCGGGTGGCAAACACGAATATGCTCACCCACCATTGCTAGCTTCTGTATGTGGCCTATGTTGCCAGATCCATGGTACATGCTGAGCACCCCCAAAAGAGATCAGATGTTTGATGAGGCTACAATCTATGTCCATTAGGGATCTGCAGAAGTGGGAAGAATCCTAGTTCCTTCCTGATAACCGTTCTGAGGGTAAATTGCGATAATTCTTAAGAACTGACGCAGTATCATTCTGCAAGTACAGACAGCCAGCACCTTCCTTCTTCTGCACTTTTGATCATGACATTCTCAATCCCCACCCACCTCCCACCTCTCACCTCCAAGGGGATTGTGGTGACAGGGCTGGAAGTGTCCCTAATCCTACTCATGAGGGTGATGCTGCCTTATAGCATATCCCACCAACTCACGTTACACGTAACTACAAGACTCCCAGGGTTCTTTGCCTGCTGCTGCTAACCCGGGATCTCGCTTGCCTGAGCAGGTTTTGGAGACCTTCCAGAATAGTCCCCAGCCCTGAGCAAGCAGGGACCCAGGACACCTGCTGGCCATTCCCAGCCACCTCAACAAGAACACACATCTTCTTCCGTGGGGAGCACTGGCAGGGTCCTGGCCTGCAGCCCATCCTTTGCTTTGATCATTGTAACATCTCCCTTTCATTACATTCTCTTGCTTAATTTCTGATCTTTTTTAATCTTCTTTTTTACCTTTTTCTTTTAACCTGGTGGATGAGCCCTCCCCCTCCCCCGCACCCCCCACAGAGCCCAAGGGGGAGGCAGTGAGGAGGGTCCTGGAGGACGTAAGCAAAGGGAAGCTGACACCTAGCCCCACCTCCTGGTCACCTCCATGGTGGTCCTTTGAGCCCCATAGTGGCTGGAATTTAATGAAAATGCCTTCATTAAATCCCTTGGGAATTCCCATGACACAACAATCTACCCACCAATACAAAAGGATGACAGTCCTATTTTTTTTAAAGCCCCCCAAAGCTGATAAACTCTAAGGAACCACAGGCCAATGTTCCTTACTCTCTCCCCATCCCCTGGCCAGGCCACCTAGGAGTCCTGCTTTAGGTGGAAATTTGGCCAGATTTCTGGAATATAATCTATATCCCCAAATGAAAAACTTTTCTGGCATCATCAGTGTTCCCCGTCCAGCCCAGACATGCCTATTTCCCCGAAAAGCATTCTTCCCCTGGGCTGAGCAGGGAGGAGGTGGTCTCTGTCCCCCAGGTTGGAATGTTAGGTCACAAAGAGCCTCTCTCCTTGAAGAGGTGCCAGTGTGTCACCCAAGGGAGGCTTTCTGTTTTCCTTTCTCGTCATTTAAATGGTTACTGTCAAAGTCAGAGGCAAGACCTGAAAAACGTGAAAAGATCACTCAGTGGCCTGATACGTGAGTTGTTTACACTGAAAAACAGCAACTATAGTACCTGGGGCGCGGCCTCCCTCCATGATAGAATGGACAAATTCAGTGGGTTCTTGATAATGACTTTGACAGGACTTCAATCGCTAAGATCCCTTCTGCAGCTGAAATTCCCTCCTCCCATCAACCTTTAAAAGTTTTTGTTTGCACTATTTTTAAGCCCATATTGTTAAAGCAAGACAAAATAAATTTCTCCTGAGACTTCTTAGAGGCGTTGTGTGACTAGGAGCTTTTCAGCGGCGTTTGCTGGGGTTTGCTCATGACTGAGGCCGGGGTATGCTGCAGGGGACAGGGAGGGAGGATGGGCCTCTGCACTCCGAAAATTTCTTGCTTCTCCCTCATGTAGTGACAAGAATATCAGCCGGCAGGTTAGGAGATGTGGGCTCTATTCCTGGCTCTGATACTAACTGGCAATGAGAACTTAGACCTGTGCTGTCCAATGCAATAGCCACCAGCTCCATGTGACAGCTGAGCACTGGAGATGTGGCTAGTCCCAGCTGAGGTCTGCTGTGAGTGTAAAACACACACCGGGTTTTGAAGCCTTGACATTAAAAAAGAACGTAAAACATCTTGTTAAGAATTTTTGTATTGACCACATGTTGCAGTTATAATATTTTGGATATATTGGGTTCAACAAAATATATTATTAATTTCATCTGTGTATTTTTACATTTTTAATGTGGCTACTAGAAAATTTAAAATTTCACATGTGGTTTGCCTGAGACAAACTGGTAGAGCTTCTCTAATTTGGAAAATTAGGTGCATTAGAGACCATCTCTGACAATCAGTAATTTTCGTGCATGAACTATGTCCTCTAAGGTTCACTGCCTTCTTTGATATTTGAAAAATGGTTCCTAGCCTCCTCGATACATGTTAGAAAGTTTTGAATACGGAACATCTCTCTGGCAGGTCTAGCGTTGGCATCCAGGCACTACACAGGTGTGAAAAACACAATTCCTGCCCTCAAGCAGGAAATGCTGGGGATAAAGACAGAAGCAACACAAAACAATTACTAATGATATGAAGTCATGTGGGATTAACTGCCAAATTAGGTTTTCTCACAATATAGGATGCATAAGGCTTTAATAGGTTCCAAGCACTTCAAATTGGGGAACTATTTCTAGTGGTGAGTAACAGGGAGAACAGAAATAAAGATGAGACTGTTATTTCTCGTCCTCACATAAATAGTTGCATGGTAATAACGGGCAGAGAAGAGTGAGTGTGGGTGAGTGAAAGGTGTTGGGAACAGAGCACGCCTTCCCATCCATTATCTTTCCTTCTGGGAATATTCTCCCAACTTTTTCCTCATCATGACTGGGAAACTTAGGTGGTGCTACTCAGTGCTCCTGGCTACTCGGAACCTCAGCCATTTTCTCCTAACCCCCAAGTGTGGGGAGCTAGAGGTGATGCCAGCCTCCTCAGTAGCAGTGGGGGATTATGCTAGAAAATTCTGGCAGTGTAGGACAGTAAAGGCAGGATGCACTTGACCTTCTTCAAGGAGAGGAAGAAAGCAGTTCTGAACACCACGCCTTGGCATGTTAGAAATCTTCCCAGTCTGCTTTGAAAACTTTCTTCCTCCTGCCCAAGGACAAATGCCCCCTCAGCAAATGCGACCATAGCGTTTCAGGCTTGCATAGGAGTCACGGTGATGAATCAATTGAACTGTCGTTGTGCTATTCTGGGTTCCTCCAGGGGGAAAAAAAAAAAAACAAAAATGAAAACCCTTAGAGAAAACCATGAACTGGCCAACGTCCTCTCTCTCCTTCAAAATTCTCCTCCCAGACAATTCAGGAAATAGCATCTCAGAGGTTCCCATCTTGGCGTGTGTGGTGTTTTTAAATCCTTTCTAAATGGCTAAGAAGGCAATTCTTTTTAGTCATTTGCTTTGTGCAGCCCTCCCCTTTCCTGGCAGAGACAGTGTATGCACTCTATTAGAGCATTTTTTTTCTCCATATAATGGCACCAATTAAATTACCTTGCAGCCGACCTTAATCTGGCAGGAATGATTATTCCATGAAACAGTTAGGGCTCTAATTGACATGAAGTGCCTGCAAAATATGTCTTTTGCAGCAACCCCTGTCAAAGTCACATTGATATGCTAATCCCTATAGCTGGCAGAATCACTTCATAAAGAGAGACATTGAAAATTGAATTATTTCAATTTCAGTACCTAGGAATCTAGTGATCTGTCTGTATATGTAACTAAGTAGGTGCAATACTTTATATGGGTAAACAGCTGTACTAGGGCGTTGCCATGGAAACTGCTTGACTCATGGCAGTTGTGTTAGTGATGAAGTCATTAGCAGTGTGAAATGTACTTTGAGGTTGTCAAGTGTAACACTCCAGGAATATTTCAGCGGTATTAGTGGAGCCTTTTCATTTACATAATTTAGGCTTTCACACATGATCTCATTATGGTGCAAGAAAGGAGTGGGTTTATGGGGGCAATTGTACCCGGACCAGATGAATCTCCATTATGCCATCCAATTATTATTCTTTCTCCTTCAGTAGGGTCCCCCCAATAAGTCTTCTGGGAAATTGATGACTCCCCAGGAACAATGACTTCTTGAAACCCTGTTGGTGGTGGGACAGGCTAGATTGGCCTACACGTTGCCTGTGCAGTGAGAAACCACAGACGAGATCGGGATGGCTTCTCCCCAGATGCGTCAGTTACTTTTGTTCTAATGTTTCATTAACCCTGTAAGTTGGGAAATAAAACTTTAAAGTCAAGACACTCATTTTTAATCAATATTGAAGTAAGTGTCACCCCCTTTCATATACATCCCCAGTGGCTCCTTAATCATCCCCGTGATGACGTGATGTGCAAGAATTTTCAGTTTGGAAATTGTCCTCCAAGTCAAATGACAAGCCTTGTTGCTTGACAGCCCAAAATAGGCCTCAACTTCCTCTCAGCTCTCCAGATTCAGTCCTCAACGGTTTCTGGGCTGCTCCACAAAATCAGAACACCCAGAATCAGGCTCAAAAGACCCTTCCAATAGGAAAACTCTAAACGTATTTTAGGCAATAATTAACATTACTAAAGTAAGCAGACACTTCCCCTGGGGAACTTTTTTGACATGCAAAACACTGAGATAATGTGTGCTCAGGTGTTGACTTTTAGTTTGGCATTCTGATTTCTTTCATCCATCCATTCATTCACTCAAGTACTCATTCATTGAATATTTGTAGAGTATCCACAAAGTGCATGCCAGGAAGTGTTCTAAGTACGGAGAGTAAAGTGGTAAACAGAATGGGCACAATCCCTGTCTTCATGAACATTGATTTAATGGAGAAGACATATAGTAAAATATATGTATGCAATCATAGGAACCAGTAACAATGAGAGAGAGTAAAGGCAGGTGACTAGATTGGAGGGGTCAGGCAAGGCCTCCCTGAGAAGTGCCATTTAGGCTGAGAACCTGGGGGGAGAGAGGCCAGTCAGGGGAGAGTAGGAGGAAACGTATTCCACACAGAAGGAGACCACATTGACATTGTGATACTCAGGCCAGAGGAGTTTGCTGGGACCATGAAACTTAAAGAAAGTGGTTGTGATCAAGGGAAGAGTTCACCGTTGGCCTCACCTTTGGTGGAAAAAAAATAGATGCCATCTTGAAAGGATCATTGCATTTACCATTTATGCAAGTGCTGATTTATCAAAGGATGCCATCCACAGAGGATGAGAATATTCACATTTTTTTGGAAATCTAAATATGTGTCAACATCTCAAATAGCCAGACAGTTTTATTTCTGCTTTTCCCTTGTGAGGGAATCTATAGAGACAGTCATCAGGCAAGTATTAGATTTTTACTCAAGAAAGTAACTTCTAGGCAATGTTAGAGGGCCTGGACTAATTTATTTTTCTTTTCTTAACTTCTAAATACAATTACTTCCTAATGAAAATGTCCTGCGCTTTATGTGTCCTTGTCAGTACAAGCTGTGAATTAATATTAGCTACTATTAGTGTAGCTGTTCCTGTTCCTATTCACTTGTAAGACATTTAAGGACAGAAACAAGTTATTATTTGTTTTGCATCTCCCTCAATTATCTTTTAGAACTATATTCTATAGATATTGTCGAAGTTTCTGGCAGGAATGTGCAAAAGATAACTATTAATAATATGCAGCATGGCATGCCTTGGCCATATATTAATACCTTTCTTAAGTACCTACTAAGTTAGGCTGTTTTCTGCAGAGGAATTTTGCAAATGCTAATAGGTATAACTTGAAAATGATTTCCGTGGTCAAATATATGTGGCTACACAACATAACGGCTTCATGAAGACACACAGTGCCTATCAGCATCTTACAAACCTGAAATGCTGCTTTAAAGAAGCAACTTGTCTTAGTTTAACTCTATATTCCTAAGCTCAGTTGATCATGGGCCTCTCTCCACCTAAGTTCCATTTTTGATGAAACATGTCTCAGTATTTGTGAAATGCAGTTTGAAGAATCCAGTTCATCTTAAGGCTTTTTTCAAAATTTTTGAAATATACATATTTGTTTTTCACTCTTTGAAAGCATTTTTTAGTTAAAGTGAATCCTTAATGAAACATAATACTTATTGTATCATTCCATCACTCAGTCGCCAAACGTACATTGATTACGTCCAGTGGGCAGGTGGTGTGCTGAGAGTCCACAGCTCAAGGGCGGCGGGTAACAAGAAAGCCTGTTTTTGCAGAGCAAAGCAGGAAGTGGAGATGGAGGTGTGTCCCCAGGCCACACCTGGCACAGAGGTGCAAGCCCTGCCCCCATTCTGATCTGGACCAATGGGAGAGTGTGATATACACCAACAATGGGTCATTTTCTCAGCTTGTTTCCCATCGTCCATCCACTCGCTAGCCCTTTAAAATGTAATCAATATGCATTTTTTAAAGTCTCTTTTCTAAGAATAGGGGGTGCTCGTGGAAAGTGCAGCTGCTCGCAGCCCTGCAAGTCCCTCCACCCTCCACCTGCAGTCTCAGTGGTGACTGTGACCATGATGAGCATTATTATGGGTTGTCTTACGGCCGCCCAAGGTCATCAAGTAGCTGTCCATCCTCTTCCCAACCCGTAGCTTTCTACATCTGAAGAGGAGAAGTAGGAAAGAGCCCATTACAAACATTTTCCTAGATGTGTTTCCTTAGAGGAGGTCAGAGCACAGTCGCTGCTGGATAAGAATCAGCACATTTCTCGGCAGCAAGCCCCATCCTTTCCATCGGTCCTCCCAGCCAGGCGTGTCATGTCCAGTCCATTTTTACAGGTCTTATCTGCCCGAAGCCTGCCTTTTCCCCTTGATAACTGATTTCTGCACCATCAATCGCATTGGCTATGGGAGCTATCTGAAGGACCGCAGGAGTGAGTGAAAGACTAGATTTACACTTTTCCTCTCTGGTGCCTTTTATCATAGAAATGCTTTGTTAGATCCTGAGTTTAGCTGTGCCACCCTGGGCTGCTGAGTTAACCTCTAAGTTTGCCCGTCTGCAAGATGGGAATAGCAACTAATACTGACCTCAAGGAGCTATTGTGAGAGCAAATAAGATGACAGAGGGAAGACAGTAAGAGGAGATCTAGCAGGCATTCAGGACTCAAAGAATATAAGGTACTTTTTTTTTTAATCCTATTATTTCTTAGCTATTTCTGTCAGAGGCAGGTTTGGAATTGATTTTGAAGTCTTACCTTTTATTTGAATTAAACAAGGCTTCATTGAGCACCAGACATATAATTCAGCAAAATTTTGTTAACTACCCATAGTATGCAAGGCTTTACACAGGGCTGTGTGGAAATAAAGAGGACAGGAACCCTGCTCCAAAGGGAAGCATTGTGCAGGAGAGGACCTCAGAGTTCAAAAAATTATCTGTGTCTTCCAAAGATCTTATAGCTTCGTGCTGTACAGAGACATCAGCTTTGTATGCAGGTAGTAAGGTAAGTTGGTACGTATTAAATAATTTGACACCGAATTGACAGAAGTGTTTCTGTAGCTTTAAATAGAGAAGCCAGATGGGAAGCTAACCTGGTTACAACATCTGGCACCCAGGACTTAATGACTTTAGGATTAGCTAAGCCAGTGTCTTTGGTCCTTTAAACCTTGCAGGTGGCCACCCCAAACTGCATGCTGGATCGAGGGGTCAGCCTTCCCTCTCGAATGTTGCTCTTGGGTCCATCAGTTATGATAAAAGTAACTGTATTCCCCTGCTCTGCCCCTCCAGTCAGCTCTCCAGACCACTGACCGAGGCAGGTGTTCCCCAGGCTCCGTTTTCAGGGAAAGTGATGGAAGCTTGTTTCCGAAGAGCCGTGGTCTCCACCTCCCCAGTGTAGGGAGAAATGGATGACAACTTCTTTTCTGAATGTATTTTTCCCAGGGTAACCATCATAAAAGTGTCAGTCTCTGCTGGCTGAGATATTTTTTCTCCTTTTCAAATATCCTATTGTTCTTTTCATGTTTATTGTTTCCTTTATGCCTCTTTGATAGCTTCTTTTTGAGGCCTTATAAGATATTTTGATCCCGAGTAAGGAAGCCAGATGTGAGACCCTCTATTATTCTGCCTCTTATTTTGATTTAAAGTTACACACTCCCTTATGGAAGAAAACAATAAAAATACAGTGCTGGAGGAAGGAAAGAATGTTGGAAGATGAATAGGAACCTGTTTCATTGGAGAATGAAAGAAGAAGGATACCGGGCATAAACAATCAATATGAGAGATCACGGGTGACCTTTAGCCAGTTATTAACCCAATAATGCCTTGTTAGAAGGTGGTATTTCTGGAAGGTGCAGCAACTGTTGAACAGTAAGTCTAAAACTGCCGTTTCTCTCAATATCTTGTCAAATTCAGTGTAATCATCATCTTTTATGTATTAATTACAACTTAGTTTTACAATTGAGATGAATAACAAAGCTGACATCAGATTGGGACAGATTTGATTAGCATTGTTTGACAGGCTTCTTCTTCTCCAGGACAGCACTTTGAATATCGCCTCCTCTAAGGACTGATGTGAGTGAATGTTTTGTTGGTAACCACGAACAGGGTAGCACATCGGCCTGGATGCTCCGTGTTGGAAGTTACCTCGTCCTACTCCCTACTCCATCACCTGCTAGCTGTGGATTTAGGAGAAGTCACTTTATCTTCCTGGGTCTCAGTTGCTTAACCTACAAAATGAGAGTAAAAATAGCCACTCTGTTGACCCTACCGCATTATTTGGAAGATCCAATGGGAAAATGTGCGTGAAGGCACATGTTGTCAACTTTAAATTGTTCACTAGGTGTTAGTGCCAGTTCCTGAATGACCAGAGACACCATCCCTGGCTGGACAAATGGACCCATCTCGAGCAGTCTTCTTCAGGGGCCAGGCTAGGTGTTTCTGCACAGAGCAGGCACCAAACCCATGGGACCGGCCACATGGCTTGGCTGTGGGGGTGGACATCACCCTAAAGGAGAGACTTTACAATCCCATTTAGGAGACAGATAAAATGTGACAAGCCACTCGCTCAAAAGGTCAAAATAAGTTCACTTTAAAGATAAAGAAGTATTTTAAACTTTATGTCTGTGCCTCCATTTTAAAAGTAAGCAGAACAGTCCTTCAAAGACAAATTTACGTCATCAAGCCACAGCTAGGGCCCTAAAAAACCTGGAATCATGATATAAGGTCTTCTGAGTATTTATTACCTTTAACTGGACATCAGCATCATTTCTTTTATTCCGAACATCGTTCCCTAGAGAGTAGCAAGAGAGATAATTTAAGATTTAGGAAAATGTGTTCTAGAACCATTTGTCCAAGGAGACATCCTGGTAATTGGTGGAACAACGTCAGAGAAGCAGTTCTTCCTGGGCAAGGCTTGTTGCTGTGACTTAGAGAAAAGGCTGATAAATACCCATTTATGTAAAGTGGTTGGTTTGGTCTTTCCCCCTCGATGCAAATATAACCTTGTGACATGCAAAAATCCACTTCTAGGCCATACACAACCCACGGCAATATCAAGAAGTGTGGTGTTAAGCTCTGTTTACTCTCTCCCGATCGGGTCATTTCAAAATAGAATTTCCTTTTCCTGAACCCGTTAGCCCACTTTCCAATCCCAGCCCGTGACCTTTATAGCTTAATTTTTCTTCCTCCTGTTTAGATTAGTAAACCTGATCAAAGACCATCTGTCTACCAGCTTTCCACTGAGGTTAGCACATGTCAGAATGTGATTAATGTTTGATTGTATAGTAATATCATTTTAATTATGAAAACTGAAAGTTAAATAAAAATACCCAGTTTAAATCTCTGCTAAACTCAGGTTTCTGTGTGGTTCTCTGGGAAAGAAGGGACGGGGACTCTGTGACCTAACTCAGTGGCAGGAGTGGGGGAATCTCATGCCCCCCAAAGACCTGGTTTCATTCCTTGCTTTTTAGTATGACAATGACATCTTTCTCATTCTCAAGGAAGAAACAATTCTCAAAAGTTTTTGTGTTTTCAAAGACACAATCTGGAGCTGGGTTACTTGACCCATTGGTTGAAAAGCCATTGTTCAGCTATGAAAAAAGGCAGAATCACTGATAAAGCCCATCACAAGCCTTCTAGCTAAAAGGTAGTTTTGTTTTGCAAATTAGATTCTTTGACACATTAGGAATTCGGTAAAAAGAGATACAGCATTCAGCCGGGGCTCTGAGGAGGCAATGTTCTCGGGAAGATAGCTCAGCTCCTAATCCATAAACCAGTGGGCTACATTCAAGCACCACGGCAACTGCTGAGGAGGCCAAGCTGCCATTGTTAAATGAGAGTCCCTTTCTATTTAGAGTTCCAGCATCCTGAGCATCAGCAAGTTTCTAACGTTCTCTATGAAGACAGGGAGTTAGGAAGCAGCACTTTGCAGGCCAGCTTGCCTACCGTCTTCTTGAGATCTTTGCTCTTCTCCTTCAACGTGGGTTGGCTCCCAGGAAAAGTCAGGGGCGCACACACGCATGCACACAATGTCCTTCCTACTTTAAAATGCAGCCGAGGAAAAGTCCAGTGGCACCAAAGTCTCCTGCACTGCCCCTTTATTGTCTCAAATCATGGCCTGGGACAGTCAGTTTCCAGTACTTGTCGTGCCTTGGCCTGTCTTCTGAGGCTGTCCCCACGGGTGCTGATGCTTGTGGCTGGGATGAAGACATCCCAGGGGATGACTTCCTGGCTTTTAATTATTTTTCATTCTTTGGCTGGTAATTAGGTTTGTGGTTTCACCTTGTGCATTTTCAGCAGCAAGAGAAGGAGCCTCTTAGACGTCTTTAATTAGTGTCCTTTTGGTGGTCAGGCCTAGCTGTGACTGAGACACATTTCAGAAGAGCAGGCTATGACATGAAAGGAAATAGAACCCTGTGTGGCCTCACTTTGTCCTTCATCACAATTGTCCTTTTGGGAAGTAGGGAGCCCTCTGAGGGGCTGTGGCCTCCTGTGTTGTGTGTTTACCATCTCTTTCCAGTTTTCAACAGGACTGGTGAGTTAGGGACTGGTGTATCTTCATTTTACATATGAGGACACTGAGGCCCAGAGAGGTTAAGTAACCGGTTCAAGTTTACACAGCTAGTTAAATTGCAGAGCCTGCTGCGTCTGTTTCTAGTCCTTATAATTAACCTGCATGCTGTTCCACTGAACTCTCCTCAATTAAAGTCATAAGAAGCTGCAGAATTTCTTTCTCATTTCATTTGAAACTAATAACAATACTGCTTTGTGCTCATTTATTTGTTTAATCAAAAAAGAGAGCATTCATTATCCATTATGTGCAGGTCACTGAGCTAGATGACATAGGAGATATGCAGATTTTTTTCCTTTTTTTTTCATCTTATAAATCAGGCACTATTTTAGGCATTTTACATACATGAATATGATTAATCCTCAGAGCATCTCTGAAGTAGGTACTATTATTATCCCCATTTTACAAATGAAGACGTGGAAGCACAGACAGGAAGTGTCTTCTCTGCTCAAGATCACAGAGCTCCTGTGACGTAGACCCTGTATTTGAACCCCGATATCTGATCAGAGCCTGTGCCCTTCACCTCCAGGCTCCTCTCCTCGGGAGCTGGCAGCCTGCTGAAGGAGGCAGGTGTGTCATGATCATCTCTGCTGTAACACAGGAGACACCATGTGACCAACAGGAAGGGGAGATTATCACCTGAACCTTGAAGGACAGATAGTGTTGGGGCCAATGACAAGTGGGTGATGTGACTCCGTACATAAGCAGATGGTCTGCCTGATAACTGGGCCAGAGGCACAGTGATCACCACTGTTCCTAACACACTTTGCCATTTATAAAATATTTTTGCAATTTGGTACGGTAGGCAGGGTGAATAATATTATCCCACTTTAGAGATGAGGACCTGAGGCTCGGTGAGGAGGAGGGACTTGCCCACGGTCACATAATGGAGTTACTAGTTGAGCCAGGACTAGAACCCTGACACTGTGGTTCTCAGTTCTCCCATCTCAGCCAAATTATTTTCTGCACCAGTCCCCTGTCTTGGCCCCACTGAGCTTCTATGCTGGGGTGGGAGGTGACCACTACCAGTGGAAAAAGACAACCGGGAGCTCCCAGAGGCAGCAGAAGCAGTCCCCGGAGTCCCACCTGGGCGAGGCAGTGGCCACCACCCCTCAGAGAACCGCTGCAGGTCTGTGTCCTGAGGCCTCCACCTCTCCGTCCTGCCCTTTTTGCTGGAGATGGTGTCACCGAGAAAAACTAAGAAAAATTGGTTGCTGGCATCACAGACACCCACATTTGTGCCTGCACTTGGCTTAGAGAACTTGTGACTGATTTCAGAAATTTTGTTTTCGCTGAATTCAATCAAACTGGTTTGTTTGTGTGGTGAAGCTGTAAGCCAAAACAACATCTTCGAAAAAGGAACATGCGATCCATCCACCAGGTTGTTTTGTCTCCAGAATGTCAAATGGTCGGGCGGAATGATTTTGTACCCAGAACAGTTTCCTGTCACCCCTCTCCAGAAACTTTTGCTCCAGCAAGGTGTGTGGACATAAACGTTCTCACTATCGTGTTTTTGCTTATGATTCCTCCCTAAAAATCTGTCCCCCTCTTTTCCAGGCAGGTCCTTCTCTGAATTCCACCCCAGAGACACCTATTTCTGAAACCTTTCTCTACAATGCCAGCCCTCGGGTCTCCTTCCCTCTGTTGGGTCCCTGCCGGTCTTGCAATCGTCACCCCCCTTGGTATTTGCCCTTTCTGCCCTGTGACAATTATCATCTGTGTTTATGTCTCCTACCTCTTTACACTGGAAACCCCAGAGAGGAAGAGACCACACTTCATGCTTGGGACCCCTTTCAAAAATGTAGCACAATTCATGGCTCTCCATCAATATTTGTCATTGCTGATGGGGCTGGTGGGGGAGTTGACTCGAGATAGTTTGAGTTGGTCTTCAACAGGTCTGTTTTTAGATCATGATACCTCTGGCTGCTGAGGGTTGGAAGAAGTAAAGGATTGGTCTATACTCCTGCTCACAGGCAGCTGGTGGGAGCCATAGAACTGTCAGATGTCAGCACCAGAACAAACATCCCAGAACAGCTTTTTCAATGACTTCATATGAGGACCTTGAAGTCCAAACAGAGAAAATGACTTTGTCCGAAGTCTCCCAGAAGGTTATGGACAGAGGCCCTAAGATTTCTTGTCTGGGCTTTTGCCTATTTTCCCATCACAGTATCTCATCCAATGTCTGGCTTCATCATGTTCCCTAGGAACAGAGATCTTTATGTCTTTAATTGTCCATCAGTGCTGGGTGAGGGTCTTCTTTTGTAGCCAATGGACACTCAGATTCCATTATTGAAAGACAAATAATATTCATTATAAACTCATATGCTTGTTGTAATACAAGCCACCATGAGAAATCGAAGATATATTAGATAAAGTCTTTACGTATCAATCATATGTGGTGTAAGTGCATGTAAAATGTTAACAAAAAAATTAAAGTGGTAAGGGATGAATGTCCAAAGTGCATTAACCAACCAAACCTCCAGAACAATTCCTCAGGGTGAGCCTTCCTGTCCACGAAGTCAGTGCTGGGTAGCTGTAGATAAAAGCTCATCTTGCATATTAGATGACAAAGACAGGGTCTGAGGTCTCAGTTGATCAAGAAACTTTCACTAAAAGGTCCAGAGATGGAGAGCTTGGAAGAGACAGGGCCTCGTAATGTACATTCCTGTTGATAGCCACACAGCCTGGACATGTGTCTGAGAAATGCCAAGTGAGGAGACACCTCTCCCTTTCCCACAATTACTTGAGTTCTTGATCTTCATGGGTCTGAAATATCGTAATAGTGTTCACGACAGGAACACTTTGGCAAATCACTTACAGGACAGTTGAGCAGTTGAAACATATGGTGCTACTTTAATAAATAGCTATTATCAGCATGTTATTGTTGCTTCTTTCCTTTAGCCATCTTTTCCAAAAGATCAAGCTTCCAGCTTTTTATACCAAGACAGTCCACGGAATACCAGTGCTGGAGCAAGGTTCGACTGTTAGCTTCCACCAGTCAATGATGCATTCAAACCCAAGCACTTATGATATAACCAAGATGTGTGAAATATGCATTGTCCTTGAAAGTTTTCTGCGTACTTGTAGCAACAGACAAATTGGACTTACTTATTAAAAGATGCTAACCATATACCATTTGGACTATTGTAATTATAATTTAAAAGGTGAGAAAATTGAGTGTTGAAGAAACCCAGCTCTTTAGTTCATGGGCAATTTTCCTTTTGCTTATCTATTTTTTTAGTATGAGTAAGATATGTTGAGCACATTAAGTACTATTCTCTCCAGAGAGCCTCCGGGAAACCATTCTCGGATGTTTCAGCCCAACAGTCCTGGCCTCACCCAATCTCCATTAAGCCTGTGTTCTGCCCTGCTCCCTAGGCCTGCTCCATAGACACCTTTGGTTTATGTTGCAGGTGTGTCTGGCTGGGGTCCCATCTAGGCTCTGAGTCCACTGAAGGCAGGACTGTGTTTTGTCCTTGCTGTGTTCTCCCTACTCCTCTAGCATCTAGCACGGTGTCTTGCTATTGGCAGAAGCTTTAAGAAGATGTGGTGATTAATTAACAGCCAAAGCAATTTTCTAATTACTTAACCTCCTGAATGATGGAAAGAATGACTTTGATCATATTATTTAGGGGGTTTTATTTTTTCCTACAAAGGAATTTTAATGATTGTGAGCAGAGTTTTCTAACCTATGGACCGCTGACCCCTGGGAAGACTGAAGAGCTATTGCAAGGGGATTTCAATTGCAATTGTACATATACATTTTCTTCACAAATATATAGCAAAATATTATCAGTTGAGGGTACGCAAAATTTTTATAAGGATCTTTCTATTAAAAAATATTAAGAATCAATACAAAAAATGTAAGAACAAAAAGAAACTATTGCTTGTGGGTTTATCGTGGCATGAGAGATGGAAATGATGAGTCTAAGTGAGCCACAAATCCACTGGTTCTCCTTGGTGGGCCCAGACCTGCTTTGTGTTGCAGGCAGCAATGCAGTTTTGTTTTTGTCTGTACTTCTAAGCTGTCTTCAAGAAGGGATGAGCAGACTGTACTTCAACAGAAGCTGAAATGAAATGGTTTGACTGGCATGAAGAAAGCTCTAAGGCCCTTCAAACTTTTCTGCCACCTCCGCAGTTAGCATTTAGCTTAAGACTTTGGAACTTGTTAAAATGCGACCCGCAGGTGGTAGGTGGTCTGTGTGTTGGAAGGGAGTGACTATTCTTTAAACAATGAGTGTGGAAGATCTATAGCTCGTGTTGGGAGAAATAGAGGAGACAAGATCTGAGCAGATCTGAGCGCTGAGGAGGAAAGAGTAACCTAACTACACAGCCCACTCCTGGACGCCCTGAAATGTAAATTACATTCAGGATGTGCTGATTTCACGGCTAGAAAAAAGGACTCAGGGGCCCATGAAGTCCATAAACCACCTCTGAGTAAAGGCCCTGACTCCCTATTTCATGTAGGAACATGGGTTAGCTCTTCATTAGTACATGGGTCCTATCTAGTGGCTCAAATAATGCCTTGTCAGGGAACACATATGTGTTCCTTGCCCTTGGGGAGCCCAGCCCGCAAGAGGCCATCTGAGAGGCAGACACCACCCCTGAGAGTCATTCCACAGCACTTGTTTGTGGTCAATTGCAAATGACTGTTTCCAACCTAACCTGTGACCGGGTTGGGAAAAAGGCTGATCTGGATACAGAGAGTTACAGGGATGGGGACAGGGAGGACAAAGCATTTCAGGATTAACAGCAGGTCTAGGTGAGGGGTAGGGCAGAAAGCCTGGTTGTTTGGGAGTTGGAATACAGCTCAAAATGGACATGTGTGTTAAGGAAGGAGCACTGAGCCTTTGAGGGTGTACCCAAGGGTGAGTCCAATCAGTAATCTGCTTAAAGTTTTTACCACTTTCTAGCTGAACGTGTCCATCAATGAACACAAGATTCTGAAATCTTAACACTGTAGTGCGCTTGGATGTCGTCTCATTCAAGATTCACTCATGGTGGGACTCCCCATCCCAGGACCCTGGACAGAAGCCTCTGCTCGGGGCTCTGGTTCCTTTCATTGTGAAGTTTTTCTCCACCTGTTTCTCTGACGCTTCTCTTCCCCTGCTCCCCCTTCATCCCCAGCCCTCTCCTGCCCCCACTCGCCACTCGAAACACAGAACTCTCAATTAGACCTGTTTCTCTGCCTAAGTCACTAGCTTACGGCTTCTTATTATATTAATTGCTGAGTGTAGAAAAGATGATTTTTTTTTTTTGGTTCCTGCCAGATTTCTCCTCAGCCTTATTATTGTTCGAAACCCATAAAACTGAAAACTGCATCTTTATGACTCCAAATGACCTTCAGAATTCCAGACACGGCTGACTCCTGCTTGGCTATAATATTTTGGCTCATTAATTTCAGAGAAGATATTCCGATTTATAATTTTATTAAGTTTCTGAGGATTTTTAATACTGTGTTTCTAAATATGATGAACTTCCATCCACCAAATTTTAATTAGGGAGCATATTAAATCCTCAATTAATGCTTGCGGTAATGCATATTTAATATCCAATAACATTTGATCAGGATCCTTTCAGAGAGGGAGGGACTAGGGCATTACGGCTCCTTGGTTCTCACTGACGGATACAACAGCCATATCTTGCCTTCCGGCTTCCCTTGCCAATAGAGTAGAAGCCCATTATGGGATATTGGGCAGGAACACAATTAACACTCTCATTAGTAGCTTCCCCACAGAAGTGAGGGGGTGGGTTCTATAAGAGGCACAGCATAGAATTTCTGAACAAGCCCATTCAAAGCACAAGAAGGAACTTTTAGAACTATGTGCCTCAAAGGTACCTCATTTCTTCTTTTTGCCTCTAATCCACCTCCTCATGCATAGGAGTAACATGCTATAGTGCAAGTGCCTGCCATCTTCTCCTGGAAAGGTCCAGGGAGCAAAGATTTTAGGCTACGGGGGCCATTCAGTCACTGTCACAGCTATTTGGCTCTGCCTTGTCACATGAAAGCAGCCATAGACATTACGTAAAGGAATGAGAATGGGAGTATTCCAATAAACCTTTATGGACACTGAAACTTGAATTTCATGTAATATTCACATGTTATAAAATACTGTTTTGCATTTGATTTTTTTTCAACCATTTAAAAATGTGAAAACCATCCTCAGCTCATGATTTAGTCAACAGCCACAGTTTGCCAACCGCTGCGTGAGTGGAAGGAACTTAGGTCCGTAGACTGGGAGTTTCATCCCAGCTCTGCCACTAGGTCAGTAAGGAAAGCCACTGCACTCTCTTAGGAACCAGTTTCTTCATTTTTAAGACAAACATTTGGTCTGGGTGGCAGCTAAGGTCTTGTTCTAAGGACGAGCAATTCCTTCTGCGTGAGTAAGTCGTTCAGGTATCTTTCTGGAGACCACAAGAGCCATCTGTTCTCATTTCCTCTCTTTCCTCTTAAAGTAGCCCTTCACTTCCACCATCAGAAGACGAGTTGGAAGTGGGGCAAAAGTAGCCAGGCCCGTGCAGGAGTGTTCGAGACACATGGTCTGCAGGGTGAGACAAGATCTTCATTCTTTCGTGGGTTGCAGCAGGAAAGATTTCTTCCTCTGCTCTTTAGAAATTCCGTTTTCTTGAGAGTCTTCATCCAGAAAATCCATCCAGGGAGGGCTAACCACTCGGGGAAGCACAGAGAATTCAAAGGCAAATGACATGGCTATAGAATGGAGAATGTGTTTCCGCTCCCCGGGGCTGGCTCTCAGCTCTGTTCAAGAATCCAAAGGAAGCTAAACTCTCTACAGTGTTACGCTTCGACTCCTGTTTCTTCCACAGTCAGGTCTCTCCCTTGATACTCTTTTCCTTCCTGTAAACACCTGCCCTCGCAATAAGGGCGTAATTTGGTCATTTGTGTTAAGATAAGAACAACTGGTGAAAATCTGTAACACTAGAGTAAAGCTGGAGGAATTAGTCCTTGAGAACATGTAATGTAAGAGCCAACATTTACTGAGTGCTTACTATCTGCTAAGCTCTCTGTGCATGTATGTATTTTCCACCTAAAATCCCCATCTTGCAGAGGAAGAACTCAAGACTTAAAGAGAAGTAACTTATCCAAGGTCACCTCCTCTTAAGTGACAGAACTGGGATTTGAACCCTAGCAGCCTAACCCTAGAACTGTCACCCTTAAATTATACTGTTTCTAGAATGGTAAAATTTGGAGAATCAGCAAGTAGAAGAAATATATTTGAAGGATCTTGCCTGAAATGCTGTATTTTATATCCTGGGTAGCTGTCATTCTTTTTGTCTCTGCCTGAGGTTGTCTCTGCCATGTGCTGTCCTTCCCTCATGCACAATTTGCCAGGAGGGAGGGGACTTGGGCAGTGATTTTCCTTAGAGATGTTGGTTCCTCCTCCCTCCTTTCTTCCCAGGCTACAGTATGATTTCATCAGATGGCCAAATAATAACTTCATTATAAAAATAACTGGTTAACCAAAGCTAATATTTATGATTTTGACTCAGGCTTTCTCCCCCTCTGTTCTGAACATAACAGAAACACAACATGTTAAAGTGCCACCAGGGCCATCTGTTGTTTCCTATCGGTTCTTGACGTCATCCAAGTGGCTTGGTTATTTTGGGGTTGTCATGACCAGGATAGCACAAGGAGGCATTTCAGAACGTACTAGGACCACTGAACAGGAGCTCAGACTTGGAAGGGACCCAGAGGTCTCTACTTCTCCCTTCCCTGTTCTGTAATATTCTTTCTACAGTGTGTCTCGCAGGCAGAGTTCAGACTAAGTTTTGGATGTTTCTGATGCATTGGTAGAGAGATTTGTTTGCTAAGAAGTTCTTCCTGCCTCTATAAGCCATTGAACTTCCCCCAGGTTCTACTCTCCAGAACTACACAGAATAAAGTGCTTGACATGGGCAGGTGCTTCAGAATTTTAAAACCATAATCACGTCGTTTGGGAGCTTCCCTATTCCATAGTGAGAAATTTATTCAAAAGCCTCTCATAGGATGGGCTGTTTGTTAAACTCAGTTTCCTAATCTTTCCTCTCCCATTGGACTCCCTGGCTCTTCCTAAACCTAACTCTTTCCATGGGTAACCACAATTCTCAGAAGTGCTTTAAGAGTTATAACCTCATTCAATCTTCACAGCCAACCGGCAAATAGGAAAGACATTAGGATTCCCATTGTACAGATGAGGAAACTGACACCAAAGTGGATGAAACAATGTGCTCAATGTCAACCCCTAACTTCTTAACGGTCCAGTGGAAAGTCACCCCTTGTCCACCGTTCTTTCTTCTGCAGCCTGTCACCTGCTGGTGGCATAGGATCTTGTGATGGAGGCACTCAGAACATTCGTTTTCCCAAAGAATGTTTTCCATTGAGGGAGTTTATAGGAAATAGCATGGAGAGGGCAGTGACGACTCCCTTGGCACTGCCTGTTGGCACAGGGAGGCCCGGGGCTATGGCCGACTGGTCAGATCCAAAGGTGAAGCCCACAGGTGAGGCCTGTCCCAACTGCAGCTGTGTGCCTGCCAGCGCCAGACACTGGGCAGTACAGAGACAACAGGTATGAGACCCAGTCCTTGCTTCACACTTGGTATCCAGTCAGAGAGCAAGAACAAGGAAAGAAAAAACCATTCTAGGCTTCGTACAAACCACACCTGTATTTAAAAAGAAGTGAACATGTGATGAGGCCGTCTGTGGTGTGGAGTAGCAACAACTAAAGCTGAAGTGGAGCATCAGAGTGCAGTGGGGCAGAGCCTTGAATGCTGAGCAAAGCCACGGAAATGTCACCCAGTAACAGCATCAGCATACTTAGCACTCGCTATATTGTAGGCACTAAACACTCTAAGCAATCCTTTCTAATCCTCTCAATGGCCCTGTGAGATAGGCATATTGTTATGCCCATGTTACAGATGAGAGAACTGGGCATGTAGAGGTTAGGAGACTTGCCGCAAACCTCACCGTTTTCCAGTGGCAGAGCCAAGCTTTATACCCAGGCAGGGTGGCTACAGGGTTCCATTCCTTTCCACTATACTCTACCCCACTATAGGATCTGGGGGCTCCTATTATACATAGAGGTGAGTTAAAGACTTATGACTTTCAAAAAAAAATGTCCAAATGCCTGGTCGCATCCCTGGACATTTGGATTCGATGCGTCTGAAATACTGAAAGACTCCTGGGGCAATTCTGATGTGCACACCCTTGGCCGTCAGCCACTGCTGTCAGCTGCTGGTAGCCATTAGGGTTCTCGTAAGTCCAACAACCTTCTCAAAGTTTAATTTTTGAGCAAGGGAGTATCACAACCAAAGCGGTATTTTAGGAGGCCTTATCTGGAAGTTGTGCTGCTTGACAAGGACTAAGAAAGTCAAAAGAGTGGAGGTAAGGAGAGAGAGGCAGGTTGAACAGAAGTCGAGACAGGGAGGTGAGGGCTGGGTCAGAGCAGGTGAACAGAAATGAAATAAGCCATTGATGCCAGAGACCAGCTAGGACTATCTAAAAAGAGCCATGGATGCCTTCAAGTCAGGGTGGCTTAGGAAGTGACAGTCTCATCTTCATGCCACTGAGGCCACCATAGTGACTGACAGTGGGCTCCGGTTCAAATCCTTGCTCCGTCACTTACAAGCTGTGTTACTATGGGCAAGTTACTTAACCTTTCTGTACTTTGATTGGCTCATTTATATGATGAAAATAATGATAGAGCCTCCCTCATTGAATGATTAATACATATTAATATACAGTTCCAACAGCAGTGTTTTTCTTACAATGCATGTCCAATACATGTTAGCTCTTATAATATCATTTTTATTGTAGGAGAGGTAAAGTGGGTATGTGAGCAATGTGAGAGACAATAAACTAAGATTTAGCAATTTTGGTCTTATATGTGGCAAGATCTCTGATCCTTCTACAGGGTACCTTCAAGCTAGAAAAAAAAAAAGAATCCCTGCTTTTTTTTTTTAAATGACAGCAGCTTGGTTTTCAATGAAAATGATGCTAATTACTGGGTATTGACCCAAGATGAATTTCTCTTTGATGAACTACATACTGCTCTTCAGAAAACCTAGCCAAATCATCTCAAATACCAGGAAGTGTGGAGTAATGCAGCAAATTGGGGGAAAATGTGTATCAGAAAAAATTATCGCTACAAAAATATTTTCAGTAAGTTTGTTCCCTTCATAAATAGTGTGAATGGAATGCCTCAGCAATCAGCTGGAAGCATGATCTTCACTGTGGGCTAATTGCTCGTCTGGTTAGTGCAGAATTTAATTTGTGCTATTGTGCAGGCAAGGCTGAGAGCGGGGAATAAACAATGTGTGTTAATTTCACGTTTTCCAGTCTACTTAGCCAAAGAGAGCTCAGGCTCTTCTTGGGCCTCACCCTGCCCCCTCCCCAGCGCCATGTCCCAGAGCTGCAGACCACAGGGGCGGATACGGGCTGACGCAGGTGTGGAGCTCCTGCCCCACGACCAAAGGCCCAGGGAAGCTGATTGGCCTGGTCAGTGATGCTTACCAAGGACACACACGGTGCATCCGCACCCAGCCCATGCCCAGGGTTGGTCCCCAAGACAAATAGGCACCTGCTGGTGCCATGCAGCTGGCTTTATGCTGTCACATTTGGTGACGCCCTTGGTTTCCCATGGGGCAGCTTTCCCTGGGGCAAACGGAGAGCTAACGAATTGGACGACATCCACGCTGAGCAGATTAATTCAATGAGCTGAGGGAATTCTCTTCTGTTGAGGGCAGTAGAGGTATCTTTATAAAGAGGGAGAAGAGATGCCTACTTCTAGGATGGGGGGTTCAAGAGAGGCTGAGATGGCCTCCCTTCCTGCTCCACCCAGGAAATCGAGGAGTGGAGCCAAAGGAGGCACTGGCGCTAAGCTGCTCCGACTTTCTATTTTTATGGCTGAAGGGCCTGAGACCCAAGGGAAGTCACTTGCTCAGGGTCACAGAGGCAATCAGTAGCTTGGTGGGGCCTCACACTCAAAGATCCCATTCCTCTCCCAGTATTTACACCATTTCTGATCAGGTTTATAAAGTGACCAAATTATCTTCTTGATTGCTAATGCTGAAGTCAGGCTGCCTGAGTTCAAACCCCGGTTCTAGCTAGGTAATATTTCACAAGCTTCTTACCCCTCTCAGTGCCTCATTTTCCTCACCTATAAAATGGACATATCAATAGCAGACAGTCCATAAGGTTATTATGAGGATCAAACTAGTTGACACATGCACAGTGCTCAGAACAGTGCTGGACATCAAGTGAGTGCTTAGGAAACAGCAGTGGGATAGTTTAAGTATCCAACCTGCTCTTAACATAAGGTTATTTGCATGTATGTGTGATAGAATGTTCCTATTTTCCTAGGAAATGGGGTTTGGTTCACTTGCCTCCATTTTTCCATCCATCCTGCTTTTATTATTGAAAATTTAAGAGGGGAATTACAGTCTTTGGGGAGGCCTGAGGTTGCCTTTTAGTGGAGAGAGTGGCAGGAGATCTAAAGTCATCGGTGCGTATCCTTGAGATGGCAGGAAGCTTCCCCTACTTGTCTCTGTGTCCCATTGACCAGCACAGGCCTGACACATGGTGCATCTCAAACATGTGCTTATGTGCTGGAACACCAGAGAGCTCAACAGGAGAGGCCAGATGCGGCCAGAAGGCCACAGAGGCTGAAGAATCAAGTGAAAAGGAAACCTCCTTACCTTTTGGGCTTCCCTCAATCCTGGGGATGACTGGTATTTTTTTTTCCCCAGGAAAACAAGATCAGTGTTTTTTTTAACCCATTAAAGCATAGGCTAAAGCCACCTTACCCCTATTCAAGATATACTGCCCAGATGTGGTCTCAGTAAGACCTCCATAAGTATTTAGCAAGCCCCTGCCTTATTCTCGTTAAGATACCTAATACTGAAGATACAAAGATTGTGCCTGTCTTCAGGGAGGTCATAGTCCCCATAAGTAGCGATCATAACCTTAATAATACAACCTGACATTGAAATAGCATCCTGCAATTGTTTGTAAAGCGCTGTGTTGATCCTTCTAATGCTACAGATCAGGATACGAGGATAACGAAGGATTAAAGGACTTGCCTAAGACCACACAGCTGGAGTGTGACTTTATTTCTTTTGACTTGAGGTCCTCTCCTCTCTCCACTACACAATCCATCCTGCCATGAAACAACGGGTGTTTGTCCTAACAAACTTGCTCCACTGACTGTTGGCAATGGCAGAAAATAAGCAAATTTTGTGATGTGCTAGGTGGGGGCATGTAACCTGAATAAAAACAAAAAAAATGCTTCCACAATGTTGCAATGTCTTTCCCAGACTAGCAGGCAATCTGGGGAAAATTATTATAATAGTGTTATCAATAAAGCAACCACAAGCTATGGAACGCTTCTTGCATGCAAAAGACTAGGCTAGAGTTATTAGAGGGGTACAGAGAGGAGGAAGACACCATCCCTGTATTCTGGTACATCACAAATCAAGAAGATACTATGAGTGTCCACAGAAGCAAACCTCACGTTAGCATGTAGTAACTGACATCCTGAGTTTTGTGAACTGGATATGGCTTAGAGTTTGCAAAGAGGTTAATCTGGAGTTGAGCACACAAAAATAGAACCAGGTAAGAGATAAATCCAGAAAACACACCCACTGGCTTCCTGACACTAAGAGGACCTATATCTTGCAGCAGGAAGCAGGGAACCTACAGGGACCTCAGGAAGGAAGAACTTGAATCACTGAAGGAGGAGTGAGACAAGGGATTCCAGACAGGAGACGTGTCAAGATCAAAGGCACCAGAAAAGGCAGGACGCTCCGAATCTGTCTCCAGTTGTAGTCTAATTGGAAAGATCATTTGGCTGTGATGACAGACTTTGACACTCTAGAATTGAGAAGATGGTTGTTTGGTTCCTCGCACAGCGGCAGGAGGGGAGAAAAGAAAGAGAGTTTAGAATGAAGACACCATCTGAATTTTTTCCATGACTGCCCTGCTTGGCCAGGGCTTCTAGGTTACACATGGAACCACGAGAGGAGCCTTATTGCACAGGAAGAACAAGGGCCTGGAAGTTTCCCTGGCTTAAAGGGACCTGAGAAATCCCACTTTCTAATTACGTCTTCCTAACTCAGAACCATCGCCTGGTCCAGTCACGCAGTCCTTGCCTGGAGCTTGGGTTCCCTAGATGCTGGTGTGTTGGCAGTAAGAAGGGCAGGGAAGGAGGGGAGATCTATAGTAGCCCATAAACACTCCACAGTCCTCAAGTAAGCATCACATGGTAGTTCTCCCTATCCAGGTTCCCTTGAAGTTCATTTGCAGCTGATTTCCTCTAGAGGCAAATATGCAGAATTAGAAGGGAAGAGGAGGTTGCACGCAGTGCCTCCGGAAACCGTGTTCCATTACTCCTTTTGCATGAGATGCTACCCTGTGAGAATGCAAGCGCCCTCGAGGAGGGGTCTCCATTAATTTGGCATCTGCATTTGGGAGTGGTTTAGCTTGTTAAACTCTCTGCGTCTGCTCTGAGAGTTGGCTCATCTGGAAGAAGTAGGGGTCTGCATGCAGAGACCCTAGGAGGAGCAGGTGCACCACCCCCCATGCCATTTCTACCTCTTGCCTGGCTTGGGAGGCTGTGGAGTCAGAGGAGCACCCGGGGGAGAAAGGCACCAAGACAGGGCATGGCAGAGTCTTTATGACAGTTCCCCTGACCCCTCAGTTTCTTAGCAGGAGGATGTGGGCTCTGTCTCCAGCTTTCTTTCCTGAGAAAGCCCAAGGAAGGGCTCCCTGATGTCTCAGTCCAAAAGGACCCTTGGAGGCAGAGCCGATGGCAGCCACCCGCGAGGCTGCCTGCGCTGTGGTGCTGCGGGGGATGAGCCCAAGGGAAGCGGAGGTCAGCGTCGGGGAACTCGGGTGCAGGAAGGTGAGGTGGCTGAAGTCACAGAGCTCATTCTTTCATTAACTGAATCAGCCTGTCTAGAATTTGAAATCTAACACGGGAAATTGGATAGTATGTTCCAAAGAAACTGATTGCTTGAGGGCATTCAATATAAAGGGTTCTTTTTCCTACGGGTTTCTTGATCTGACAGAGCCTCAATTTAGACTCTTCATGATGTGTGGATGTCCCTGGACCTTTGAAAATTTACAAATGCGAGAATTCTGAAGTGAGGTGCCCAGGAGAGCAGGTGATACGCTGGGTGCTCCGCCCTGTGTGTCACCAACTACACACGTGACCTGAACGACTCTCTTCCCCTGCAGGGCTCCCTATGGGGATCCCTATGGGCAGAACCTCCTTTTCCTTCACTTCCAACTCCCAAGCCCTTTCCACCCTTCAATAACAAGTTCAAGGTCACTGCTCCATGAGGGCAGCTCCAAAAGCCAACACGAATCTCTGTGCTCTCCTTCCCAGAGTGAGCTAGAGAAACCCCCGGCTGAGGAGTGTCCACTCAGTAGGCCTGCAGTTATCATGGGTTCCTCATTTACAGTCACAGCCAACTTATGAGCTGGGCATTCCCCTGGTGACTGATGGGAAAACCGAGACACAAAGAAGCCAAGCCATCGGAACCTAGGTCCGGCTGATAGCAAAGTCTAAGCTCCAAACCGCTGCATTCTAATGTTTCTTCCAGCCCTGATATGTGCACTGTTGTGTTGATATTAAAACCACTTGAGATTATAACTTACCTTGCAGGGCTCTGTAGGAATATGAAGCACCATGAGATGAACATCCCCTTTCGTTCGGGGAACTTGAAAGCTAGATAGACAGATTAAGCATTGAAATAGAGAGTTAAAACATGGGACACACAGGCACACAGTATATCATGATATCAGCTGATAGATATTGAACATCTACTAAGTGCCAGGCATTATACTAAGCTCTCAAAGGTCTCAGAAGAGATCTCAGTCTCTGTCTCAATGAAGCTTATAATCCACTGTGGGAATTAGTCCTTTAGCAAATAAGTTTGCAAATGCCTATGCCATTTACAGTGCAAAACGTTGTGTTGTGAGAGAGAATAATGGTGCACCTGTTTTAGACGGGAAGGCCAGAGAAGGCCTCTCTTCCAAAGTGTCATTTTAGCTGAGATTTGAAAGGTAAACAAGAGCTGGCAAAATGTAAGGAGGTTGGGATCTGGGGGAGTGATGATTTCTGGTCAGAGCCCCGAGGCAGGAAGAAACGTGAGGCTTTAGAAAATCACACCTAACCAAGGCAGCCAACTGTGTGCCTCCAGCCGTTGCCATGCTTTTTAGGTTTCTGGAGTCCCTGGGCCCCGCACTCTGAATGCCCTGGCCTCAGCAGATGGCTCCCCTTCTGTCTCCACCCCTGGCTTGTTTCTAATGACATTATCCACAGCTTCAATCTGAGCTCAGCCTCTTGCTTTGTCCATTTCCTCTTTTTGCTCATAGGGGAGGATTCTGGGCCACACGGATAACACGACTCCGAGTTCATCTTCCGATCAGAGCCCCCCACCTCAAAAGCTCTGCTTTCGTTTGTGTCTCCCCCTCCCCAGCCTCCGCGGGAGCTAGGACCTGGGAAAGACTGTAAATTGTATACATTATTTCCTTTTTGATTAGGTGAATAAATAACTTGATTGAGACGCGCCTCTTTGGAGGGTGATGCTGGCAGGCTTCCAGGAGTGGGAGGCAGCTGGCTCCCAGCACTGAGGAGGTGGCAACAAAGGCCCAAGGGACAGACATATTGCGGGGAGGCTTGGGATGTAGCCTGGATCTGGAGAGAACCAGCCAGAACATTTAGGGAAAGCATCCTGCCCTTCCCAGTCCATGAGAGGGAAGGCGCAGGTTTGGGATGTCTGTCACAGCCCTGCCCTCCTGGGGGACGAGCTTCAATGGGGAGAAAGGGGCACCGGCTCAGGGCAGCTGACGATTATTGTACAGCCCAAGTGAGCAGGTCCATGGAAAAGCTCTCTGCATACAATAGGTATCATTCTTAAGAAATGCCTTCATATACAGAAGGGATATAGTGAAGGGATGTTTGGAAATATTGGTGTGTGGAATGCATTCACTGGCCTTTGACCCTCCTCATTGCTCTCTAAATTTGATGTGTAAATCTAAGCTGGATTCTCTGCCTGCCCCCTACCCAAGAGACACCACTGACCACCTGCCTCCTGCATTGGCCCTGCCCCACCTGAGAGCTATGGCAAGTTCTGGTCCTAAGATCCATGATGCCATCTTGCAGGGGGCAATTTCAAAGTGTGGCTAAATGACACCGTGAGACCCTCAGTGATTCAGATGTTAGCTCCCCACCAAGCCTTAGTCTTGGGATTCACTACTCTGAAGGCAGGTGGTGATGAAGTTATTCGCCAGCCATTCGTGTAGATGCTAAGAAGTAAGGTGTCGAGAACAGGCCTCTCAGTGAAAAATTGCTTTTCCTTGTTTGTTACTAAGCTAGCACTAGAGAACTATTCCTTCCAGGGAAGTTATGGTGACTTCAGGGTTAAAACAGCCCTAAGATGGAAAACACATGAATCCAATTTCAGTCATTAACCCTTTATTTGGTTAGAGAACAGCTGAGAGACCTTTTAGAAACTGCGGAAACCAAGGAGAACAAGACAAGGTATAGTCGAGGACATGAGACAATTTGCTACCATTTATGGGGCCTGGTACATGCCCTGGAGGGCACTGAGACCTTCACATACGAGGTCATATGAGAACATATTACATAGATGGGTACTTTCCAGACAGACCTTGTATGTCTTCCCATTTAAGCTTCAGGACTTGGACCCAGGCATGTGCGGTGACAACCATTATGCTCTTTCCACTGTACCAGCTGCCTCTGTCTGATGTTGGGGAAATGAAGCTGTGCTTGGGCAGTGCTGCCCTGGAGAAGCTCTGAGAGAGCTGCCCTCAGCACCCAGGCATTTAGGGTGTAAGGGAGGGCGCCACAAGCCAGTAATATCCTAATGTCCCTGGTTTGGCTCTGGTCAGCCTGGGGCCTATGACTTGCACTGCGACCCCACACTCCTGTTTCCTGGACAGGAGGGACCTTCTTCAGGTCCTCCCCAGGCTGTGGGCATCACTCTGCACCAGTCAGCTTGCTTCTCTCCAAGGAGGCCTTGCTGAATGCCAGCAAGGGCCAAATGCACAGCCAGGTTCTGAGTCACTCCTGAGCTCAGGGGGATGAGGAAGTCATCAGAGGGACAGGAGACTCCAACTCTGAGTGTAGGACACGGAGACCTGTCTCTGTAGCATGCTCCTCACTCCTGCCAGGTGAGCCCCAGGCTAGCTCCCACATGGGGGAAGCCTTCACACCCGTATGACTTCTGCCCACCTTGACACTGACCTCTAGTCTCTGCATGTGCCCAGCTCTTCTTTCTGACTCCTGACTCTAATCCTTGTGTCTATTACAGTCCTAACATCTATCATAGTGTCAGACATATAATGGCTTGTGCAGGAAGATGTCCCTGACCTCTCCCACACTGCCCAGTCTTGGTTAGCTAGGCATTCTCTGTCCCCCGACATTATACTACTCACACACACATCCTGATGGGGATCATCTATTTATCGGTGTGCACCATCGTGTAGGCCATAGCGCCAGGAGAACAGGGGCCATGGCCCTCTTGTCCATTAGCCTGTTGCACAGCGCATGTCTGACACCTAGGAGAGGCTCAGTAAACACTGTTGACTGAATGAACAAGACAGTCTGGGCTTCTAAAGAGCAAATCAGCTGCAGGGTTTGCCTGGGCCAGATGCCTTATTCCAGTAAACACTTTGTTCTCTCAATCCAGGCCCCCTGCCAGCACACTTGATCAGCAATTGCCCACAGTTTCAACGCCATCAAACTGTGTTCACCTCACATCACTGTGCTGGGGGCAGTAATTGTAGATAAATAGCTTCAGTAGGGTATACAACAGTTTTACTCCAAAAGTACTGGGTTTCTCCTTTGCTTCTACTACAAACAGAACCTCAGCAACTAACAGGCTTTTTTTCCTATTACATACAAGGAGAGAAGAGAAACATAGTTTATCCTGTGATAGGTTTGATACTTTGCACAACTGGAAAATCTGTGAGTGACATGTTGGAAAAAGTTTTCTTTCCAAGAGCCGGGAGACCAGACACCATCATTAAATTGTTATGAGAGCTCAGGCAGATTCACTGAAGTGGCTTGAGTTTTCTGGTTTGTTTAATAATTATTGCAAAAATTAAACATTACTTTCACAAGTACAGACTTTTAAATGATTATAGAACTTATTCATGTGCTTTATCTCTTGTTCCTGGACCTGTGAGCTAAGTAGGGGGGTAGAATTCTTCTTAATAAGGAGTCTGGACTGGGTAATCTCTAATTTTTGGCATAGCTTTTAGTTTCTAAGAGGTTTGAGCTCAAAGCTTTGTCCCCTTTAGCCCTTGGGCAAGATCTCTTTCTCAAGGTGGAGCCAATGACTCTCACATATCTCAGTCACATGAGTCACAAAACAGGAGCTCATGCACAGGGGATGATAAAAAAGAAAATCTGAAAGTGCTTATTCCCCAAAGACATGACTCCCTGGTGGAGAAATTTCCCACCATGACGATCGTGTGTGTATTTTGGCAAGAGTGTCTTCCTACTCCCCTGTAAATCATAGACACCAGCTGCTAATACCTTGCAGTGCATCATGCTGATCTTGCCCTGTGGTCCAGTGGCCCTGGTGCAGGGTCTTTTGAGTCTGGATAAAACCATGGGAGTGTGTCAGGGCTGAGTTGTCCTGGGCTTTGAGTTGCGTCCCAGTTAAGGAGCCAGCTCAAGTGCTGTCAGGCAGGTTACATTGATTGCCATCCTAAGGTGAGAAAAGGCAGCTGGTTTGTTACACTAGTTTTGAAATATGATGCTGAGAGAGGTGCAGTGGCCGGTCAAAAGAACCTCCCAAATTCAGTGGTCAGGACGTATGGCTGTACCACCTACTTTCTCTCAGGAGGAAAAGCTGCCTTCTTGTCTGAAAGTGCCTTTGAACTTGACTACAACATCATCCGCATAACTATTGCATGACTAGTGTTCATGGGCTTGAACTGAGTGGAAACCATGTGATTTCACATGGAAAGAATTCAGGACAACAGGATAGTGAACCAGGGTTCTAGCTGCAGCCCTAGTTAAGGAATTACTTCCACATTCTGGTCTTGTTTTCTCATGTTTACGTAGGAGAATTGGTTGGGAGAAGTGGTTCTCACTATTTGGTCTGAGGACCAACCACATCTAAATCATCTGGGTCCATGTTTATAAAGGAAGATCCCTGGTATTCCCCAAGATCTATTGAATCAGAATATTAAGGGGTGGGACATGGACATCGGCATGTGATACAAGCTTACTAGGTGATTGTTAACCAAACGAAGGCTCAACAACCACAACCAGGAGACCAGATGACCCCTGAGCTTGTATCCAGAAAATCATCTAAAGATTTTATGAATATAATTACTACAATGTCCACAAGGAACAACAGCTAAGGACAGACCTACATTTTTAGCTTCTTGATTTTTCACTCCCCACCCATGCATCCTAGTTCTATGTAGAAAGTGGATGGATTTTAAAAAGCTAGTCTATTCTGTGGGTACTATAGTTGCAGACTCATCCTGAAGTTCCCTCTAGGCTGTTCTGGACGGTGAAGCCCCTCATGGTGGGGTGAGAGGAGAAGAAAGCTGCTCTGTGTTCTGAGGGAGAGACAGTCCCTATAAACAGCAGTCCCGGAATTATCCTCCAGCGCCCGCGCTATTATGAAGAAGAGCTGACACAGCAGAGTCCGGGGGATGCTGTGTGTCTGCAGAGCGCTAATCACGGAGGCAGGCAGGCTAAATGCAAAGAGAACATTTGCACAAACAGCACCTGTACTGAGCAGTCAGCCGCTATTTTTAGAGCTGCTGCAAAGAGCAGAGGGACATTTGGAGAGACTCCTTAAGGGCACCCGTCAGTAGGAAGGTGGAGAGGTTTTGGCATGTTCTGTCTGGCTAATTCTACAATGCCTTATTAACTGAGTCATTGAAAACTTTGGCAGTCTGGCATTTTTATTTTGGTTTGGTTTTTGGTTGAGAATGGAGTGAAGACACAGTGGTGGAGGAACATGGGGGGATGAAGAGAATTATTCTGATCTATCAGTGATGTTTTTGATAGCAGAACACATATTTAAGAGTTTAGGTGATTTCAATTCCAGAAAGAAGAATAACATTTGTTCTCCAAGGGCTTATTGTGGAGTAGTCTGAAATGGCAAATGCTTTTATCTCTTTCATTTTATCCAGCTTTAAAAATATCCTCCTGGTTGGGACTGTCATTCCTTATATTCATGGATAGAATAAATCATGTAATTTAGCATCGGACATATGTTGGTTAGGTCAGGGTCGTTAGAACACAGAATTTGGAGGTTGTGGCCACTTAGAGAGAATACTGACTCAGAACTTTAATTCTTGTTTTCAAGTAAGGAATAATAGTGAACACTAATTGAGGGCTTAAAGAAACATTTCCAAGTGTGGACCCATTGACAATCGGCTTATGACATCAACTCCACACAGAAGGGAAGAATGGGACTTTCATAACATTCTGACATGTAGAATTTCCCATCAAAGTGAACCCAATCGATTTGATAAATGTTACACATTTGTTTGACCTTTCAGGTAGATTCATAACACATCAGGTCAGTAAATGTCATTTTCCTCCTCTTCTCACACTTGCAATTAGGAAATTCTCTTTCCTTTTCAGCCGCTCAAGAAATTTTGGCTTGAGCTATAATGAGATATCTGATCCAATCCTCTTCAATTATGGATTAGCAAAATAGTTTCCCTTAAGCCTACCTCTCAAGCCCACACAGTTATCTGTTTGCAGAGTGGGCTTGAAACCTTGGTCACCTGATTCCCAGAACAGTGCTTTTTCTACTACATCAGAGAACCTGAAGCTCCCAGAGTTGGGAAAACCTTAAAAGTCACCCAATATAACCCATTTTCCTCAATGCTTGAAATGATAGACTGGAGATCACACAAACCTTTTTCTAAGAATTATTTTGAAACACAAAATGAGACAACAGAGAAGGATGCCAAGTTGAAATAATTTTCTTTTGGTCCTACTTAATATAAACACAAAACAAACAAAGCAGCAAAAATACCACCTGGCTGCATCCTAATGCATAGTGGTCTTGAGGGGTGTAATTCATAACTGTGGATTTCACAAGACTATTTTTACAACGTAAAAAAACTATGATGGGAACAAGCTGGGACTTTGCTGCATAAATACTATGTATGTTCATGAATGCATTCTAACTAATGCAGACACTTGGAGACTGTTGGAACAATAACCTCAGTGAACTGATTATTCACAGAACTACGAAAGGGCAAAATTTTTCTTTTGCCATGTCCACTCACCTTCCCAGTGGTCTCTCCCTGTTCCTTATCAGGCCTCTGCCCAGAAGCCACCCCTTTGTGTTAAGCCTCATCCTTTAGAGTCTTGCTCTCAGCCTGCTGCTATATCCTCTCTTAAAGTATTTGCCGATGAAGATTTAACAACTGTGGAAAGGACAAAGGGAAGAGCAGAGGGAAATGGAGACTTAAGAAGTCTAAATTCCTAAATCCAACCATATTTTCCCTCTCCTTCTTCTGATTGTGTTTGCTTATATCTTGGTACTTTCAAATTCTGCTTTGTATTAAGTTGAACCCTACAAAATTATCATTCATGTAGGTCAAAAACAGTCAAATATTAGCAATTTAACAGGGTTCGACCTAATGACATTGAGTCAATGTGCTCTAGAAACCGAGGTGCCCCAAGCATCCAGGTATTTCCTGTGCAGCCATGCAAATAAATTAAGGTTCTCATGTCAATGGACTCATTTGCCAAGGCAGGTTCCAAACACCAGTAGGTAGCCTGAGCCATCTCCTCTGTCTCTCACCATAAAAAAATACATCGTGGTTGCCGGGGCTTTTACATTAATAGATATTGAGAAGGAGCAGGTTTTTTTCCTCCAGTTTTCATTGCTCTCCTCAGAGATGACTCTTGAACTCCATTTGAGGGCAAAAGAGAAAACTTGAAAGAGACATTATAATTTGAAAGCACAAAAAACGCTGTGCTTAGTGAGTTAGTGGGGCATATGGCCAACAATCAAATTGGAGTAAGCTCCTCGAAGACAGGCACCGAGGTTTGCATACCCTCCATCACCAGGAACAGAATAGCTGTCCAACAAGTCCACAGGTATATGTTGAATCAAAGTAGAGCACTTCTTTAAGGAGCCTCAGTAGGGAAGCCATAATGGCGGATACAGAGTGCCCCTTCGCCAGGTATTTTTCAAACCACACCATGGAGGCAGCCTCTGATTCCTTGCACATGCAAAACCAGCCTCAATCCGAGTTTTTTCAATCTTTTTACTCTGCTCTGCACCCAAGAGATCTCAATTATTTTAAGCAAGATTTACATCTCTAAGTCCTTCTTTATTCCTCCCCAAGGACTCCAAAAGCAAAGAAAACAAGAAGCTAGGCAAGTTGGAGCCTTTGAACTCCATCCTGGCCTCACCCCATCAGGTCACACCCTCCTGGCTTATGCAGGACAGGCTCAGCTCCCCTTCCGCCCTCCCCACCCCCCGGGGCTGATACCCTATCCCAAGAAATTCCAGCAAGTCTTGGATCAAAGATTGGCAGCAAGTAAAATGCCCTGTCTGGACTGAGAATAGAATGCAATTAGCCAGGGAAGGTTGTGAAATTTGTTTTTACATGCTATGAATATTTTATCTCCTGACCCTCACCTCCCTTTCCAGCCTCCCCACCCCCACCCCAAAGCCCCTTCACACCGGGTCTTTGCAAAGTAAAGTATGACCTTTAGATTGAGACATTTTCTGTTGCAATATGTTGGAATATGTTTCAACACGGTAACTCGAGATCTATTTACTAAACTGTTTGGCACATTCAGCACGTCCTGGGGGAATTGTTGGCGGGACCTGCAGTGCGTTTTTCACTCCTCCCCGGTGCATTACCAGACATAAGGTCATCCCAGTCTAGCAAAGATGGGTGCTGCGCAGGGCTCATTACCTCGCAGCAAGCCAGCCAGATGAGGCCGTGGGATGTTTTCTCTTCATCATTCAAGCTTGAAAGGAAACTGTCAGCCTCCACTTGCTCTTAAAACAATGAAAATTTAGGTGACAGCGCTCTCATTAGCTCAATGGAAATGAAGGTTTCTAGGCAAAGGCTTCCCTCCTTTGTAGCATGCTAACAACTCTACTACCTCTACAGCCATTCTAGGAGCCAAGGCACAGGGGTAGTTCTCAGCTTCTGGGGAAAGGGTGGTGACTGTATCAATGACCCACACCCAAATGACCAGAAACTTTCAGGATACACAGCTTCTGAGCTGGGAAAATGGGTAGGTTTTAGATAGATAACAGGTTTTCTATGGCTCCCCTTTGCTGGGCAATGGGTACGTTTATCGGACTGTCCTCGTGTAGCTTACATGCATTCAGGTTATCAGAAAATAAGGGCATTATGACACTGGTAAATCCCCTCCATGGGGGAAACTCAAACAAAAGTGCTGAGTGTAGATCCTATTCCCTAGACTTACATTGCAGAATTTCTAATCGAAAAGGGTTTGGTTAATATTTGATGAACTACTTGGATAATGCACAGAATTATGGAAGCCCTAACAATTGCTTACATTTGTACAACACTATATTCTAGGACATCCATGTGCATTCTTTTCTTATTCGATCCTTGTAACAGCTGTGTTTAATGGTCTCAGTAGGTATTCAGTCTCTGTTTTTCATAAAATCATAGGAATACTAGAACTGAACGTGACCTAAGCTGTAATTTGGACCAGTGGATGCTAATCAGGGATACATATGGATTTATCAGGGGAACTGTCTTGAAACCTATGTGCCCATGCCACCCTCCCCAACGCACTCCCCGACTCTTGCTGCACCAACACACACATATAGAGTCTGAATCAGTAAGTGGAGGTGAAGCCCAGGCGTAAATACTTTTTAGAAAACACTCCAAGTGATTCCGAAGCACCCTCTGGTTTACACCACTGCTCCAGATTAAGGCTGATGATTCAAGCAGGGATGTGATTGACTCAGAGCCATACGCTGGCAGAGCCTGCGTTCAAACCCAGGCCTCCTGATATCTAGTTGGGTGGCCTTTCATGCTTTCCTACCATCTTTCTGAATTAAAGAGGAAACTACCAACATGGTGTGAAAGGGTGCAGCTCTTGTTCTTGTGCTTCCAGAGCCCAAGCGCTAAGAAACGAAGGCAGACCTTTATCCAGGCATGCCTTTCTCTGGAGCAGTTGGGATGAGTGGCCCTAGGGCAGGCTCTACACATTTCCTACCCTCAATCCCTGGGGTAGGAAGCCTCACTGAGGCCTCATGCCTAAAACATATTTCCCAGCCTAGATGTTAGTAGAGGATCTTCCATGAGAGTGAGGGTGCAGAGCAGGAACACAGAGAGTTGGCTTTCCTGACAGCACCAAGGACTTGGCAGAGCAGGACTTGGTTGGTTTCCCCCTTCTCTGTTTGAGACGTGTGCTCGCACGCACACGTTGCTCTCACTAGGAAATCCCTGATAGTTGAGGGAGTGCAGAGTTACACAGTCCTGCTCTTCATAACACATGCTCCATCCAAGATTTCCCTGATTGGAGCAAGGTTTTAAGCACCACAATTTTCTATCACGAGCTGTTCCACCTACTTGATAGTGACCGTAATGTAATTAATGTTTTTCTTTACTCCCAAAGACTGTGCATTTGCAATTCTTTCTCTAGGAATAAGAGTCTGTAAATCAATAGCCCAGGCACTTTTTTTTATTGTGATAAAATATACACACAAAGTTTGCCACTTTATTTTTAAACATACAGTTCAATGGCATTAAATGCATTCACGATGTTGGACAACCATCATGACTATCCATCTCCAAACCTTTTTCAACATGACAAACAGAAACTCTCTACCCATTAAATAACCCATTCCCTCTCCCTTACCCCCTCCAGCCCCTAGTAACCTCTATGCTTTCTGTCTCTATGAATTATACCATTCTAGGTACTTTATATAAGTGGGGTCATACAATATTTTTCCTTTTGTGCTAGTTTATTTCATTATTATAATGTTGCCAAGGTTCAACCATATGTCAGAATGTGTCAGAATTTTCTTCCTTTTTAAAGATGAATAACATTGCATTGTGTGAATATACCACTTTTTTTTATGCATTTATCCATTGACTGATGGCCTAGCCTAGGCCCTTTTGTCATGGCATTGGTTGGTGTGATGCATATTTACCTTACAAAGTCGGGGCGAGGGAAGGAAATGGCAGGGATTGGTGAGTTCATAGGGAACCTCTGAATGAAGCTTTGTAAACAAGGGAAATATCATGGTGTATCACCATGGTATCACCTTTTTCTGAACTAAAAATGAGAAGGACATGATTTGACAGATATGTTTGCATGGGGATAACTGAAGAGGATGTTGGAAATATGCTGTCTAGAAAATTAAGCAGGGGTGATCACCACAGCTCTCTTGGCAACTGAAAAAACAAAGTAGGAAAAAAAAATTGCTCAAGAATTTTCTTCCTTCTGGAACAGAGATTCTACAACTCTCTGTTCCTGACCCTCCTCATTCTCTCCTCTTCCCAGACCTCATTATCTGACTCTTTATTCCTGCTTCTTGTATGAAAGTGAGTGCCTTTCAAAGTCATAGTCCTGAAGGTGCTGTGTCTGCATAGCAGGAAGGGAATGTGGCCCTAGAGACCCCAGAAAGAACATCTTAGGGGAAGCTGCTTGTGACTGGGTAGGAGGTCTGTGTTGTGATCTCTCATCCTCAGCCTGGTAGGCTGTCTGTCCTGTTGTGTCTAAACATCAACCACAGGGTCAGAGGGCAGGAATGATGGGCAAAGCTGTGAAAGGCAGTACAGGACAAAAGCCACTCTGTGAGAGCCTTTTCAGGGCTTGTGTTTCCCTGAGGCTATGCCCTGACACAGTTGCTTGTGGGCTCAGGTAAGACAACCCAGTATTGAGACTCATGAAACCTTGGTAACTCCCTCAGGAGCACGTCAACTTCGTGGAGGGGTATTTGGACATCATGAAGTTGGTAGCATAACAAAAGGTTTAAATTTGTGATTGGGTCAAGAATAGATTCCCAGAAAATCTCCCTCCTCTCCTTTGACTCTAACTGGTGGATTTCATGTTATGTAAGAGCACATGCTTAACACTGAACATGGGAGCTCCAGAGGGTGATGGCAGAGCATTGGGGGAGAGGCCAATGGGTTTTTATGAAAAGCAAAGGAATTGTAAGTCTTGTTATTTTTCTTATAATATGTTCCAAACCCAAACAAACTCAAAAAAAGTATGTGTGCAAAAGCAAACCTTAAACCATTTTGCGAATCCCGCCCTAGATTGCACATTTCTCCAGTGAGGCTCACATTCCTTTATTCAGATTCCAAAAGTAGAGATAATTTGTTCCAAATGTTTCCAAAGCCGACCAGCAGAAGGGCCTAACGATTTTTCCAGAGCTGGAGAAAACTGTGAAATCTTCTGCACTCTAATGGAGCATTCAAAGTGAAAGAAAAAAGGAGACAAGCAAGGGGAAAGGGAAGAGAAGTGTTTTGATGATCTCTTTGTTTATTTTGTTCCAGTTATGGCTCTTTGACAAGGTCTGAGGAGACATGTTGATTGCCAATGTCTTATTTCCTTTGGCGAGGTAGCATTTCTTCTGTATTCTGGAGCAGATTATGATGGAGAAAATGGCCATGCAATTATACATTTTTTGCAACATGGTGAGCAAGCTCATTTCAAGGAGATTGAACTTGGGGACATGTATGAGTGTATGCTGGTGGCACCCAACCCTCTATAATGATCCCCTTTTTCCTCCCTAACATATCCAGATAACCTTCAATTTGCAAACTACAACTCCCTCTACAAATAGAAAAGACTGTATGTCCCAGTGAAGCTTCCATTTAGAAAAATGTTTAAACTCTTGGGGCCAAAGCTGGTGATTGGCAGCTGGGGGAACTTCTAAGGAGAGGGCAAGGTTCAGTGGAAGTGGAAGAAAGGTTTTTTCCACTTTGCTAGCCTGCCACCAGGCTGCTTTGTTACCTAACAGTTAATATGTATATGCCTTGCCTCTGCTGGGAGACTGCATTCCTGTAAGTCTAGAATTGCATCTTTCTCTTCTTTGTAATTCCCACAGTGCCCAGCACAGAGCTTGACTAGAGATAGATGTTTATTTGGCAGAAAAAAAATAAAGAATGGGATATGTGATGCACTTTAGCTCATTAAATTTGCACAAAGCCAAAGAAAACTTAGGTAAACTCAAGTAGGCAGATAGCCAGTTCAAATTCCAAGCTGCGATGGTTTGCAATATAAGCAATACTTATAACTCATTATCATTATCATTATTATTATCATGGGCACCATTTATTGAGGTTATACTTTGTGCTAGGCACAGTGACAAGTGCTTTCTGTACACAAACTCCCTCAATCTTCATAACAACTCTGTAAAGAGGAAATGACAATTTCATGCTATTAATACAAATGCGGAAACTGAGGCTCCATGAATTAAATGACTTTGGACTTTAGTGACTGAAGGTGGATCAGAACCAGCTTGGTTGATGAGCCTTCGGGTATGAGCTGAGACCTTGAAAGCAAGAAGAGCTTATGTCACAGCCAGCTCATTCACTGGGGTCGAGCAAAGGGCTGGGAAGGCCAAGACTAGTGTTATGACTCCGCGTGTTTGTGTTGCATCAAGACAGACTCTTTTTAGGCTTCCAACCATACCCCTAAGCCTAGCCAGCTGGACTTGAAATTGGTCACAGGCAATTGGTCACAGGCAAAAGAGTGTGGGTTGCTCTGGGAAAATTTATCACTAGGCTCAAGGCTGCATTTCAGAGCACATGGTCTTCTGCTGGGAGGCTGGGAAAACATTTGTGTGTATGAGTGACGATGGTGCACGGCTGCCGGAATCTGAGAAGGGACGAATATGGAATGTCAGCCATGCCTCTGTCTTTCAGTGATGGGGGATTTACTAGATAAGGCAGGATTCCCACCCTGAGCAGGACACAAGAACATGGATAGGGACTTCATGCATGAGCACACATATATCCTTTTCGAGCTCTGTGCACAGACGTAAGGTCATGGATGTGACACGGCCAGGTAAGTCTTTACTCTCCCACCAGACTCATCATTTACCAGTCACCCAAAGGCCCTCTCCCTCAAGACATTCCCAGTTACAGAAAGTCTTGTGTTGGAGAAAAAAAGCATTGGGTTCGAAATACGAAGATCATAGATAAAATCTTTCATTGCCACTTACTAGCTACAGAAGTTCTCCCTCTGAGTCTCCATTTCCTGAGCTAAAAGTTTGGAATAATCTCTGCCTTCTTGAACTTATGTGGTTGTCGGGAGGATAAAATTACACATACCACACACCCACACCAACATGGAAGTGCTTCATGCATTTTCATGCATTTTCAAAAAAATATATGATTGAAAAGAATTGTGATATAGCATAAAACCCAAGGAACATAAAAAAATACATAACTAGCTAAAATTATTGATAGATACTTTTGTGCCCAAAATTCTCTAAGACATTTGGATGAAATAGCTAGAGACATATATAAGACACAATTCAGCCCACAACAGCCATATTCCTGGCAAGTACTGCACAGATAGATGTTCAGACATCACTCTCTAGACTATATGGACACCTAACTCCCTTTGTCTTCAGATTTGGGAACCTGGTGAAGTAAAACCTAATTTCCTCTATAATATCCCTTTATACAAACACAAAATTATTTAAAAACTACATAAAAATTCTGATAAGCAGCAGAAAGCTTCTCTTTCTCTCACTAAGCCAGTTTCTAAGGGTGATGAGGAAGTAAGCCTCTCTCTCTTTTTACATTTTACCTAGTTTTTAAAAATTTTAATCCCTCAAATATACACGAAAATATACATAAAGATGGTATACCCCCATGTACCATCACTCACCTTGAACCATCCTCAACATTCTAGTGTTCTTGTTCCATCTATTTTCCTGCACCCAAAACACAAAAAACAAAGTATTTGGGGGTTTTTTTTTGGAATATTTCAAAGCACATCCTAGACAGACATCATAGCCTTTACTCGTAAATATGAAGTGATCTCTTCTAATCATTGGGGTTCAGGCCATATTTGACCTTCCTCTGTACAAACAGTAGGTGAGGTTAACAGTGAGAAGCATTGTCTCTGCCCATGAGAGGCAGCTGGATGGGTCTAAAGAACTTAACCATTTGTAGAGGATAAATCCTGACCCCTTCAAAATCCATATCTACTTTCACCTCTCCTCTAAAACTTTCTCTCTTAAGTTAAGGGCAGCCATGACATTGCAATCAACCAATATGGTGGGTTTACTTTGTTTTCATCCCTCTAGATTTTTCCTTGTCAATAAATTCTCTATTTCAAATACAGTTGGCCCTCTGTATTCAGGGGTTCCACATCTGTGGATTCAACCAACTGTGAATCAAAAAAATTTGGAAAAAAAAATTGCATCTGTACTGAATATATACAGACTTTTTTTCTTGTCATTATTCTCGGAACAATACAGTACAACTATTTACATAGAATTTACATTGTATTAGGTATCATAAGTAATCTAGAGATGATTTAAAGTGTATGAGAGGATGTGTATGGGTTATATGCAAATACCATGCCATTTTATATAAGGAACATGAGCATATATGGTTTTTGGTATTCATGGGAGGTCCTGGAACCAATCCCCCACAGATGCCAAGGGACTACTGTATACAGTAGTGCCTACTAATGATCAAGGACCCAGACCTGGATGGATGCTGTGGAAACTTTTCTCAAGAGACTTCCAAAAGAGTGGGAGTGAGGAAATAAGACAAATACACACATAACCATACATCCAAGAGAATTAGAAACCCAAAGAAGCATAAAAAGTTGCAAGGTTGAGTCAAAGGCTTTATCCACATTGACAACTGCTATCCTAGTCTGCAGAGAAAGTTCTGGAATTATGATGCCTAAAGTAAATCCAGAGCTTAGATTGGAATAGAATTACTGGCAACAATGTGGATGATGCAGTTTTACATGAGAACAGCATAAAGGCTTGGGTCTGGCGACACGTGCACGGTCAATTTCCCAGCCACGTTTCTCAAGATTCAGGCCACTTTGGGAGCAAATGCAGCCATTCGGATCCTGACTATCAGTCTTTCCATTTTAAAGTTCTTTCCTCAAAAATTCATAAAAATGCAGCTGGGGTGAATGGGCTGAATCCTCCCGAGCTACACAGGTCTGGCAATTCATCATTCAGTGAGGCTTTTCTCCAACTCAATTTGGCTTTTTTCTCTTTGCTAATAATAGAGTGTTTAGGGTGGTTTGTGGTTTCAGGTTATCTCCTTCCTCAGCCAAATTATACTCCCAAATGCATCAATATCTTCTAGGGAATCATATCCATTGACAGAAGAAATTATTTGCCTTCTCAGAGGATCAAACAGAGTAGTCTGGAACTAAAAGATGAAAATATTTAAATAGAGAAGCAAAAAAAAAAAAAGTCCTTATTGGTCATAGTGGCTACATAATGCAATAGAGCCAGTGGCCAACCATCTCTGAGGGTAAATCTATAGGAGTCATTACAGTAGGAAAGAGATATTTGGGAATGAGGCATAATGCAGGGATAAGCTATCTAACAGGCATTTTAAGGGTATTTTCTTGAAATCCAAAACATAGTTTAATGCCATTTATTTTGTATTGACAGTATAATTTATATTTTATAACACGCATAGAAAATAACAGAGGATCCATCTCAGAATTGGTCTTGAGAAATATTGTGGGGTCAGAAATTGCAATCACTTAATCCATGAGTCTTTACTGAAGGTTCATGGAGCACATCATCCTGTGCTCGTCATGGTGGGAAGTTCAAAGGCACTCCATTTAGACACTCCTGCTCAGTGTCTAAGCTTATGCCACCCATAGCCCACCAGTCTGTAACACACCTTGTCAAAAAAGAAGAAAAGAGTAAGCTAAAGAGTGTGCTTATTCTGGGCAACAGGATCATGACTCCATTCATTAATTTACTAAGTGTTTATTGGGTGCCAGGCATTGAGCTACATACTAAGCCCACCCAGCATTGACACCTATTAATAATAATCTTTGAAATGGTTCTTTAACTGAATAAAAATGCCTGTTGAGATTGACTGACCTCAATTTTAAAATGAGAGCTATATATAGCTTATGGTGCCCAGTGCTATACAATATGCCACAAAGATAACATAACAGGTTCTGACATGAGTCTCAATTTCTTCTTACAAAAAGTAATAACTTAAAGTAAAGGGAATATTTCTGGTTTGTTCCACGTCCTATTCTATGTAGCATGTGTTGCTTTTGCCCCTGAGGCATGGTCAATGCTGAATTGTTTGCTTCTAGGATTGGTATGTAATCAGTGATACAATGGAAGAGCCTATATAAAAATCAAATCACAGTCATCGCCCTTTATTGTAAGTGTAAGTCTGCATGCTAGGAATCCAAAGAGCAATTGCATTTTTCTTTTCCTATGGAATGAGACTTTCCCATTAATCCTCTGTTAAAGCCAATTTAGACACCCGCCAGTAGCGCAAGGAAGCATGGGAGACATTTGAGGAAGGACTTGCAGTTTCGGTCCATGAGAGCTGCCCCGTACATTAGTCCTTTTTTAAAAACTTCTGGCAACTTCCTACAGTGGCAGGTGTACCATTACACCTCCTGAAGAATGAAAAATAAAATCTTTAAGCATTTTGGTCACAATAACAGAGAAATGCACTTACTTCTGTGGGTCTGCCTTGGATTGTGAAATCAGAGAACTTTGGAAACCACCTTTTGGAGGTCCTTTGACTTCTTAAAGCTCCCTTTGCCTTGATCGCTCTTTTCTTTTATTCATAAAATAGGTTAAAAAAAATTGCACCTCCACCTCCAGGGGTTGTGATGACGAGTAAATGAGAGCAAGTCTGGGGCAGAGTTAGCGCTTGGTAAATGGCGAAGACTATGTCTCACGTTAGTCCTTCCTTTGGCCTCCACACATCACAAAGCAGGTGCCCCTCCCACCCTGCTGGCCTAGGGGTCCGTCCGGAAAGCCCTGTGTCCTGCCACCTCCTCTGCCTCTCCCTTCCCGCTACGTGCTCTCCTCTGACTTCACACAGCAGTGCTTCCACAGGAACTTGGGTGATTTAAGTGTATAGTTTTCATTTACACATGTACATAAACAGCTTTGTGGAGGTATACTTGATATAAAATAAATGGCACTTATTTAAAGTAAGCAATTTGATAAGTTTTGACAAATTCATACATCCTTGAGACCATCACCACAATCAAAATAAGTGAGCATATTCATCTTCCCTAAAAGTTATCTTGTGCCTGTTTGGGATCCCTCCTTCTCATCCTTCCTTTTCCTTCTCCTCCCCCTCCACTGACCCCTGCTCCAGGCAGCTGCAGGTCAGCCTTCTGTCAGTACGGATGACTTTGCCTTCTCTAGAGTTTTCTATAAATGGAATCACACAGTGTGGAAACTTTTTCTTTCTTTCCTTTTTTCTTATTTTTTTTTTTCATCTGGCTTCTTTTTACTCAGCATAATTATTTTGAGACTTATCCAAGTTGTTGTGTATATAAATCACACATCTTTTTGAGGACATGATGTTGAAGGTAGATTCATTGATTACTGTAGAGGAAGGAGGAACAAAAGCTATTATATTCAGATATATGAATGCAAAGCATTTTGCATATTGGGTGTAACCACCAGTCTTGCATGCTTCCTATCATTTATTTAAGCTGGTAGAATCGATGTCAATAAAGATAGTTCTCAGCAATCAAGAGAAGATCAATTTATGATGAGTATTCTCTATTTAAGAAGACATGGAAGTGAAGAATATACTTTATTAAAAGTTCTTCCCAAATCACTAGAATCGTTTTGAATTTTGAAGCCTAAAGAAGTCACCCCAAGCCACTTGGAAAACCTGCCCTTCCAGAATGATTCACTCCCCAAGGGCTCTGAGCAGCCAAGGTTTTTACAGCATTTCACTTGTAGGGTGTCCTCTTCCAGCCAGGAGAGGAGGAGGCTCTCCCTGACTCATTGGATAAATGGCTCCTTTCAGAGGAAGGTGCTAAATTCTTGCTGGTTCCCTGGCCAGAACAGGTAGATGAAGCCTGGGCTTCCACAGCATCTTTGCAAGCTTAATGGGGCGATAACGAGGAGAAAATGGCTTAATCTGTGTTTTGGCCTCCTCCTCACCAAGCTGGTTGGAATGAGAGAGGCTGTAACTTTGGAACACTCAGTCATAAAATAGTTTCTTTTTTTTTTTTTTTTAACATGGCTGTTTTTGGCAGGGGTAGAAAGACCCTAAAGGAGTAAGTGCCTGCCAGCTTTAGCTTTGAAAATGGACCAATTAATTAGAAAAGTGAGGGGTTGTGAAGGAGATACAACACACACCACCTGGACGCCTGCTTTCGTGTTGCCTTATTTGTAAGGAAAACAGATTTAAAATAAGTGAATCCAAAAGAAAACAAAAAGGTATTTGAACTGGGAAAACTGTCCTCTGGGCAGTAGCCTAACCGGATATAAAAGGTGAGGGAGAGACCCTTGACAAAAGGAGCTTTCCAGGGGAAGCAGCAGGGGACCCTTATTAACATCAGCCTGCCATAGTTAATAACCCTGCACCGGGCAGGAGGCTGGGCCAGATAATCTCTAAGGGCCCTTTCTCACTCCGAGATTCTCAGATGCTGATATTTATAGAGCAATATTCAGAACCTATAAATCGACTGCTCTCGGACAGCGTGCCTTATAATGTCTCTTTTATTTCATCAGTTTTCCCCCTGGATCTTGCCTCCGTCCCTCTGTTACCTCATTGCCAGCAGAGCAGGAAGAGTGCATTCATAGATCCCCGAGTAACATCTGGAGGATATGCGTTGGCCTCCGGCCCTGGACAGATGTTCTGGGACTGTTCCTTTGGCCCCATATTTCACATGCAAACGTAACAATAACTGCCTGTGATGGCTCCCAGTTTCCTCCACCACCAAATCTACATCCACAGCCTGGAATTCAGCGTCCTTCATCCACTGGCCTCTACCTTACCTTATAGTCCAAACACATGGAGGCTCAAGGCCTATCGGTTCAGGTCCTTATGTCAGTTTGTTGGCCAGCGAGTATTTCCTGAGCGTATGACATGTGCCTGCCTTTGGGTCAGGCATTAAAGGGGCTCCAAGGGAAGGAGAATACATTTTCACACTCAGGATGTTTATAGCCAAGTTTTTTAAAAGTATGCATACAAAAATATTTAGAGAAGAAAAAAAAAACCCTTGGATTATATAACCACATATTAGGTTGTGTATATCCAGCTCTAAGTAGTGGAGGAGTTCAGAACAGGAATCTAAAAGGGCTGAAGTAGTCAGGAGACCCTTTGCCTATGAGAAGCACTTGACCTTGGCTTTGAAGGATGGGAACAGGTTGGGGTGGGGGTGTGGAGAGGAGAACAACACCCAAGGGGACACGGACCTTTTTGCAAACTGACCCATTCCAATTATTTAGTTATGTTTGGTAGGTACTGGTAGCCTCTACAGTTAGAGGTAGGAGAGGGCTCTATGTCTGTTTCCCCACTAGCTTGCTTCCAGGTTACCATTTACCAGGTAGTTAGGCTTCCATGTAGTACTCAATTCTGCCACGCACACACAAGTTTATTAGCAGGCAGGTATGAAAACAATCACACAACCTGTGCTGTCAGCAACATGGGTCCTGTGCTTCTGTCCTTCTGTGAAAATATACACTGAAGCAGATGCAACAATGTGCTGGTGACAGGATTCTGGGGCCATCTGATCAGATAAGCAAAGATACAGGACTCATTGGATTCCTAACCCTGGGGATGCCATTCCAAAACGAAGAGAAAGTTACTCTCACTAGACTCTTGCACCTTATTTGTGCAAGGATAGGACTGCCTGTACAACAGTGCAAGCCAATCCCACATTTCTAGCCATCAATGAAAAAATGGTTTCTAGTATCTATTATTCTAATTAACAAAGCCACTGGTCATAACCAGAAATAAAGAAAGCAGAAGTCCTGCAGTAGGTACCTCTGGAGTTATGGTTTCTGATTAGAGTCTTTCAAATGCTAACTAACCACCTCTGGAGTGTATATTCCTTATTAAGTAACTATAATACAAACATTCACCAATCACCTCTAGGGTATAGATGAAAATGAATACACACACACACACACACACACACACACGCATTATGCTATCTATGCTAATACAATTTGAAGCAAATTACAGACAATATAACTACATGGAGAGTAACTGGCATGGATTGCAGACAATGAAAGCATCACCAGCTGAGCAATAGAGGGTGAGAAGAGAAAAGAAAGCAGGTCGTGTGGGTTGGTTTTCGGCAGATTGGTGATGCATTGGATTCTGGGCTGAGCAGGTTTGATGGTGTACTCTATGGATAGGGTCACCACATAATTTAGTGTCGAAAGGGGGTCACTCTGGAGAATAAAAGGAGGCACTGTTAATATAACACCAGGACAAACTGGTACTGTCCTAAGCAAACCAAGACCCGTGGTCAGCCTAGCTATGGTCAGATTAAAGCATGGGGAAAACATGATGAAGCTGCATTTGATGAAGACTCATCCATCCATCAGACACTAGAGTATGGCCTCTGTGCTGGCTGACCTGGGCACAGCAAAGGTTCTTGGGTGGCTTGGTAGGGCACAGAGGCTACCTGGAAAAGAAATTTCCTTTGACTATACTTGGATTAATTATCTCAGACTTCTTCATCCATAGCCAGCATGGCATCCTACCTTTTTCAGGGCAGCACTTCCTAAACATATTAGCATCTCCAAATTTTGCCTTGTCCAGAAGTGATTACACGACAGGAAGAAAATCACCTCCCTCACCATTTTGCTTATGTGACCTTGCGCAATTTATTTCTCTGGACCTAAGATCCAGAAATTACTGTGTGCTGCTGGGGGGCTTTTCCACATGTAATCTCATTCCTCCTAATAGCCCTGAAGGACATGACCTGCCCATCTGTCAAATAAGAGGACAAGTATCCACCCTACTTTTTTATTCCAGAGTTTGTGATAATAAAAGGAGGTGAGAAGTTCCCTGAAAATTCAGGGAATTGGTTACCCTGATTGTGAGAGTAGAGTATCTTAAATAGAAGCACTGACATTCAAGTCAGAGTCTTCAAGGTCCACTGTGGAATGGCTAATGGAAAAGTCTTACTCATGGAGGTAATTCACAGTTCATTTGTGAGTTCTGGGTCCTAAAGCAATTTAGTGGTAAAAATTAGAATACAAATTTTTTGGTCTTTTGGGGAACAGAGGTTCTGAATTGGAAGCACCCTTCCCCTGCAATAGTTGGTAGAGTAATCAAATATAAACCATAACCACAAATGCTGTGTGTGTCTGAAAGGTAATTCTGTGGTATGGGTAAGGGTACTGGTGTGGGAGGCAGAATCCTTGAGTTCTGGTCCCCGTTCTGATCCTCTGTGTGTGTCCCTTTGGGCCAGTCACAGCATGGATATGGGTGAAGCCAAACTTCACAACCTACAACCACAAGGAGGGGTCCCAGCTGGGAACACAGGTAGTCAGTGAAGGATTGGACCTCAGGTAGGACAGTCCCATAATAACAGTGACGCCGATGTTGGAGAAGATCAGAATAACTATTCTGAGTCACCCCCTATCATCCAGCCCAGAATTCCCTCTCAGACAGAGGCCCCAAGGGTGGTTGTAGAAGGGCTTGGGTCATTTCTTTAAATGAATAGACAACTGACCAAGATTGCTATTTTTTTTTTCAATATACAGCCTCAGACATCCCTCACATTTATCCATTTACTAGACATCTATTTATTAAGTATTTGCCTCTTCCCAGGCACTGTTAGGTACTGCGTGTCAAACACAAAGCAACAATTAAACAAGCACCTCATAGACCTTATAATCAGTGAAGGATAAATAGAGTTGATCTTGGCAAAGGACATGAATAGAAACTTTTCAAAAGAAGATAGACTTATGGCCAAAAACATATAAAAAAATGTTCAACATCTCTAATCATCAGGGAAATGCAAATCAAAACCACATGCTTGTAGCTTTGACTTGGGCGGGGCAAAGGCAATATATGTAACCTAAACATTTGTACCCCAGTAATATTCTGAAATTTAAAAAATATATATAATAACAAAGAAATAAAATAGAGTTGATCTTCATTATTTACCAATCCCATATTTGTGAATTTGCCTACTCACTAAAACGTATTTGTTACCCCATTTGCAGACATTCATGGAGCAGTGAAAAATTAGAGTTACCCAACATACAGGTTCCCAGCTAAGGTTTAACAAGGCAACACTGCCTTGTTGTTTCAACTCTTGTCCTATAAACAAATGCTTTTTTCATATTCTATTAAGTTCAACATTTTTCTCAATTTTGCTCATTTTTTTGGTGAATCCACTCTTTAAAATGGCCCCTAAGCATAGTGCTGAAGTGCTGTATGGTGTTTCTGAGCACAAGAAGGCTGTGATGTGCCTTACAAAGAAAATATGTATTAGATAATCTTCTTTCAGGCTGGAATAATAGTGCTGTTAAACATGAGTTCAATGTTAATGAATTAACGATATATATTAAACAAGGTGTCTTGAAACAGAAGCACACATAAAGCAAGGTTATGTATTGATCCACTGATGAAAATATTGTGCCCAGAAGCCTGCAGGAAAGTAACCATACATTTCCCCAGGAGCAATGGTTCAGTATTCACTAATTCACTGTTTATGGGAACTTTATAGACCAGAATAACCGTGAATAATGAGAATCAACTGTGTTAACTAAAATAATCCAAAAAAAAAAAAATGAATACGGTTGTGATCAGTTGCTGGTGCGTATGAGGTGAGGTCTACTGGTGAGACGACTTTGCTGGATGAAAAAAGCTTAAGCTGAGATCTGAATAATAAGAAGGAGGAAAGTCAGGAAAGAGTGTCTAGGAATCAGGAACAGCAGGGGACTCCTCTGAAAGGAGAGAGAGAGACAGCAGATCTGTGTAACTGGGCTTGAGAATAAGGGAGAATGTGGTTTCAAGTCAAGGGCAGAGACGTGAACATGGGCCAGTCCATGCAGGGACCTGTAGAATTTTAACTGAGAACAAAAGGGGGTCAGATTTACATTTTGAGGAGGTCAATTTGGCTGAAATGTAGAGGAAATGTTTTAGGGTAACCAGAGTACATATGCGGTGGCCAGGACAATATTATTGCTAATGTCCTACAGAAAGATGGTGTTTGTTTACCTCAGAATATTGGTGATTAGAATGGAGAGATTCAATTATTCAAATATATTTAAGGGGTCAGCTGAGCTGGACTTGGTGATGAACAAAATATGGAAAGGTAATCATGAATGGATCCTAATTTCAAAGACCTTCCCATGACAATGCATCCCAGTGACTGGTGGTCCTCTGAAGCTTGAGTTTTGTGCTTGGGAGAAATATAGAATTTCTAGACCTATTTCTAGATATAGAACTAGTTCTAGAGCAGGAACTTCCAGGTCTACCAATCTCCCTGTGGAGCCAGCCATCAGGCCTTTAATCAGGCTTCCTTCCAATCGCAAGCTCTGAGCCCTTGCTCCTGTTCTCTGAAATCCTGATGAGTTGCTGAGGCTGGCAGTGGCTGGGAGGCAGAAAACTGGACTCAGAACCTAAATCTGGGCGGCATGGGTAGTAAGCCCAATCATAGAATGACATTACCACTCCTATGTGAGCTACTCCTATTGAGTATTTTCCTTCAGTGCTGCTGAAAACTTTTGTCTTTCTTTGATTCCGTTTTTTTTTTTTTTCTCATAAGCAAAGCCCTGACCCAACTCCAAGAGAAGCTCCCCAAAGCTACTTTTATTTAGTGAAGTTGGCCTTAATAGTCTCTCTCCCTGCCCCCAGAGTCTATATTGGAAATGAATCCCACAGAGGAGATGGGTCTCCTTGATTTTGGCTGCCTTCTGCCTGTCAGTGTGTTGGTTCAGGTGGTCCAAAGGTAGTCACGATGCCCGGGGGCCGGGGTGCTGCATAGATGGTCCCCTTGTAGGCTGGCAAACCCCATGGCAGTCCCTGTTTCTCTCATATCATTTCACTGCTCCTATGTCCTATGACCCCTGTGGTGCTGTTGTGTCATGGAGAGTTTGCAGCACAGAGCGACACGACCGAGCATCTCCACCATCCAATTAAAATGTTTTACTATCTTTCCTTTTTATCTCGCTTTTGTAATTGGATTCCCAGTTTCTCAATTTTCATAGCAGCAAAGGGAGGGGGAAATTATAGCAAGTATCTGATAAAAATAAAATGCTATGATTTAATTTCTGCTGGAAGTATTCTCTCTTGCCTTTATGAGGCCTTTGAAAGGGTTCCCGAGTCCCCAACATGGTCAGACTGTGGCCCTGTGATTCCTTCTAAGTAATCAAAGGGCCTTAGAAATTGCAGGTACCATGAGATCAGAAAAATCGAAAATCACCATCTGTACTAAATGCACAGAGGATCCAGAAGGGATAATTTGTGAAGTGATAACAAGACCAGATTTTGTGTGACAGCATTGTCTAATTATATGAGACCTCAGGCATCCTGAAACTATAGTCCCTGGAGTGGACACCCTATAAGGCCATCCTGTCCTATGAAAGCAAATATTCATGATGAAATTTGCACATGAAAGCAGCTACAATTTGCTGGCCTGATAAGTTTCATAAGCTATGGTATTCCAATCTTGGTTTTAGGATGAAAAGGATCAAAGAATGTGAAAGACCTCTGTGTAATACACTACTCAAAATTTGTCACAGTCATTGTTATTATTATATTTTTATCACTCCTACTATGCCCCACAGTGCCTGGCGGGGTCTCCTATGTATATACTTTACTAAATAAATACATTCAGATCAATTCATTGGGAGATTACTTAACTTCTATGCATTTCCACACCAATTCTCCAACACCAACTAGATGTCCTACAACCCAATTTAGTTCTGACACTAACTACGCAAAGTTCTCTAAGACCTCACAGGCTAAGCGCTCAGTCCCACAAGACTGCACCCACTTCAGACACCAGCCACTAATCCTGGGTGTCTCCAAGCACTTCTGACTGGCCAGCTACAAATTCAAGGCTTCCCACAAGCTCTTCAGTTTCTATAGTTCCCAAGAACAACTCATAGAACTCAGAAAAACTCTATATTCACAATTACTAGCTTATTAGAAGGATGCAAATGAACATCCAGATAAGAGGTACTCAGGATAAGGTCTAGAAGATTTCAAGCAAGCAGATATTTTGGATGCAAGGGAGAAGAAGCAAATCCCAGAAATGTTGTTAAGAGGATGGAATCAGTAAGCAATTTCATTTTGTGAAGACCAAGAGTGAGAATTAGAGAAACTTGTCTAGCCAGGAAATGAATGCTATAAGAAAAGCCTCAAAGAACATGCTGTATTCACTCCGAGCTTATTTCTACAAAGAAGAGTAGAATTGGTTCTTGCCATTATTCATTCATTTTGAAATATATTATTGAGAATTTGCTCTATGCCAGGAAGTCTGATAGGTGCCAGAGAGACAGAGATTTATTTTTAAAAAGGTAGAGCCCCTTCCCTCTAATGATGACAGCCCAGGCATCTGAAGGGCAGGTGTTCAGGACAGAAGCCTGCTCAGACCATACCATGCACACGATGCCCTGTAAAAGCTTCCCTACAAAGGTACAACCCTGACTGTCTTCCCTTTTCTTTATTGCCCTGCCCCTGCTGTTTCTAGTTTTCAGACAAACCTCTCCTACGAGGTCTTTCTTCTGAACTTAATTATGAATTTGATCTATGTGCCTCATTGGGTTCATTGGTACTGCTCCATACCACTCCATTGTAGGACCATTCCACAGTCTATTTATGCAATCTCCCTTGATAGACCTGTGAGTCATTTTCAGTATTACACTATGCAACAATTCATATATGTGTCTTCATGACCTCCCTGTGAGAGTTAATGTAGGGGAAATACTTATATGAAGAATTGTAGGAACACAGGAAATGAGCACCTTCAAATTTACTGGAAAATGCCAGCTGCTTCCCAAAATGTTGGTACCAATTCATACTCCTACTAACAACAAATGAGAGGTCCCATTGATCTGCATCCTTGTTAACACTTGGAAGTCTCAGGTTTTAAAATGTTTGCCAATGTCATGCGTGAGAAACTACCTCACTACAGTTTAATTTGTATTGTCTGATAATAAACGGTTGAATTTTTACTCACGCATGTATCATTCATTTGTATTTCCTCTTCTGAGAATTGCCTTTTCATATGTTTTGTCTCCTTTTTCTACTAGGTTGTCTTTTACTTATTCACACTTACTAGTTTAGAAAAATAAATTCTGAGTATCAATCTTTTGCTGGTTTTATGAGTTGCAAATATTTTCACTGAGTCTGTATTCTTTTTTCATCTTTTTAATAGCATCTTCTGATGAGCAGGAGTTTGAGAACTTAATATAAATTTATTAATATTGAAAATTCCTACATACTTTAATTCTTCATCATATTTTCTTTTTTAAAAAAAGTTTTCTTTTCATATTTAGGTCTTTAACCTACCTGACATTGATTCATGTTCATGATATAAAGTAGGGATCCAATATCCCACTTTATTTTCTTTTCATATGGGTGACCAGTTGTCTTCACACCAAGGATGGGACAATCCATCCTTCCCCTGTAAATCTGCAGGCCATCTCTGTCATAGATCAGGATTCCAGAAAGGATAAAGCTCTGTTTCTGGCTGTCTGTCTTGTTTTCCATCTATCCCTGTGCTAATCCCATGTGGTTGTAATGCTAATGCCATGTGGTATAATAACTATAGATTTACAATAAGTCTTTATTTTGGGAGGTGAATCCCACTTTATTCTGACTTTTCAGTCCTCTTGAATCTGTGCTTTCTCTTTTCTCTTTATCTATGTCCAGCTTCCACTCCTGATCTACTCAATTTTCAAGACTCACTATTAACTTCCACACTGCTACAAAGGCTTCTGGAACAGACCATTCAGAATGCTTGTACCCAATGGCCATGCTCCTTTAGCACTTGTGCCTCTATGGTAGCACATTCTGAGGTCTGACTTGGGTCTTACCCCATTGTCTTGGGTGTCCCAACCTAATATCTCCATACCCGCTCATCTGTGAGCTCCTTGGAAAAAGAAAAAAAAACTCATCTGTGCATTCCCATGGCACCTCTCATTGAGTGGGCAGCACATAATAGGTACTAGGTTGAAGCTCTTGCCATCATGTCAGCAGTGATTTCTGTACTGCTACACTATCCGGGGCACTGGAAGAATTTCTCCTGCAGAAGTTTGCCCAACTCTTCCACCAAATCTGGGCTGCACTAGCCCAAAGCCTGTAGGAAGCCAGAGTGGGTAATAAATAGGACTTCAGTGAGAAATTATGGTTGTGAGATGTTTATGGAAATTACTTACAAGATTTGAAATGGATACTGACAGTATTTAGTCCTCTTACCCATATATACACATGTGAAATAAGTTTAAATTTCTTAAAACCCCTGCACGCTTAGCTCATCTCACTGGGACCAGGTGACAAGGGGTCGAAACACTCAAATGGCAACCCCAGTTCTCCCACTAATCCCCTAAATCTTCTGTTTCACTGGGACTCTGTTTCCACAATATGAGATAAAGACATTGTACCAGATCAATCCCAGGTCCCTTCTAGCTCAGACATCCTATGACTGGAATTGTGCTCTGGTCTCTATTGTCTCCTCTAAAGGTCCAGTTCTACCAGTTGACCTTGACACCTTTGGACCTCAACTGTCTCGTCTAACAGAAGAATGTTGGACTCAACAAAGTTCTTTTTAGCTTCAAAATGCTACAATTCTATATACTCCATAACCAACCTTGCAGTTTGGTAGGACAGTAATGATTGGCTCCAATTTATAAATGAGGAAAATGTTAGTCCAGAGAGTTTGAGTGTCTTGCCCGGAAAGCCTCACGCAGTAGGAAGTAAAAAAGCAAAGACTGACAGTTCAGGTTCTAGAAGTCAGGCACCTGCTTTTTAGGTCATTCTGTCTCCCCCATCCTTTGCACACAGGTCAAATGGTGCCTCTGCCTTTCACACGCCCAGTCACAGAACACTCTGAATTCAGCAGCAATTGACTAGAATGCTAATGTCAGAGGTTTTGACTTGCTCCAGGCTCCTGCTGGCCTCCTGTGTTGGTGATAAACCTGTTGTTGACTCAGAAGAAAGAGTTGGGCATCTGGTACGATCCACGCTATCTTGAGATAGTTTGTAATGGGGTTTCACTGTGTTCTGCCCAGTTTCTCTGTGCTCATTTCTTAAAGGTGCTTCATGTTCTCTGCCCATTTGGACACAGCAGATCATATTTGGAAGGAATATCAGTTCACTGGGAAGCTTCACTTGATGAAAAACACATGATTCAGCCTGGGAGTTATATCAAATGGGAGAAAAGTTGCATAATGGGGAGCACGTAGATACCTTCCAAGGCAGATCTACTTTCCTTTGTAGCCACATGAGAACTTTGCAGTATGCAAAAAGTGGCCTATTGAGCCCACTGACCATGTTGCAGTGATAGAAATAGATGCTCTTGTAAAAAAAAGTTTGCTGCCAGCAATTCCTTTTTCCCCTGTTCTGTGTTTCGATTTGCTGGCCTCATTCCAACCTCCTCCTGGGGATGGAATATATATCAACGGGCCTCCTAGGCAGTAGCCCAGCACATCCGTTCCAGAACACAGCACAGGTCAAGCGGAGACAGGCAGCAACAGTTGTCCCCAGGTTGCACCAGGCATTTCAATTCTGACATGTTGTGTAGTGAACGCAGTGAGAATGGGAAGACCGCACAAACACGACCCATCTTGGTTACGGTCCTCTCCCCTCTTGGGCATTTCCCCAAATGTTTCCCTTGAATTATCCAAGGTGTTGTCATCTCTAGATTGTAAAAAATTAAAAGGCAAGAAGTGGAACACAGAGGAAGATTAAGAGAACTAACTAGGCATAACTTAGCTAAATGAAAATGCCAGGGGACCTGAGAGCCATCTCTAAGTATTTTACGTGCCTAGGTAATTTGGCAAAAGGCAACATCTCAATGCATCAATGGTGGGAAACAATGGCTGCTTAAAGTAGTAGAAGAAATCAGAAGTAGTCGAAAGAATCAATGTTATCCATTTTTTATTAAGCATCTACTATGTGCTCTAATCCCTATGCTAGGCAGCAGAGAGGACTTAAGACAAATGCAAAATAAGTCATTATAGCACTCACCCTTTAGGACAATAGAATTACAAAGACAAAACACACCCTTGAACAGAGTCCCGTGAGTGAGACTGACAATATGCTAAAAGAGTTCAGGGCAGGGAGCATTCCCTAGGCCTCAGGGGGTCGACTAGCCAGAGAAATGTCTGAGAAACAGATTTAGAGCATTTTCTTTCAAGTGAGTAAATGTCATGAAAAACCAACCTGGAGAAAGCCCTAGAAATCACCATGTGTCGCTGATTTGCACTAAACAGTCTCTATTTCTGATTCGTCTGGTTCCCAAGAACACCCCCAAGACTCAGATAGGCTTGATTATAAAACAAACACACTCATAGCTCAAGGTTACGGGGACAGCACGTTCATCACAGTGAGCGAAATTCCTCGGGAAGAGGCCGCAGTTCAGACTCCTGACAGTGGGACCCGCACAGCTCTGCGTGCTGGATAATTAGGAGTCGCAGTTTAATTCCAAATATCTGGGCCACAATCGATAGCGGGAGCATGAGGGGTGTGTGGCTGGACTGGTTTATGTGACGGGTCACACATTAGGTACCTAATTGATGTGGCTTCTCGGGATGCGGTAATGCCGCTGACGCACATCACTTTCCTATTACTAGGCTTAATGGTTCATCTTTTGATTTCTGCCTCACTCCCAGCACAGTGTTATTTAAATAAGACTCTATTAGGAGATTTATTTATCACAAGAAAAAGATTTATCCAGGAAAAAAAGAAATCCACCGAGACACAGCGTTTCACTTTTCAGAGGCACCGTAATAAAGAAGACAATAGCAATATTTTTACTGTTTAGGTCGATACAATTATAGGATGAGAGAGAGCAAGAAGCAAAAAATATAAATTTCACACTCAGTGACCTAGTAATTTGTCAGTCATTTTCTGCGTTAAACCTAATGCATCCTCTGGGACTGAGGCAGAGGGTACCGGAGGAGTCCCCCAGCTCTCGGCCTGACCGCATTCCTCACTCCTCACTGTCCCCTGCTCTATTCCTCTTCCTTCCTGGCCATTTCCTCTCTGTGCTCAATTGTCTTTGTCTTCCCACTTCCTATGCCTTTCTGATGAGAGCATTCTTTGGTCTTTTATTCTGATACCAATGGCTGGAAACATAACCTCCTCTTTACCTCCCAACCGAATGTTTTGTATTTCTTTATTGAAAGCAACGGGCCTCCTACAAGGTGGTGGGAAGATCTCGACACTGACGAGTTTGACTTTGACAGCATGGCAAAAGAAGAAAATCCTATCCTTCCTGGGTCTCCAGCCCAGATAATCTCCTGTTTATTTTTCCCCATGCAATCCTTTCTCTACTTCTCTTATGCACTCTTAATTCTGCAGATGTTTAATACCTACTGTATTGTGTTTCCAGCCTAGTACTGGGTTTGAAAAGTATATAAAATAGGCAAAAGGGCAATTGTTCCCTCTAGGAGCTTATAATCTTTATGAGGAGATGAGACAGACATGAGATAGAGGGTACAAAAGACACTGTGGGGTTAGGATGGGGCTGTGCATGTGAGGAGGGGGGCAGGGGTAACAACCATATCCAAATATCAGAAGGATTGTGAGAGGAAAGGAGGGGTAGGTACAGGGTGGGGCATCAGAGAACACAAATGGGATGAGGGTATGGGATCGCTGGGGAGACAGATATTAGGTCAATGTAAGGAAGACTCCTCAATCTATTAAACAGAGTCATCTGAAACAATAAGGTAATGTCTTTGAGGAACTCGTGGACAGGACTGTGCTAGGGGACTTGCTGCACTGGGCAGCCTCGTTCAAGCCCCAAGTTCTCTGCTGTGACAAATACGTGCTTTAGGCGTCTGCAGCAGGTGCACAGTCATGAGGGCTTCAGTCACCAGGGAAGACTTCAAAGAAAACGTTAAACTGACTTGGGTCCTGTGTAAAAGCTGAATTTGCAGAGAGGATGTGGGGAAGGGGCTTCTGGAGAGGGAACGACACACACACAACTTGCATCCTTCACCCTGCAACACACATTCTTTCTTATGATGCTCTGTCCAGAGCTCTCTTTTAGGTGGAGAGAAAGTAGCTCATGACATGTCCATCCATCCCCCAAAGAGAAAGAAGGGGCACAAGAAAGCAATAGACCAAAGTTTAAAGTTGATGCCTTTGTTTTTTCTCATTTGTTCTTTCATTCTTTCTATTCTGCCATCTTTCAGAATGATTTACTGAGGACCTAGGCACTGGAACGAGTTCTAGAGATATAATGATGTGCAAGACAGCTGGTCCCTGCCTTCATAGAACTTCCAGGGGAGACAGGCATTAGCCAAACAATGGCACAAGTATATATTTACATGTTTGTAATACAAGCTGGAGACAGAACCACCTTCCCCAGGGCTAGGCTCTAAGGTTGAGGGACAGTTACCAGGCAAAAGGGGTGGCAGTGAAGAGGGTCAGGAGGTCAGGAGAGGGAGAATAATATGAAATTATATTCAAGGAAGAGTAAACAGCACAAACGAAAGTGGGAGGGAGGACTGCATGTGTGAGGAACTGAAAGAAAACTCCAGGAAACATCCACAACAGTTAATTGGATTAGGTTCATGAGTCATAACTGGGGATACAGGGGAAGAATGGCGGTAAACTGGCAAAATGTGGGGACCTGAGGTTTCTGTAAATAGTGCAGTCCTGATTTTGTGCAGTTCTTTGGGAAGATGAAAGGTTAGTGGTCATCTTATGAGTCAAGAAAATAGTCAGGACTGGGTCCACGTGAGCTGGTATAGCACAATTCTCCTGCAGGCTCAGGCAGAATTTACAGACGGAAATTGCAGTCATCTCTTAATTACCCATGCATGAATCATCCCTAGTGACGTGGGACCATGAGTGGGTTTCCTTTCTACCGCGTTATTAAGCGTCAACAGTACAGGAAGAAGAACACCCATTAGGAGTGGGAGAGCCCTGGGACTGGGTACCAAGACGATGGGTGCACTTGAGGGAGGCTGAGTGTGGTAGATACCTGTGAAGGCTGTGGCTGGTGGTTTTGGCCTTAATACCTTCCAAGACTAAATATAGGCACCTGGATTGTCCAATCTTTTATATTAGTGTACCTATGACTGCTTTAGGCTCACTTTACTCTAAAATCTTAGAGATTTACGTCAAATGGACAGATCAAATGAGTTGCTCATTGTTTTCTCTTTTCTGAGCTTAAAAATATTTTGAACAAGATGGATGAGGACTCTTCCAAACAAGGCACAAAGGTGGAGATGATGAGAAATATTTGTGTTCAAATGGTTTCCTTTGATTGTGAGAAAGAGGCAAAACTCTTAGCTTTATCTCTAAATATTGCAAGCGCTCGAGGTAATTTTTGGGAGGGAGTAGGGCTGAGGTAAGTTATGCAGCGAATGAATAATTATTCTCTTTAACATCAATACTAAGTAAATATAAAGACAAATTGCCTATGCTATAACCAGGAGAAGTCGCTGATTCAAGCTTATCTAAACTATTGATGTTCCCTGGATCACCAATCCAACTTGTTAGCGTTCTATTTACCAAATCAATAAGCTGCATGAATCGCCAGTGAATCAATCAGCAAAGCTTCTAGACCTTGGGAGCGGGCTGATTTCTGAGGGACCTTGGGAGTAGGCAGAGTCAGGTGCACTGGCGTCTGGGTTAGTGCTGGTCACAAAGGAAGCTGCGATTCATTCCTCCACTCACCACCACAACCCACCTTGAGGAATGTCTACCAGGTGACCAGCACTCGGGAAAAGCTGCCAGGGACAGCTTTGACTTGTGGAGGCTCCCAGCTCAGTGGATGTGAGGACACACCTAGAAGCAGGTGCTCACATCCCAGAGGGGCACCTTGAGCCCCATCTGGTGGAGCCAGGGAGCTGTCCCAGCACTGGCAATGCCCAGGCATCTGGCGGGGTCAGGTTGTCAATCCCTTGGTAAAGCCACTGCTCTGGTCAAGGATGATCTCTATGCAAATGGCCAGATGAGGTGAAACTAGGTGGAGATGAAGCTTTCAGAATTTCCTGTTGTTTGCTAAAATTCCCAAATCCTCACTGCCCCTGTGCTCTTCTGGGTCTACTATTCCATGAACTGGCTCAACCTCCAAATTATAATATCTCTAGAATACCCCTTTCAAAATCCCAGAGGATTTTTCCACGTGTGTATTGGGAAGCATGGACAAAGGAAACTCACTTCAGGGTGTCAGTGACTGATAACTCCATGGTATTTTTTTTAAAATAAGTATGATATCGTAAATAGAGCATATATTGATGGAACTGAGGAAAAATAATATCATGGAAGAGACAATTGAGGCTGACCTGCCTTTGAGATGGGAAAACAGGGATCTTTCATCTCCTGGTTTTATAGCTTGGGGCAGAGAGATGCTCATGGATTTCCCCATTGATCTCTTTGAGTCCAAATATCTTAGTCTATAAAATGCAGATGTTCATAACCCATCCTCTGCAGAGAAACAATGTACGCAGTGCATAGGGCCTGATACATAGCAGGTGTTCAATAAAGGACAACCTTTATGAAGCTGATAATGACTCTAATCCTTTAGAGATGTAAGAGAACATCTTTTCCTGGCTGTCAGGGGAGTTGGAGGGGGAAGATATTTTTGGATAGGGAGTACAAAGAGCCCTGAGACACGCTTACACAGCCAAGGCCTACGTAAGGCTTACTGTGGCTTCAGACAGAATGTCTGGGTACAAAACCTCTGAGCGTTATTGTCGGAATGCTCCCACCCATCTCAGGGTACCAGGTGGGCTTCCGAGTGAGCACTGTCAGGTTTGGCTGTTTGGGGGCAGTCAGGGCAGGCTTACCACTCTAGGAAGGAAGAATTAAGGAGACCCAGAGGGATAAATCCCCTCCAGGGGGATTTTTTGCAAGGCAAAAGCTGAAGGCAGGAGCCAGGAAGACCAGAGGCAAAGAGAAGATGGGACGATGGAAACTAGGACATAACGGGGCAGGCACCTGGGGGTGGCCCGGGACTGCTGGGAGCACTCAAAAGCTTTTGTGATGGTTTTGATGGGGACTTAGTAAGGGCTTTGTGGACATGTCAGGTTGCAGACTGTCTTACCATGTATCAAAACCAAAACTTCGCTCAGGGTAGTGTGGCATCTCAAAACCCAGAAGGATAGGTTCTGCAGATCCCTGAGCAGGTCCTTTATCTTCTCCCAGTCTCAGTTTATAAATCTGTAAAACAGGAACGACACTGTTGGGTTTTAGAGCCTTTACTGGGACTAAATGAGATCATGGCCATAGAACAGCTTTGTTTCCTGTGACAGGCTACTATTATTATGACTATGATTATTATATTCTCAATAATCATCACTGTATAGGGATTCTAGTCAAACAGCAAAGCCCACTCAACAGACTTTTATCCTATTTACAGAATTTCCCCAGAGTGTGATTGTACCCCGCTTATAGATGCCATGGAAGAAAACTGTCACATCAGCACTGACAGTGACAAATTGGACTAATGAGATATGGGGACAGAATCAGGAAAGATGTGGGAGGTGATTGAATCTGGGACCAGAAAGCTAGCTCTCCTTAAGGTCATAGCTGGTGGAAATAAAGCAAATAAAATGTAGGCCAAAAGTCTGGAAACCCGAAGATCAAGATACGGATTAGGATCAATATAATAACCAGTGGTCTGGATCAGAGGTGCTCAAACCTGGCTGGCTGTTAATAGCATTAGCCCGGGAGCTTTTATGAAACTACAGACCCACTGAATCAGAATCTCTGGATGGTGATGGGGGCAAATGTTTGTAGAAGTTCCCCTGGTGATCAGCATGGTCAGCCAGCCAGGTCTTCAAAGCAGAGGTCTGTGCCAGGTCGTGGGGCCAAGTGCAAGAAGCCATCAGCCCTGCAGGATAAAGTGCTGGGGGGCTGGGGCCGGGAAGTTAGCTGGACCACAGCGGGCACCAGGCGCTGGAACACAGCAGGGAGGATGATGTGGCCAGCTTCATTGGACTGTGGATATTGTTTATTTGTTTAGTTAGGCTTATGAACATTCTAGAAGGGTAGGGACTTGCATTGGGTACGTTGGGGAGGTCGAGTCTGTAGATACGAGGAGAGGGAGAGCTACAGAGGCAGGAAGGAGCCAGGAGGAGCTGCTGAGGGTGCTACTATCAGGACAAGTTAAGAAAACAGAGCGTGAGGGGGAGATATGATGGAATTAGAAGAAGGAGGAAGTGGAGGAGGAAAAAATAGGACCAGCCCTGAGCGTGTGGTCTGTATCCTCCTCTGTAGCTACACTTGGAGGACAGAGGAGAAGCACAGGTGGCCTGAGACGGGCCTGGCCTCGGGGGCTCATGGCCTAGGTGCTCCAAGGAAGAGCTGGACAGGTGATGGCCCACAGCAGCCCTGGGGAAGAGAGGCTAACAAATGGCTCAGACCCTGACACATCTTAGGAGACTTCCAGAGTGTCCCCAGCTCTGAGACATGGAGCTTGTGGTAACCACAGATGCCAAAAAAAAAGAAAGAAAAGAAAAGAACAGGACAGGACAGGACAGGAAAGGAAAGGAAAGAAAAATCTCCTTGGAGACATGACAAAGTTCGTGAATCAGTACAGATGAGCTGGCAAAGGCCACATAATTCCCCAGTCAAGGTAGTTGATTGTGCATATGTTCAGTTTAAGAAAAAATTAAAAATAAACTCCCTTAAGGACAGAGAGGGGGAAAGGTTTAGCTGTTTATCCTTTGTCCCCAGGAAAGTGCCCAAATCAGGGTTCTGCATTAAATCTCCAAAAATTGGCCAGAAGGACTGAGTTGCAGAGAATGGTATGCTCTGGGATGGAAGAAACACTAGAAGTCAGCCTTGTTTCCCTGGCCAAAGCCTGTCCACCACGTGCGCGGATCACTCCTGCAGCCATACTCTCTACCATGTTTAGGTGGCCGGTGAGGAATGATGCTTGGACCTCAGCCTGGTGGCGTTGTTGTGACAGACGGTGCCTCTCTCACTTTACGAGCCCTTGGGCCACTCACTGCCCCTGAAGGCCACTTCGTCGGGCCGCCCTTCTGGAAGCAAAACAGACAAAATACGGGTAAGAATCCTCAGGGCCCCAGGAGTATAATAAAACCCTGTGTCATAAAATTTGACCTGGTCCATGTAGCTTTTCTCTCCCCATAATTAAATGTATAATGTGTGCCCAAAATGGCACAATGCAGAGGAAGGAATGTGAACTTCAACTATCAGATTCCAAACCCGACTTCTAACGCTTCCAGTTGCGTGGCCGTGGGCAAGTTAATAAATATCTGCAAAATGGCAGCAAGGATTCCTACACCGGACACCTAGGGTTTGGGGAAGAATCAGATGAGATAATGTCACTCCTTACAGTGTCTCTATAAATACACCAGGCGTCGATCCTATGCCTTAAAGAGGATGCTGATTCACTGCTCCGGCTGGGATCCCTCCCAATTTCCCAGCCAGTTGTTTGGATCTCTCTCAGCTCCCCTTTTTATAGGGCTGGTTTGAGCTGAAATGGAAGAGTGGGCCGAGGTGGAAGATAAGCTGGGAGGAGAGTTTGGGGTCGCACTGTGAAGAGAGCTGGGAAGCAGACCCGCATGTCTAGCGTTTCTTCCAAGGCAGATCCCCAGGGCAACGGCTCCTGCTCTGACTCCTGTCCTGCTTCCCTGGCCCTCTGCTCAGCCAGTTAATATCTAACCTTATGGTGGTGCAGGAACCTGCCTCCTTCTGCAGGGGGCAGACAAGGAGTGGGCCCCCTCAGACTGGCCCGGGCTGCATAGCTGAGTGCCCTGGGCGCCCTCCAGGGCACACCTCTGTGATCAGGTGCTTATCTCCAGGTGTTCGCCTGAAGGGAGGTCATGAAAAATCAACACCAATCAGGGCAGTTTCCTTGGAAGCTGAAATTATCTCGCAGGCATCTCAGAGCAGGTGCAGGGCTATTTTGGGGCCAGCAATCACAGTGTGCAGAGGAGGGAACATCGCCTCTCCTCTCAAACCAGGCAGCAGCATGGAGAGCGCCAATTACGGCGAGCTGCTTCCAGCTCATTATGTCTGCACCGCCACCAAACGGAGCAGAGTGTCCCGGTGTCCCGGCATGGCACCGGTCTGCTGCCCAGCCACCGGCAAGGGCTTCTCTCCAACTGATGAAATGATAGGGGCTCAGCCTTCTGGTCTGAAAAAGAGCTTCCCTCTCCTACAGGATAAAGTTCACATTTCTTAGGTTGGAATTCAAGGCCGCCTCATCTCACATGCAACCTCCACTCCAAATCTTTGCTTGGGTTCCTCTCCTGCCCTTCTCCAGCCCAGACTCTGTGCTCCTGTCAGGAGATGTCTCCGTTTTAGCCCAGATAAGCTGAACCTGCCTCTGGACCTCTGCCCACCTACCCTCTATCTTCTCCCTTCCCAGTGAAAGCTCCTGCATTTGATTTTTCATTTCTCCAAGTTTCCTGTCTTCATCAAGGTCCACTTCCTCCCTGACGACCACCCCAGACCCACACAGGTCTCTCCCTTTACTGCCCTGCAATTGCTGGAACCACAGAAGCCTACAGTGCATCCATGTGGTCTCTTCAACTGGGCATTGATGACTTCCTGGGCGGATCATATATCTGTCCCCAAAGAAAACAAGAAAGTGAGTGACTCAAGGGTCTTTTACTGTTCTGTGTTCCCCACAGTACCTGGCACTAAAGTGTAGGCACTGAGAGAGACTGCTCATTCAATCCCCATCTCTCCCAACTTGCTAAATCTTCTGCAGAGCTTGTCTCTTCCCACCCCTCGAAATCTTCTCCAGCCACTCAGATCATCAATGTCATTTACACCCATAGGCAACACCCTGCTTTCTATAGGCTTCTGGTAAGCCAGTCTTATCTCTTCGAACAGTCCATTTCTGAGGACAGAGCCCTGTCCTATGTGTCCCTCCCCAGCCACCATAGGAAGGAGGTGCTCAATGTGTGTTCTGTTTGCCTAAAGGCTCTCCAGCCTGTGATCTGGTCTCTAAGAAGGGCGATGCTTACATTGCAAACCAATTTATTAAAATAAAGGATGCCCATCATCCTTGTCTTTCAGAGGCCAACAATTTAAAAAATATGCCACAGTGAGAAAGGGCAATTGAAAAGACAAGAACTTAGAGCAGACAGTATTTAAAAATATCAGGAAAGGGAGATTTTGGAGTGTTATAAAATGTTGAAAGCTTGTCTAAAGCAGTCTCTCTCCCTCCCTCCCTCCCTGCCACCCCTAATTTCTTCACTTCTTTTCTCTGTTCACTCCCTCCCTTCCAATGTTTAAACCTTAAAAGAACTAAAATAGAACCCAGTGGACAGCACCTGTGCCTGTCAGTGCTTGTTCTTGTCCCCTGAAACTGGGTAGCACATTGTGTCCTTCCTGCCAGACCACCCAGCGGGAAGGTCCCCCTCCTTCCTCTGAGACCTGAGAGCATTTTGTGTCCTTCTGCCAACAGCACAGATGACGTCTCCCTGATAGCAGTGTAGATTGCCTGTGTGGTTTCCATCCATTATTAGAGTATAAACCCCTTCACGGAAGAGACCATGTCTCATTCACCCCCAGCAGCCACAGGACACGATGCAATATTTTTGGAATGAGAGGGGTGGTCTCCTGCTAAAGGAATAAGTGAGCTGTTATCTGAAACCATGATTCTCTCCAGGGCTTGACAGCCTGTGGACACGTCGATATTAATAACCACGTTTCGGTCCCACATAGCTCGCACCTCCACAACCAGACAGTCTCACACATGGGCTCTACTGGAATGAGAAAGGAAGAAAGGGGCACCTCTACAGTTTTAGTGGATGGAATCTCAGACATCACCCTAATATAAAAAACAGATGGGACAGTTTAAAACTTCTGGGCTTGGCAGAAGCCACTTCATTGTACGCAATGGCCTTGAAGCAGCCCCGAGGGGCCCCAGAGCTCCGCGCCTGGACCCAAGGGGCCACCTCAGGGCTAAGAGCCAGAGCGAGCCAAGCAGGGCATTGGTGGCCACCTCCCCTCGGCCAGAGCTGCTCTGCTTCTCCCCACTTCACAGTCTGAGATTCTATGTGAGATTTTGCCTGGAGGAAGTCTTCCAATCGTTTTAAAAAGAGAAAATCTTAAAAACCTCTAGGTTACAACAAAGTTTCCTAATGACTGCTCCATGGAACAAAATGCCACTGCTGCATGTCCCCTTTTCCCCAGAAGCACCCTTGACTGCTGTCCCCAGAACTGTGTTAGACTGTGACTTACCGGGCCAATTAGAATTTGGTCTGGGAGACATGGCTACCAGCTGCCTTTTGCCACGGACTGGAACCCTCTGGCATGCCACCCCCGCCTTCCAAACCTGTGCATCCGTGTTCTTCCCCACCACGAGTGAATAACTTAATGTGACAGTCAGCGGGGCTCTTAGCATCCAGACACACTCCCTGGTCTTAGAGATGAAGAAATTCACTATACATTCCAACAGGCAAGGGGACTTGCCCAAAGTCACACAACTAGACGGTAGCTTTACTGTAAAGACTCATTCTCTTTAGGGTCTTTGCATGTTTAACGAGTTGAAAATATCACACTAAGAGAAACCACAGAATTCTGGGCATTAGCTACTTCCAGGTAGGGCCACGTTCTGTCTAAAGCAGGGAGAGCAGGTTGTTCCAGAAATCCAAACTCAGTGGGTCCAGTATCACCCACTCTGCCTAGGTGCACAGCCGGTGCTGCAGAAATATTTCTTCTGATAAATATTTGATAGCCTCAGCCAAAAGAGAGTAGCCTTGAACTCTAAGATAAATATTGAACTCCCATCCTCCCCAGTTGACCTGCCTGGGGTGGGCGCTGGGTGGATCTGCTCTGCCAAGCCAAGGGCAGAGCTGCCCATCATGGGAACAGGGATTCACCGTGGGGCACCAGCCCGACAGCGTCCAGCTTGTTGCAGTCCACGGGCCTGGCACTTTTCTGCCTGCTCACATCCCTTCCCGTCTGCCCTTGCCTGCCTTCCCCTGCGCACGCCCCCGCCCAAATCAACAGTGCTGTATTTCCCAAACCCCATCTCACAGCTATATTGTTTTACACGGCCCCTCCAAAATACCTTGAATAGTCCCTTTTTATCGCTTCCATTTTCTCAAAACTCCAGCTGCTCCTCTGAAACCATCCAAATCTAATTAACCGCAGAGGCTGGAGTTAGGGAGAGTGGCTCACGTTCGGGTCCTTAGCATACCCATTCAGGCCTTCTTTCAATATGGGCACAAAACCAGGAATTTCTAATAATTGTATCTATGGGCCTGGAAGGGGGAAAAAAAAGAAAAGGAAAGAAAAGAAAGAGAAAGAAAGCAAGCTGCTAATAAGTAGGTCTGTGAAAGGAAGGAGCTCAGCACCTCGTATGAACTTGGCAGCCTGGCCCCGAGACACTTGGAGACAATGCCACCGGGGCTCTAACAGCTTAGCCTCCTGACTCAAATCTTGTGAGAACGTCCCCAAGCTGTGAATAGAGATGGGAGTCTCAGCTCTAAATTGTCCCAGCTCAGACTCATTGAAATGTCTTCTCACAGAATTAAAAAAGAAGAGGGTCGGGAAAGTTTGCTGAATATCAATGAGGCCGCGCTTAGAAGTGGGAGACGGAGAAACGCTGAGGTTTATTCCTGAATGACATGGATTAAGACAAAAGTAATACACTGGGTCTCTGCCAGGTGGCCGTGACCCGGAGGGCCCGTGCCCCCCCCCCCCCCCCGGGGGAGCTGTGGAGGATGGAACCTACCTGGGCATAAACCAGTTCCTGGCGTCACACCGGGACCCCGGGGGCCTTGGGAAGTCACCTGCTCGGGCCTCGTTTCTCCTTTAACAGATGGGATGGGAGACTCCGAGGAGGAAGGGGCTTCCGCACGCACCCCTCAGCCTGGCCTCCCCGCCCCCCCAGAAGGGCCTGTCTTGCCATTACAACCCAGTCCCCTCAAACGCTTTGCCAGAAGAGGCCACATATAAATAAATAAATGTATCCATCCTTCCAGGCCGGTTTCCAACGCCAGTGTCTCCCTGAAGCCTCCGTCAGTCCCTGGCTAAGCCCCCTGGATCTTCCCCGTGTCCCAGAGTGCTCTAAGCCACTCCGTCAACCGGGCAGCCTTTGCCTCCTGCCCTACGTTGTGGACATTTTATTCTCTGCTCTAGATGGTCGATTCCAGGGGGGCAAGGACTGCGTCATATTCTGCTGGTATCCCCTACCATTCCTTATGCTTAGGAGGGAATTATTAACGATAAACATTGTTTGAATAGAAAAAATGGCTGACCCAAGCTGAGACTGGAATTCAGATCTTCTAACTCTTAAAATAACTCAAAATTTCACTGTACTCTGCATAAAGGGTCTTTCCAGTGGTTGGTTGTGGGTTTACTTATTTTGATCACTGTGAGGGTAGAAGAACAAGAGAGTTGTCTTCTGCGGTATGTTGAAGGTGGACAAATTATAAGAAGAATTAATTTATGCATGAACATATATGCACTGTGTGTACATATATGCATATATGCTTGTATACACAAATCTGTGTGTGTATATATATATATATATATATATGCACATGTGAAATGGAGGTGGCTTAACAGAACAAACTACCACAAGAGAGGAAATAATTTTCTTCTGGAAAGATGTTGATGGTCTCTCATTATAAAGAAAAACAACAGCAGGTTTTACAAGCAGCATGGATTAGACAATGCACAATTTTTAGAGTGGTGCTTGGCACCTAGGAAGCATGGTATGTTTTACTCTTTTTTATTACCAATGTTGTCTTGGAGTTGTCCTGCCAGGAGTGAATGGGTTCTCTCTTATTAATAGGAGCTCACTCACAGGGCCTTACCAGAGAGCTTTTATTGAAAAGAACTAACTCAAGCACCATTCTCTAGTCACGTCCTTTTCTCTTAGTGACAGTGATTTGAAGCCCATTTGTAGCCCCAGATGTGCAGAGTGACAGAACTGGAACAGAGTGAGTCACAAACTTTTGGGGGACATAGAATCCCCTTCAGAAGAAATCACTGGAGGCTGAATAAGTCACAGGGCCCTCTCTGATTGAATGAGAAGTGCAGGGTCCTCCTTCCCTCCTCTCCATCTCCCCTCCCCACCTCACCATAGGATACTTTATGTATCCTACAGTGTTGCTGCAGAATCCAGTAAGATCATGCGAATTAAGGGTCTTCTTAAACAATCAATGCATCTGCTCATTTAATAATAGTTTACTGAGCACTTACTCTGTGCTAGTCACTAGCTGCGTGGAGATAAATGCAATAGAAGTGCATCCCTGCTCTGTGGAGATTAAGGGATGACAAGCACAAAACTAAATACATAACAATGTGACTTCTTGGTCATGGTCTTTTATTATTTTGAGAAGAAACTGAGGATTAGAGAGCTTTAGTGTCATGGCCAGAGTCACAGAGGTTCCAGGTCACCATAGCTCCTCCCTCATGCTCTTCCCCCGTCTCAGCTGGGTGACACTCTTGGGGAAGGGGAGACAACTTTCCTGGTAGTCATGAGCACAGACTCTAGAGCCAAAAGGCCTGTGTTCAAATCACAGCTCTACCACCTGGCTCACAGCAAGCACTATGTTATTACTACTGGTATCGCTACTTGTGATTGTTTTTCCAGCACTGTGAATGGGCTCTCTCTTGTACACTCAGCACACATAAATTGTCCAATTAGCCAGTTTAGGGCTGCAGCTGGGGTAGATTATCCCATAAACAGACTATGCACATACACCCGAGCAAAGCAAAAGGACCAAAAAAAAAAAAAAAATCAACTTCAGGAAACTTAGTTTTGTAATCAAAAAATTCTACTAGCGTGAGTAGGGTGAGCACCACTGTAGTTTTTAGTTTTTCTTTTTCAAAGGACCTACCATGGAGCAGAGTGTGCCCTGAAGCTGAGAACAGAACTCAGCTGCCTCCCTCATCAGGTGTCTCAACCAAGCACCGTGGCTTCCTCAGCAGAGTCGGGCTTGTGCTGGCTAGCCACAGCTGTGACCACAGTGCCACTGTCCTTTCTGAGCTCAGCCTCCCACTTCCTCTCTGGTCCCCTTCCTTGCCTGACCTTCTCCCCTTCAGGCTCCTCCCCAGCACATGCTGGCAGGGTCAACCTCAGTAAAGGTCTGGGGTGAAGAGAGACTCTGAGCTCCAGCCAGCCAGGTGCTACCAGGTGCGGAAGGCAGGTCGGACAATCATGGCAACAAACGCACTAACGCAGCTCAGGCTGAGGGCCCCTCTCACCTACAGCAAAGACAGTTTGAAATAAACAAGGTGCATCCTTAGCAACCTGAGCTAGAGAGCTGTTCGTCACTTTCAGGATCTTTTGTCTTCTTATGGTGCCTTCCCTCAGCCCCAAAAGCTGTCTACTAGCTGCTTTCTGAACGCCCAGAAAAACTAGCTACAGCCTTCTGCCCAGGACATACCTCTGTCCCACCAGGACTCATGCTTGAATCCCTCTCTCCTACTTCCACACCTCCACATTTGCTTGGGATGTGTCTCTCATTATTGGGGGAACTGGCTCAGCCAGTATCTGGTGGGGTACTTATTGATACAGAAGCATTCATGGCTGCAGACAGATTTGAACTGCTTCATTAGAGTGGTCTATGCACTTCGAAATGGAGAAGAGTTTATATGTAAAGGCAGGCTAAGAGGCCAAGAGTAGTTTAATGAATCTCAGCATCCCTTCAAATCATACAGCATGCAGAGTCCCTGTACCAGGAGAGAGAATTAAAATCTGTCAGAATCACTGTTCCATTTAGCTATGAGCCAAGCAACTGGTTATCCAGCCTCATGTAAACAAAAAAAGGTATTTCTTTGATCAGGAATTTTCACTTGTGTTTTATATTTTGGATCCGTAGCTTTCAGGTTTTCAGTTGGAGATAAGAGGAATGTTAGAAGTATGAGGCACTTGGAAAATTTTGTAATTCACCCTTTTCATTGTAAAGCTGTGAAAATAGCAAGCCAGGAAGGAAAAATGACTTGACCAAAGTCCTATAGCAAGGTGGTAGCCTATGTGTTTGGAGAAAACTACCAAGATCTTATACATGTAAGATGGAACAAGGTTTCCTACAGATTATGGGAAGAATGAGCCTCCTTGCCTCAATATATCTTTCTCCTTGGTTTTTGGGTTCTCAGAAACCAGCTGACTTTGTCATGCCCAAGAACAAAAGTAAATGAAAAAAATTTTAGTGCGTAAAAAGAATTACTATTTTCCCTTTTAAATGACACCTTAACCAAATTGGTGAGCAAGCAGGCTGGAACATCATGTCAACCTGTGATCTTGATGTTTTAGTGACCCTGTGACCTTGCAAAGGTCACTTTCTCCCAGTGACATGCCATCGCTGGCTCACACCAAGCCAATTGTGTGCATCTTTCCCCAATTCCAATTTCAGGAAACTCAGCTGGGTAGCTTAAAATTGGCCATGATGCAAGTATTTCCACCACGGAAATCAGCAAATGCTACAAATCAGAGTTTTTTGTTGTTGTTGAGCTGGTTTATAAGCTTTCTTCCCTCCCAAGGGCTCTATTTACCCTGCTGTCAGAGGCTATCTGGGCTCAACTTACTTCCTTCTCCCGAGGTCAGGAATTGTCATCAGAGCAAAGTAGCAACTCTTTATCTAGAGAAAGAAGCGCTGAAGGCTTAATGCTCTTTTTGATTAATCAAAGGCACATCTTGAGCTCATTGGTTGACACTTTGGATGGGAAATAGGAGCATCTGGACGGCTGTGATCCTTCATGTCTCTTCGCTGTTCTGTGCACAGTCGTTCCTCATTCCTACTGCGGGGATCCAGGAGGACGGAAGACAGCAGATACATCCTCCAAGCAGACTTCACTCGGGAAAGACAGAGAGACTCACTCTGATACTTTCCCTTTGTCTACATAAAGGGCATCTGAAGATGTTTCCCAGGTCTTGAGCACTGTTTATGAGCAAGGCCCCTTAAAAGAGTAACACCCCCATACTTCCATGGTTCCTTTGAGTGTATGCTTTGGCTTGCTGCTGTGGAGTTTCATGATATTAGAATATACATAAGCAGCATGAGTTAGGGTGGAAGTATGGGAGGGAAAACAGAATACTTAAAATAGCAGCCATATCCTTACATACCAAGGACTCAGAAACCTTGGTTCTTTAGATCCATTGTTAGCTTTTCCCTGGGTATCAGCCACTAGAAGTTGGGGACTGAGATGTGGGTGGAGCTGATGATTGCTTCCATGGCAAGATTTAAGGAAGAACCCACAGACTATTTCCTGCCACATTGGGCATATGACTTTATAATGTCGTTTCCCTTGTTAAGCATTTGGGAAGTCAGATTTATCATCTCTGTTTAACAATCCATGAAACTTCGCAAATGTCAAACGTAGAAAGGTTTGGGGCCTCCAGTGTTGGGGTCAGAGAGGAAAGTCCATGCAGACCAGGGAGAAATAAAAAGAACAAGTGGAGATAGAAGCACTTAAGACAAATCTCAACTTTCTCATAATTTTGCTTTGGATTGGCTTAACTCTTTGCTCCTCTCACACCAATGAGAAATTGGCCCTATTGGACATTGAACAGTTCCAAGTAATGCTAATAGCCAATAAATACCAAAGCTCTTAATCATCCAGCTGAATTAGTCTTTCATAAAATTTTTGGCCATTCAACAGTAGAATGGCAGGCCTTTAGAAGCAGTGAATTCTCATCCCTGGCAGCCAAGAAGAAGCTGAGCAATAACTCGGGGTGTTAGGATGTTGTCATGGAGGATTCTAAATTGAGTGGGTGACTGCAACCAGTCACCTGGGAAAGGCTAAGATTTTCTGTTAGGTGAAAGTAATTATTCTGTATGAGTCTTGGTCAATATGAAAAAAGCAAACAAAGAAATGCTATCATTGCTCATCCTTCTCTTTCTGCACCCCCCACCGCACCCCAGCGTGTAAGAGGGAAGTAGGTCTCATTGCCTAGAGCAGAAGGGTGGGGACAACTCAGTCTCTGATGAAGGAAATTCAATTTCCAGCTCTCTCTTCCAGTACCTTTCTACCTCCCCACTCCTTTCTGGGGCTAAACAATAAGGGTATTTGGTCTCTTCTGTTTTTCTTAGAAAAGTCATTTTTCAAACTAATTCACATATATGATTTAATATGATGGCCAATCCAGGTACATTTGCATTTTAAAGAGATTATTAGGAAAATGAAGTGTTTAATGCAAGGAAATATCGTATATTTAATAGTGAAATGCCAACAACCCGAGATGGGTGTGTTATATACGGGTGGGTTGACTGAAGGTTAGCATTCAAATAAAGGATAAACTAAGATATGTAAATGTTTTATGCCAAGAGCATTGTTCTATGGTGCTTTCATTTCATCTCTTTTAATGGCAAAAGCAAAGCTGTGAGAAAGGTGGATCTGTTTGTGTGTATGTTTACATATATATGTACATACATAGAAACATATTTTATGTATGAAGTTGCTCCAAATTATATTTTCATAAATAAACACCTACTGTGCTCCAGGGAGGCCAGACAGACATGGTGACCCTTTGGTAAGCTTACAGTCCAGTGCATATATCCTCTAAAAGGTCTAGCAGGATCAAATCCTCATAACAAGTCCAGAATTCTTTCTACTATGTTATAGCTGTTTCCCAGGAAAGTTATAAGAAATGGGGAAAACGTGTGTTGGTAGATTTCCCCCACAGAGGCACCCCTAGATCAAATTAGATCCTTGAAGAAACTATCAACTGAGAGTCCAAACCATGGCGGTTCTAGGCAAAGCCATCATCTCTGATCAGCACTGAGGGATCAAGGGGATGCTTTCTCCACCTTTCCCTCCTCTGTTCCTGCTAAGCCCCCTTCCCCAGGTCAGAGATGATCCTACTAGGACACACAAAAGGAATAGCAGTAGGTTTAATCCCCTTCATGGGAAAGGGGCTATGAAGGCTGAACACACCAGAGAAGCCAAGGTCACGAATGTTTAGCCCCTACCTCAACCACCCCTCGAAGCCTCTGTTTCATTTTTCCCCAAGAGACCCCAGAAACTGCGAGGAGAAGCAGTCCAGGGAAAGATTCCTACAGGCCTGGGGAAGGAGGGCTGGCGAGGAAGTGAATCCAGGCAACTCTATCATCTGCTCCGTGGGAGACGAGGCTGGTGAGCTCAGAGGCCTGTTTTTCCCTTAACAGATGCAAGAAAAGAGCCGGAAAAGGTCAGAGATAAATGCAGCCCTCACTTTGTTCTGCATATTCAAAAGGACTTCTCTAAAGAAAGACCCAAAATATATGTGTGTTCGCTCAACCTTTTCCTGTCAGGCGCAGGGTTCCAGATACCGACGTGACAGGGTAACCACTGAGGAGATTTTGGAGGGTCTGAGAAATAGCAGCACTCCTAAGCCGGGGCCCCCAGAAAGAGTACACTTTACATGGGACCCATCAATCTGGAGGGAGAAGGGGACGCTTGGAAACAGCATATTATCTTGAGAAATCACTCCCAGAAGGGAGCAAAGAGTTCACAGGGAGAATGCCAGGGAGGCGGGGAGGGAGAGGGCGACTGGAACACTGTCATCAGAGCGGCTGGAATTGGAAAGAGTCCAAGACCTCATCATGGCTGACATCCCCGCGCATAATCAGAAATTCCTTTCAATTATGTGGGAAAAGTCTCTTTGCATTGTCAGCCCAGATGCCCCCGTGAAGAAATAGCATGAAATGAGACTCAGGGAAATGTCAGCGTGGGAGCAAGATCCCACTGCCAGTACCTCGGTTAGGAGAAGTCAGGCCAGGGAGACGGGGCTGATGGGGTATTCTGTTGTCCCCCAAGGCAAAACAGAACAACACCCCCAAAGGTAAAGGGACTGTGCACCCTGGTTTGGTGGTGAAGACACCCATTTTCCTAACACGAGTCAAAAATGTTTAATCCTGTAGTCCTGAAACATCTCTTCTTCCTCAGTTTCCACAAAAAGGACCCAGCTAGCCTTTTTAACCATAATTCCCACTTTGCCTTTCTGTACAGAAAACTGGATTATCTCCCATTGTCCAAATCCTGTTATATTTCAAAGATCATTTCAAATTCCACTTCCCCCATGTGATATTCAACTACAGTTAGGAGACCCTGTGCTATGACTCCTTTCCCCCATATAATGCCTGGCCCCATACTATATTAGTTTCAATTAATAACATTAATAATAAAAATAACAATGGTAATAACCAGTATTTATTGAACCCTAATAGCATACTAAACTAATCTAATCCTTATACAATGTATTGAGTGAATAAACAGTGACACCATTCAATCCTTTTTGCAGAGGACTAAACTGAGGCTGTGCTCGGTAAAATTACGTACCCAAGATTACACACATACAGGCAGAGCCTAGATAGAAACTTTGGTCCTTCTGACCCCAGAGCTATCCTCTGAACCCTTGTGTTTTCTGCCTCCCTTAATGTTCACTTACTCTCTATCTAATGAAGACAAATTAATGAGTGTCCATTGTGCAGATCTAGCTCAGAGAAGGAGTTCAGAAAGCCACTTGTAAGTGTATGATGGCTTCGTGTCTGAACATTTTCTGCACTAAATGCCTATATTACAAATACTAAACTCTCCACTACTTGCTTTACAAGTGAATTCATTGATAACTATGAATAGCTAGATAAAGTTTTTAAAAGGACATAGAACAGGGTTATCTGGTACAGAGTTAACAAATGTTCATGAAAAGAATTGGAAGAGTATTACCTTTTCAGATAAGACCTTGGCTGGTAACTAGAGATTCTAAAATTAAATGTTATGAGGAGCAATTAATTTTTATCAGATAAAATTTCTGCATTGGAATCATAGGGTCATAGCATGTAGATAAACCTGGAGATTATCTGCAGCTCTTTTTTTGCGATAGATGGGAAATTTAAGGTTAGACTGAGGACGGACTTGTTCTTGGCCGAGGAAGGGATCTGATCAGGGAGTTACTGCCAGAGCCAGTGTTGTTTCAGTGTGAAGACTAGAACAGACCAACTCACAAAGGAGACATGGGGTCATTGGTTGAGTTCAGTGGTTCCCAAACTTTAGTGTGCATACAAATCAACTGGGGTAACGTCAACACGAAAATTCTGATTCCGTAGGCCCAGGTCAGGCCCGTAGGCTCAGGCTCAGGCCTGAGTTTCTGTATTCCTAATGAGCACCCAGGTGATACTTGTGAGTTGTACTCATAGTCCACGAACCGCACCTAAGGTAGCCCGGATCTAGGCCAGCACCACCTACGAGAAACATAACTCAAGCCACCTACGTAATTTCACATATTCTAGTAACCACATTTTAAAAAGTTTCAAAAAAGATAAAATTATTTTCAATAATATCATTCACTTAATCTAATAAGTGTGTAATAATATTTCAACATATAATCAGTATAAAACACAATTAGATATTTCACATTCTTTTGACATTCAGTAAGTAGTTTTAAACTTTCAGCACAATGGGGACCAGTCACATCTCAAATGCTCAATAGCTGCGTGTGGCTAGTGGCTACCAGATTAAACAGAACAGCTTTAGACCACACGTCTGTCGCTTGTAGACTCTCTGTGGAGTCTATTTCATCCTGAAGTCTTAAAGCCCAACTAAACCAGTTCTACCCTGAAAACAGGGCTCATTTCTGTGTGTGTGTCCCGTGATGCTGTGCCCAGGTCTGGGCACGTTAATCCATTTCTTCTTGCCCTTCCTTCTTGGTGGGAAAAAATTCACCTTTCCCCGTTATCTTCACACATTTATGTCATTCAGCTCGGGGCTGTCTCTCTAGGCTGGTTGCTGCATGGGATATATTAGATTAGGTGACTTCCAAGCTTCTTCCTCCTTCCAAGAGTCTATGATTTTATCCACTCCAACCCTAGGTGCAGTTATTGTCTCAGACATTCTCTCACCTTCTTTTTCTCCATAGCAAACAGTTCCTCCAGCCCTCCCTCCTTTCCCCTTTTAAAAACTCATTAATCACCTGCAAGCCCCCTCTGGAGCCAACTTCAGGCTACTCTCAGATTTAGAGGCATAAGTGGAGCACCAAAGTATAATAGGATGACCAGAGCACTATATCAGATGCTCCTGTTCCTACATGCTCACAGAACTCAGTCTCGTGTTTATATACAGCCCTGAGAAAAATGGCCCACGGTCAAAGTATTAAGTGTCTAAGGAAGAGTGTAGTATAGTGGTTAACTGCTCTGGGATCAGACAGCCTGTGATCAAATACCAGCCCAGCATGGGTCCAGTATGTAAATTCTCTAAGCTTCAGTGTCTCCTAATAGCTAGGAGATAAAATGAGACAACCCAGGTAAAGGACTTAAAAGACAGTGCCCCTACATAGTTAGTGCTCAATCAGTGGTTACTACTGAAGGTTACTGTTAAAGTTGGTGTTTTTTGACTTGTGAGGAAGGGATCTGATCTTCATTGCACAGTTCAGCCGGAAGAAATGCTGTGGCTAAAAAGGAATGAGTTCGTTGTGGGTTGCGCCTAACTTAGAGCAAAACTATTTCTATTTCACATTAGCCATCTGATCACGACAACCTCAAGACCTTCTAATTTTAGCCCTTCTCTTAAAATCCTGTCGCTGGCTTCCCTCTCTCACTTCCCTACCCAGCACCCTCTGCTGACCTCACCTGGCTCTTTAAGAACCTGTCAAAGCACAGGTCATTGCAGACAGCCCCACGAAGGGATGTGCTGAGTGAGGGGCTTGTCTCCAGGCTGCCCAAAGACACCAGCGTGCAGTTTGCAAATAAACAGCTTCTCCCCTGGAAGAAAGAACAAATAATTCATAATTGGCAATCTGCATAATGAGTGGTGCATCTATGCAAATATAACATTTGGAATAATCTATTAATATCTCGACTGTGATGTCTGTGGGCCACCACTTCCCATGCTAAGGAGCCAGAGCCAAATATTTTCTGACTCCTCTTGAGGTGAGAAGAGAGAATGACAAGCGGCTGCCTTCTTGGGGTTCCAATTAGAAATCTGGAGACCACCAGAGTTGGAAGGGATCTCAGAGGCTGTTCAGTCGCCACTCCCACCCCCACCTCTCACATTAAGGATGAGGAGTAAGAAATCCAGAAGGCATTAGAGGCTTCCCAAGGTTACTGCACTGATAGTGGCAAAACCAAGGTCACAAGCCATTTGCAGACTCCCAGGCTCAAGCCCTCCTTGAGATGCCAACATGTCTCTGCTGCCGAATGGGCTTTTGCTGCTAAAACCTTCAGCCTTCATTGTGGAAATGTCTCTAGCTCTCCCTCCCCTGCCTTCCATCCCCCTGGATTGAACCTATCTTGCTGATCCAGACTTCTAACCTAGAGAACTGAATTCTAGGACTGCAAGACAGGAGGATTGGGGGACTCCAACCAAAAGCAACTGATCCCAAACAAGGTGGCATTTGTGAGTTAATCTAAAGATACAGCACTTAGGTTGGAGCTGAGCCCCTTTGTTCTGGAAGTAGAGAGACCCTTGAATATATATATATATACACACACACACACACACACACACATTTGAATAAATCAAGTCTCAGATTTACAAAGGTAATACTACTACTATTGAACCACCACCATCGAGGGAGTGCAGGACAGGTGGTGTGAGCAATCCTTGATGACATCCTCCCAACCCCTCCCCTTTCATTTCTATCTCAAACCAATCATAGGCAGCCTCACCACTTCCATCCTGTTCCTCCTCTTCCCTAGAGGTGGCTTCCTCTCTCACCCAGGTATCTAACAAGCAGCAGTACATGTCCACATACCTGCTGGCCAGGGGAGAGTAGAGACTATGGCCTGGGACTGAGCCATTGGTTCGGTTACTCAATCATGCAATGAACCATCGCCCAAGTTGGATGAGTAGCTGTGTGGGTCTGGGAGGTTTGGCCTATGCCTTGGCATGGTCATTAACAAGACAGGAAGTCCTTGATCTTTCTTTAAGGTACAGGGCAAATAGTTCCTCCTCCCTGACACTTTCCTGGACTTAACCTCAATTCCCATATTTAACTAATGCCATCTCCTCCTGCTCCAGTTTGTGCATACCACCATTTTACTCTGTATGCTTTGTATTTTGCTGAGCTGTTTACATCTCTTTTCCAAGCTAGATTGTGACTCTTTTTGTCTCCTTGAGGTCCTGAGCACCTTGCACAGTGTCTGCCACAAATAAATGCTCAGCAAGTATTTGACAAATGAGAAAGTGAGTAAACTAAGTCAGGAACCTCTCCAAACTTCAATTTCCACATCAGGAAAATGAGGTACTTGGATTTTGTGAACTTAATTCTATGACTCTAAGATACTGTTGTGCTCAGATTCTGGTAAGGGTTACTGAGAATTAGGGGAAATATAAAACCTGTTCCTAGCCCCCAGGAGTCTAGGTGGAAAGACAAACACTCAGGAAAGAAAATCATTCCAGGCTATGCTGGGTAGTTCTAAATGTTAATGCCACGGGGGTCCAGAGGAAAGAGAGATCACCACCAGGTGGGGCATTTAAAGACAGTTCTCAATGGTAGTGGGATGGGCACAGGGTGGGAACATCCCTAAAGCAGGTGACATTGTGAGCCAAGGAATGGCTCTAGGACTAGGTTTGTAAGCCAGCTACAAACCTACATGGGAAATAGCAACTTCTGGAGCTATGAATCCTGATTTCTGACTGTTGATACAATAGAGACCTTACAACTAGATTTCTGGTCCTTTTCTCTTATTCATACTTTTAGCCTCTTACTTTATACCCACTTCTTCCTAAAAATAGGTTCTTGTCTCTCCTGTCTTAATAAAATATGTTGTCAACCTTGCTGTCCTCTCAAAGTGTTTCTTCACTTCCTATCCCCTTTAAAATGTGGCTGACATCACTCCCTCCACAGCCTCAACCGCCCATGGCCATCTGACTGCCTCTTCCACACCTCTGACGCTGCTTTCTAAAGGTCACCAAAACATCTGGAGCTGCCAAAATGGAAAACCATTTCTCATTCCTGATCCTCCTTGACCTTGGACACTCTTTGATCTATTGACACCAGCCTACCTCTCTTAAAATGTCTCCTCTGCTTTCTATGGTCTGCTCATGGGTGATGACTTCATCACAAACCTGGCTCTCTTCTTTTTCCCCAAATGCAGGTATTTCCCCCAAATCTTCCAAGGACCCCTACACTCAATCCCTTGATGGTTATATCTTTTCATATGACACCGGCTTCTACCTACATGACTTGCCAAGTCCTGGTACTACCCAACTCATATCTCAAGATTTAGATACTGCTTCCAACTTCCAAGTAGGCTCTCAGCCTGAAGTCCTAATAGCACCTCAAAACCAATGTCAGAAACCCAGCCCTTCCCATTTGATCTCTGCCCAGCTCTTCCTCCTCCCCATTTCATCCATTCCCCCTATCCTTTCCCAACCACGTTTATCCCAAAGCTGAAGCCTTGTAGGTTCTCCTTCTTCAGCATCTTAGATTCATCTGCTTCTTTCCATTTCAGGTGTCCGCCATTTGGTATAAGTATTCTCTGCCTCTTAGATGCCTGCCTTGTCACTTCCACTTCTAATCCATCCAAGGATGCCAGAGGCACATTTTCTATGCTATAACTATGATTATTCCTTTTCTCAGAGTGAAGGCCATCCATGATTCTCTGCTATCTATTCAACTTAAAATGAACCCTTGATCTGGACATCCAACCCTCTGTCTTCTGTGGCCCCATCTTCCTGCAACTATCTACTAACTTTCCAGTTACAGGAATCCCTCCAGAGAAATGCCACAGGTTCTCATTTCTGTGGCTTACTCATCCATCTTCCCGGAAGATCCTGCTCCTCACCTCCTATCACCATAAAATGTGCACATTCCTCAAAATTCCTGTGAAATTGTATTTCCTTCTTGAAACCAGAAAACCAGTGCAATCTCTGTCTCCTTGTTTCTCCCCTAAGGCACTTAGATACTTTACTTTGAATTTACGGTTATTTATCTGTGGGCTTCAAACCAGACAGTAAACTCCTAAGGCTAGGGACTAGGTCTTATTTATTTCTGAATTCTCTGGAGTATTTAGCATAGTGCCTTAAAGGCTCCTATTAAGAATTGAATTGAATTGAATTGAACCGAACCGAATTGAATTACTGGTAAAGAGGTCTGAAGACAGCGCCTTTTATTCCTGTCTCCAGAGTAAAATCTTTGGTTGAACTACTTCTTGAGAAGAATCTATGAGCTATTATAGCACAGTTAACATTTGGAATTGAACTTGGATGGTCATCCCCTATCTCTAGTGAAAACTGACTTCAGAAACTTCTGGAATCTCTATTCAGCAGAAAGTGTCTGGGGTTGAACATCAATTGTGCTGAATTCTACTTTACCCTCCCATATGCAACTATGCTAATGGACCAACATTTCACTAATGCTCTGTGAGACTTTAAATTAGATTTTGTTACAGTTCCTGCTCTCGTGTTTAAGGTCTTGATGACACTCTACAAGAGGAGACACCATGTCTGTTTTAATCACCAAGATATTCACAGAGCCTGAAACACGTATGTGCTCAATACAGTTTTACCAAATGAATCTGATGGGAAGACGATACATGACCAAAAAGCTAACTAAATTAAAATCCAAGGTAGTTGAAGGATCAAACACAACATAGCAAAGTGACTGTATTTTATTAATCCCCAAATTCCCCACCTCACCCTCACTATCACCCAGAGCCTAACACAGTGCCTGGAGCCACTCAAGTAGACATATCAGAGGTGGAACAACCACAGGTGTTATGGAGCACAAACCTTCCCCAAGCCCAGGCTCTGCTCTCAACTGTCCTCCAGAAAATGTCCTCCAGGTTATACTTAAATTCCCTCAGGAATAATAGGCTTACTGCCATCTACATTGTTGGATAGCTTTCCATGTTAAAAAGACAATTCCTATATTGAGCCAAAAGCTGGCTTCTTATAAATTCCACCCACTGGTCCTAATTCTGCCTCCAGTGTAACTTAGCGAAAGTCTATTTTCTCTTCTGTGTGATGGCCTTTCCCATGTCTGGAGACAGCTATCATATCTCCACCACATGGAACTGTTCCCCACACTAACTGCTCCCACCTCCCTTCCCTTAACCATTCTTTTTTCGATCTGGTTTCCAAACCAGTCTTCAGAGTCATCGCTCTTACCTGAATGCACTCCAGCTACCCATGATCCTGTAAAAGGTCCCCAGATCTGGGCAAAATACTTTAGAAACAGTCTGTCTGGATAGTCACTTTCACCAGTGTGAACCCCATCTGCTTTTTAATGAAGCCTAAGAGTGCATCAAATTTTATTAAAGCTGCATCACTGTTTGCTCACACTAAGTGTGTGATTCTTTCAAACCTTCATGCCCATTTTAGATGAAAATCCTTCCCACTGAATCTCCCATCCTCTAATTTTGCAATTATCACAGAACTTGACCATGACCAAAAACAATGTCATGTGTGTGCTCCATTTCATGCCTGGATCTGTAGGAGGAGTACAGTAGAGAAGAAAAGGAGCTCTCCACTAACTAGCTAAGGAACCTAAGTAAATCACTTCCTAACTCACCTGCCCAATGGTGCAGTAATGCCCACCCCACCTTCCTCCCTAGAGTAATGTAAGGCTCAACTGGGATCATTTGGTCTGAAAGGGATCTGAACAATTGATATAGTGCCTTAAATAGAAATTAATAAGATGATTCATTGCCTTCACACTCCATTGCCTTTCAACTATCTCATGGCAGCTGCCACTACATCTTCTGGGCCTCTCTCTTATGGTGGGGGCAGGGGGTTGCCTTGTTTCCTTCGTTAATGTGATGTCCTGGAAAGAACAAGGGCCCAGATATCACAAGACCAAAGCTTACTAACTAAGTGACCATGACAAACCATTTAACTTTATGGAAACTGTCAATGTCCTCCAGCCAAAGACCACTGGAACACATTTGTAGTTGACCCAGTTGGGTTTATTACTGTACACTTTGTAGCAAGGAAGAGCACACACCATGGGAAATCTTGGGGTATCTTAGGAAGAGAGTGTTAGAAAGAGCCTATTATAAGATTTGGGCCTTGGTTAGGTGATTTGGGAGAGGGCCTAAGAAAATAAAGTTTTGCTCAAGATTGGATGCTATCAGAAAGTGGAGACTAGTCTATGATTGGGTATCTTGGTAAATCATGTCCATAGTGAGAATGAGAATAAATCTATAACTAGAAAGTAGAAGTCACTCATTTTATCCAAGAGAGGAAGTGTTTGGTATGTTAGGTGGCACAGTGGCCTTGTTTTTGTCTATGTTTAGACAAAATTATGAAGTGGCCTTGCTTTGTCTTACTTTCTCATGGTCTTAAAATAACCTTGTCTGAGGTTAATATTCTTTGAAATTGGTTATGTCCAATAGGAGAACAATATGGACTGGCTGTAAGTGCCAGGCCAGCTTTTGAATATTAGAAGCTGCTCTTTCTTTCTTTTTCAAAATCAATTTAACTATATTTTGACCTTCTTGAAGCTCATTTCCCCAATCTAGAAAACAGAAATAACAACTCTTAGCCTTGTTGTCAGGGATGAAAAGTGGTGACACTTGTGAAAATACTTTGTTGACTCTGAAGTTGTTTGATAAATGTGGAGCTGCCTTGCCCCGCTCTGGTCTCCAGGATCTAGACCTGTAGACTTTCTTAAATTGTCCTGAGCACTGTTAGGCTCTCAGCCCTGAGAAGGGAAATCTTATCTATAGTTTTGTAGCTTGAGTCTTCTAAGGAAGCTGTTCTTAAACCCTTCTGGTAAACCTCTCTTCACAAAAGAAGCCAGCCAGTGCTCTGTTCTTGTTAAAGAGTGAATTATCCCCTCTGCCACCTAGAGCTGAGCTCTCTGGTGGGACAGAACCTGACATGCTTGAATCCATCTCATGTAATACAGTTGGATAGTGATGATTGGCATATATTTGGTTAATAGATAACTTCAGACTCTTTGAATTAAAACATCATTGGATGTTAGATTTAGAAAACATTAAATACATTCTTGAGTAAACCTCTTATTTTTTAGTTGAGAAAATTAATGGTCAGAGAGGGGAAGACCTCCTGAACTTATTTTCTGTGGTCTGTTGACCACAGTCACCCCAAATTACGGAAGCCAAAAAGACACAGGACTGGGGATAATATATTTTTTTGCTTCTAGATCGTGACCTGAGCCAATTGAGGACTTCTGTACTTGAATCAATATTTTCTTTCTTTCTTCTGTGTGTCTTGAGCAAGTTCTTGGTGATCCAATTAAATGGACCATAAGCTCCTCATAAGACTGACTGGGGACAAAATTTTTATTTCAACTCAATTCAATTAACATTTAGGAGTAACACTTGTGCCAGATCCTGAGAATATATAGAGAGAGGAATTAAATACAAGCTCTAATTTCAAAGAGCTTGTACTTTTGCAGTAATTTAGTACAAGGCAGAATCTACTGAGTAGAATAATGGGGGTACAGCACAATGGTATTCTAAGCTTCCTGAAGGTATGGGGGAAAATTCATGCAAAACAGGCATTTATGCTAGCGTTAGTCTACATGACTTGGTCTGCAGTACACTTAGCCACCGTGTTATGCCTCCCTAATTCTTCACAGTACTTAACTTCCTCCACCCTATTTTTGGTACCTGGAGACTAAGTGATTTCCTACCCTGCATTATAAAAAAGAATCATATACTCTTACGGGTCAGAGTGTGTTTAAGTCAATTGTCATTAGCCCCTGAAATACTTGTTGCTTAGGCTGAATCACTCTATAAAGAACTTATAAAAGTGCTAGGTACTTATTAAATACTTCTAATTGATTTACACCCATACTTTCAAATATCTCTTTTTATGCTTCATGTAGCTCTTTTGATAAGAGCTGTAGATGTTCATTTTCTTGCATGACTCACTGGTAATACTTGACAGGGAAAGAGTTTACTTTATAACTGCAAATAGCTTTTAAAATTGTCTAGTCCAGTGATGACAAACAGCTTTAATCCCAGTGAAAAGCTCTATTTGGTTGACCACGGCTCTTTAAAAAGCAGCGTTGAGAAGCATTCCGAATCTTATTCAGTAGGAAAGAATGTTTCTGTCTAATAGCCATGTGTGCTACCGGCACAGTCTGCATGGCTTCATGTGTGCTGTACATTTGCCTTCCCTGATGTATCTCAACCCCTGCATTTGATGGAAAAGCAAACTAAAAACCAGAGAGGAAAAATGACTTTCCCAGGATCACACCATGGATTAGTGAGAAATGTAGGACCAAGACCCATGTCTCCTGATTCAAGTACAGCGCTTTTCCCACAAGCCCCTGCAGCTCCCAGAAGCACCCGGGAGGTGCTTATGCAGCTAATGTGTGGAAAATTGAGCAAATTGGCCCACTGTATACTAAAACATCTCAAGTCCAAGTGGGAAATACAGTGACCATGTGAAATCCGTTTCAACCAAAGGTATTTCAAAACTCCACCCAGCTCATAGAATCCCAGAGACTGGGATTTGAGATGGACTTAGAGGTCACCCAAGCAACCACCTGGCCAGTGCAGAAGTCTTTTCTACAGCCTCCCTGAAGGCCCTAAACAAAAGTTTGATGTAAACAAAATTTATTTTGGGTAAACTCTCACCTCCCTTGCCATCTCTACTTCTCCCTCCACTCCTGGGGCTCCTCTCGCAGGCCTTCAAATGTTCGTGTTCTCGTGATGCTCTGGATCCAATTTAGACCTGCGACCCAGGCTTACTCTTGCCCCAAGCTGTTCTATGATTCAAAATCTCTAAACCACTGTCCCAGCTGGATGGTATAGGAGAGCAATTTGAAAAATATCTTTGGGTGGCTGGCCTGGGCTCTGCCTGCCTGAGCTTCCTAATTTCCTCCACTTCTGACCCCATGGATTCCCTCCCCTCTCCTCCCTGCAGCCTCCAAGAAGCCCCTGGTGGTGATGTGAGGGGAGAAGGATGAGTGAAGTTAATTTGAGATTCATTTGCAAGTTGGATTTGAGAAGAAGGACCAATATTGAGGGTAAATCCCCGGAAAATGAACAAGAGTGAAGGAGAGTCCCTGGGTTGAGTGGAGGGGAAAGAGAGTTGCTTTTAGATGCAAGACATGCTAGCATAGGTGCTACACAAGGAAACAGAGACTGGAGTAAATTACATTTGTTTGAAAATGAGAGTGCTGAGACTAGAAGCCTTTACATTTTCTCTTAAACCATTAGGACTGACCTGCTGCACTAAAAGGAGGGGTGAGAATGTGAGGGGACAGCATAGACCCTCTCCTCTGGCTGCTATATGCTGGTCCCACCTCCCACAGCTGGCGATTTCACCTTCAAAGTGAGGAACAGCATGGCATCCTGAAAAGCACCCTCCCAGGACCAGCCTGGGAGTCCATGAACAAGTCCTCCTGCTGTAAAATGAGTGGGTCAGGTCTTTGCTCCCTAAATGGCTTCCTGGCTCTAGGATTTTTTATGTTCCTCTGTAGGAATCACCACACCCCCTCATAAGGGAGCATTCCCACTTTCTAGGGGCTGCAGATAACTCCCCAAAGTCACCCCAACCTGCCTTAGCCTGTCTCTGAGTGAAGGAAGGGATTTAGGATTGACTGTTAGGCACTGCTGCCCTCTGCTGGGTGGTATGTAGCCAACTACCCCCCCCAAGGTGCTCTGTCCTTCCCACCCCCCAACCCCCAGCTGCCCAGCAGCTACCCCTGTGTTGCCCCCCTACCGCAGCAGCGACCTCTCTTGCATCTCATGTTGCAAATGGAAATTTACCACAAGGAAACTGAGGACCCAGGAGGGTGTGTGTACATGTGAGCGACGGTTGCGGAGAGACGGGATGTGAGTGTAAACCCAAATAGCCAATTGCCCTCAATTAGGTGAAAGTCCCCCTATGACTCCAGCGAGACCTTAACCAGGGTCTCACTCAGCCGAAAACCACACACAGGTTACCAGCATCACGGCACCTTCGAGCAAAGATGCACAGAGGCTTTCAAGCCTCTCTCGCCTTTTATTATCGATGAGTTAAAATGCAGAAGCAAAATGGGAATAATTGGATCGCAGGAGAACATCGGGATATTGTAATTGTTCTCCTCAGAGATGAAAAGGGAAGCTGAAAAACATCTGCACGCTGAAATCTGCTCCGATGCGCTAAGTGGGCCAAGAAAACCTGCAGCCACGAAGTGGGGCTGATTTACTGCTCTAATCACCAGCATCCAATCTGAAGCCAGACATTATCTTAAAGTACACACCAGTTCCAGGTGGTGCACAGCAAATGTTTGATTAGCGCTACCAAATTCCCTGCAACTTGATAACGCTTTGAAGTGTGCAGGAATCACAGGGCCACACGCTGATGGAGCGGGCTGCTGCTAGCTGCACAGCAAGGTGTGTGCCTTTGGGTTACTACTATCCAAAGAAACACCCCCCAGCCCCTCTCCCCAGGGGGATGAGACACTGGGCTCAAACAGGCAGTCAAAGGAACTGAGCAGAGACAAGGGGAGGTGGATTTAGGAGATGAAGAAGGACGAGATTGTTTTCAGTGAGGCCTGAGAATACAACAGAGGGAGAGTGGGGGATTAGAAAAACCCCTTATAACATTCAATATGTGTCAGGTGCCGGGTATATTATTTGTCATTTATCCTCGCATAATAGTACATGGCTGCCATCACCATCTTTCCATTCCGCAGATGAGAGAACTGAGGTTTAAGTGACAAGCTCAAGATGTCTGAGCTAGAAAATTATAACTCCATGATTTGAACCCAGGGCTGATTTAAAAGCCTTCAAAGTACACGGGTCTGAAAGAGTAGTGGTTCATATTAGGCGATACAGATGTTAGGGAGTTCTACTGGTCACACAGGAAAGTAACAGGAAGAACAGAAGTCAGTTGATGGCATCAGAAAAGATGGAAGTAAAGTAGGCTTGAGGCAGCCGAAGCCTTCACTCAGCCCCTGCCATGTCCCCAGGGTACGGTTAAGGTCTGCAGATGAAGCAGAAAGCACAGTACCTGCCCACAAGGGACTTAGGGTCTACTTGAAGGAGAGGAGATTGTCTGGGTCAGAAATGAGAGATGCTGTAGGGTGCAGAGATGAGGCTGCATTTTGCATAGAGCATGATTTGAAGCAGCAGAGAAAAGCACATCAGTCGAGTTACGGAGGCAAAAGTGATGGTGGTGGGTTATTCTGGGGCAAGTGAGCAGGCCCAGACGAGAAGCTACATCTGTCTAGCTGGAGTTAGTTCAAAAATTGCAGCTGGAAGCTACTTCTGGCTGGCTTTTAAAACCCAAACTGAAGGGTCAAATGTCTCATGGAAATTTCATTTCCATAACCCATACATGGGGAAGGCCAGGGCAGACTGAGGATGGGAGACAAGGAACCCAGTTTGGGGGACTGCTGGAGCTGGAACTCTGTTTCCTGCAGTATCTTCTAGAATTCAAAGACCTCAGGAGGGTCTTGGAAAAACCACAGCCAAGGACAACGTTGTAGTCTGAAGGCACATGGCGCCCCCTAATGGACCCAAGCACTCCCCTCGACTGGCTTCTCTGTTCCTCCTCCGTTACTACTCACCTTCCTGGGCTTGCTTCCTGCTCCGTGGCAGTGGGCAGAGCCGCATTCACAGATACACTGAGTGCTGCTAATACATAGCCCCGGACTCTCCCCTCCACTCAACAGCTGCTAAGATGCTTGCTTTCAGACGTAGAATGACACCACGTTTGAGAGCGTGGACTCCGGGGTGAGGCTGGAATTTGAGTCTCTGCAGTGAGACCAGCTGGCTGTGAGAGCCTGAGCATGTCGCTTAACCCCCCAAAGCCTTGGTTTCCTCCATGTAGAATCGGGATGCTAATATTAATAGTACCTACCTCCCAGGGTTGCTGTGAAGGTGGATGGTAATAATTCATGCAAACCACTTAGCACAGAACAAGGCACATGGTAAGCACATGCAATAAGTAGCAGTTCTCTGGCGCGGTGGCTCACCCCTGTAACCCTAACACTCTGGTAGGCTTAGGTGGGAGTTTCACTTAAGCTCAGGAGTTTGAGACCAGCCTGAGCAAGAGGGAGACCCTGTCTCTACTAAAAATAGAAAAATTAGCCGGGCGTGGTGGCGCACACCTATAGACCCAGCTACTCAGGAGGCTGAGGCAGGAGGATCACTTGAGCCCAGGAGTTAGAGGTTGAAGTGAGCTATGATGATGCCACTGCACTCTAGCCTGGGTGACAGAGCGAGACTCTGTCTCAAAATAAAATAAAATAAATAACAGCTGTTATTATTAGTATAATTGTGATTCAATCTGAATTACTCTCTACAAACACTCTATGAATATTAACTCTTTCTCCCTCCGGACCTGGACTCAAACTGTTTCTGGAATGCTCTTATCTGAACTACTATTTTTCTCTAAACTAGCCCAGCCCAAGTCTGGGATGAGACTCTAATACCTGGAGTTGAAGATTTTAATATATACTGAGATGCAAAATCTCTAACTCTTCTTCTCTGCCATCCACCTTAACTTGCCAAAGAGAACACTTAAGAATAGGCCTCCCCCCTCCCATGTTTCTCATCCCAGATAGCAGCCAGACAGAAGAACATCTTAGCAGTTATTTCAGGGTCTCGAATCAACTCCAACCAGCATTCTATCTTCCTTGGATTAAGTTAATGGGTAAACAGCGTGAAATTGTGACCTTTTAGGAACTTTCTGCAAAAGATCTCTTAAAGAGTTGTTTAAAGAACTAAAATGTGCTTTATATCAGAGGATATTTGCTTACTGGTGCTGAGGCAAGACAGGCTTAGGCAAAATTTAAAAAATTGGTTTAACCCCAATGACTTCTTCTCTTTCTCTCTCTCTCCCCCTTTTTCCTAAGCCTAGAGTCCCACACACACATCATACTCCAAAATATCCGTGGATTAGATCCCACACCCACTTTACGGAGTAACAATGTTGACTCTGCAAAAAGCTCTTTGCATTTTGACAGATATCCAAACTTTAGCTGAAAGAAAGTACTTGTAGAATGTAAAAGTCCATTGGGATATCTCTGTACCTTCCTCCTTCCTCCCAAGTTTGCTAAAGTTGAAACTACAACTGCTCCAAAAAAATAAAATAAAAAATGAACCTAAAACTGCTCTGAAAGACATAGTCTTAAAAAAAATTCCCAGTGGTGTTGGGGAAAGAATTTGAGAGGATGAAAGGGCTTTGCCATTGGCCCTGGAACTGCAGAACATAGCGGGTCCTTACCCTGTCCGCTCACAAAGCTGCAGGAAGGATGGATGGGGACACAGGCGCCGGAAGACAACCAAGTGCCGGGGCCGCCCTTACACGTGCAGATGGTGCTCACAGGCGACGTCGCTTCTCCTGCTTCACTGGATGTCAGGAAGCAATCAATGAACAGTTTCAGGCAGTATCTAATCGCCGCCTCGAGTGCTTGCAGGGCTTTAAAAATAGGACAATCAGGGTAAACCGTGTGATCTTTCCATCTGCTAAGCTTCATGGCGAGAGTGGTACCCCATTGTGCCGTTCACTAGTGCTGTCCACCCCACACCCTCATTGGTGAATTCATTTATTCCTCATTAAACAAGTGTCCACTGAGTACCTACCAAACACCAGACCCTGTTCTAGCAGTGAACAAAGAGGCAAAAATCCTGCTGTTATGGGGCTTACATTTTATTATCTGAAAATTTTAAAAGATGCATGAATAAGACAGTGTAGATGTAAAATGTTGGGGAAAAGGGCTAGGAGGTGAGTGTGAATGGGGAAGGGGTACGATTGTAGTCAGCATTGTTAGGTCTGAAAGACTTAAGGAAGTGATCACAAGTGTCTCCTGTCATGGAAGGGCCACCAGGGCCAAGCACTGCGCTGAGCACCCTTCGCCAGATCATATTATGCTCACAATAACCAGGTGAGACAGTTAACATTGGTGTGCCTGTTTTACAGATGAGGTAAACAATGTTCTTCAGAGAAATTGAAAAACTTGTCCTGGGACACACATAAAGTAGTGAAATCCAAATCCCAGGATCCTTACCGCTGGGCTACATCACCTCCTTGGAGTGGGCAAAGGGAAAGGCACTCAAGCCACCCAAGGCCATTTTGGCTCCCGTGGGAACCTCAGGACAGCTGCTAGGGATGTCACCAACACCCACCCCCACATCCCAACACACACACACACTTTTCCCCTATACCTGCCTGGTTTTGTATGTTTAATCTAAGGGCTTACTTTTGTTTGATCTATATAAGTTCTCATTGCTAAATGTTTAGAAGGAGGAGAATTGAAAAAACACAGTCAACTGGTCCCATGTGATACTTGGACCCATGAAAGCCTTGTTGCTTTGCAGCATAGCATGGTAATCAACATGCATAATACTGACCCAGAGTTCACCATAAAATGTCAGATTACATTTAATAGCTCTGTTTAAGATGGGTCAGAGTAGAATGACATATTTTAAAAAGATTTTCAACCAAAATGGCTATTTGCTTTAAGTGGTATATACCACCCTTACATAAAGAATTCACTTATCTAAGATGCTAAAATAAGCTATCATTTTGTGTGACTCTACATTTTATATCTGAACATTTACACCTATGTACACACATTTACATGCAAATATATATATCATTTTTCAATCTCGCTTTGAAATAAAAATACATAAACAATTAGAAAGTCCAATCTTTATTGAAATTGTTGGGATTAAACTTGTTTTCTTTTAAAAGCACATTTGTTTTCTAATAATGTGAATCAACCTGATTTGTTTTTAAGAAAGCAGTGAATTCTTAGTAAATGAAGACAAAGCATGAAAGATTTTTCTTCATGAGCTCCTTCAACATTCTTCCTACAAAAATATTGGTTGAAATACCTCTCCTCTCCCAATGTCTCCCCTTATTCCTCATGTTTTTATATTGTTTAATATCAATTTTATTTATTTTTAAATTTATATCTTTTTTTATTAGAGGGTCCAAATATTTTGCCCACTTTTCTTATGATTTTTATTTATGGAGTTTTGAGAGTTCTTTTTGTTTGTTTTTTATTTCATAATATTAAGGGGGTGCAAGTGTTTTAGTTACGTGGATGAATTGTATAATGCTGAAGTCAGGGCTTTTAATGTGCCCATCACCAGAACAGGGCACGTTGTACCTGGTAGGTACATTTTTATCCCTCATCCTCTTCACACCCTCCCCCTTCTTAGTTTCCAATGTCCTTTATACCACTTTATGACCATGTGCACCTATTGCTTAGCTCCCACTTATTAGTAAGAATATATGGTGTTTGTTTTTCCATTCCTGGGATACTTCACTTAGGATAATGTTCTCCAATTCTATCCAAATTGCTGCAAATAACATTGTTTCATTTCTTTTTATAGCTGAGTAGTACCCCATGGTATATAAGTACCACATTTTCTTTATCCACTCATTAATTGATGGGCACTTAGGTTGATCAATTTGATCTGTTGATACATTTTAGGGCTATTTTTATGCATGTAATCTCAACCTATATTTCAGATAACTGAAAAGAGTCCAGGAAGACCCAAACTCCTAATTGTGCTTTGCCCCCCCACCGCCAATTCATGCCTGAACTTTTGCCAGTAGTTGATGCATCCCCTTGATTGAAGCCTCGTCCTCTCCAGCATAAATTTATAAAGTGCATGCATTCCTAGGAGAGGTGGCACATCAGTTGCTTCGACAGGAAAACATGTGCCAGTTCATTTCTCTTCACAGAAAGGACTGTGACAATAGATTGTCCCTGTGTATCATGGCATCCCAAGGTCTAGCACATGGCAATACTCAAAAACTTCTTAGGGATTATTCGCCCAAGAGGGTGGGAGAGAGCTTGAAGCTCTTGACAGTAACAAAGGCACTAGGAACGGGCCCGGTTCATCCACTCTGACTCAGCTTCTCTGAGTTGTCTGGAGAGCACCTCTCTTGCTCTCTCCCACACTCCTCCTAGGATAGCTCTGGCCTGCTTTGTCATTTGCCTAAAAAAAAACTAGGTTGATTCACATTATTAGAAAACAAGTGTGCTTTTAAACATCACCATTTTTCTGCCAGTTGCCCACCCTTTTCAGAACAACAGCAACACTCACTGAGTTCTCACTATGGGACACACACCTTCCGGCATTCTGATCCTGTCAAATCCTCCCCAAAGCTCTCTAGAGCATCATCGTTCTTATTTTATAGAAGAGGAGACTGAGTCCTCGTCATGAGTAAGTGACGGAGGTGGGCCAGACTCAGATCTAAATGGCTCCGGGCTCTTTGCCCCTCCCCATCCTGTCCCTTAGGTGGTCTGACTTCATTCGGGTTTGCTCTCTTAGGGCAACTCGGGATTTTATCATTTGCCTTCCAATAGAAATATTATATACATTGGTTACTTTGCTGTGCTGTGAAGCAGTGTTGCTTTCATTGTTCCACGTATTACATGGGGCCAGTCAATTATTTGCAAAGTTAGATTCTGTCAATCCTCATCCTTCCTTTTTTCTCACTGCTCTGTTGTGTACCAGGCTGTCAGAAGTCACTCTGAATTGCCATCAGTTCACTACTTTGGACATCCCTACTCTCTCTTAGTTACTTCCATGTAATCTGTTAGGGTGCTGGAAATCACAGAATCATGCTTCTTCTTTTTTAGAGATAGAATCTCGCTCTGTTGCCCGGACTAGAGTGCCATAGTGTCAGCCTAGCTCACAGCAACCTCAAACTCCTGGGTTTAAGCAATCCTTCTGCCTCTGCCTCCCGAGTAGCTGGGACTACAGACATGCACACCATGGCAGGCTAATTTTTTCCGTATATTTTTAGTTGTCCAGCTAATTTCTTTCTATTTTTTTTTTTTTTTTAGTAGAGACAGGGTCTTATTCTTGCTCAGGCTGATCTCAAACTCCTGACCTCAAGTGATCCTCCTGCCTCAGCCTCCCAGAGTGCTAGGATTACAGGCGTGAGCCACCGCGCCCAGCCGAATCATGCTTTTTAAAATTGTGTGTAAATTGAAAGTAAAGAGACTCTGAATCAAGTTGTCAGGCTTCACTACAAATAAAACATGTATGAAATCTGTAGCATTATTTGAAACTCAAAGTGCTTTAGTTACTTTAAATTTATAATCACAGCCCATAAAAGTAGAAATTACTTTTAAGAAATTATGTATTTTTTTATAATGGGTATCCACCCTAACAGGTGGAAGGTGATATCTCATTATCTTTTGATTTTCATTTCCCTGATAATTAGTGATGTTGAACATCTTTTCATACACCTGTTGGTAATTTCTATATCTCCTTTGGACAAATGTCCATTCAAATAGTTTAACCATTTTTAATCTAGTTATTTGGAGGTTTTTGGTTGAGTTGTAGGAGTTCCTTATGTATTTTGGATATTAATTCTTTATCCACAAAAAAGAAGTGGATATTCTAGGCATAGAATTCATTTTATGTAAAGGAAAATAAGGCTCATAGAGATTAAATGAACAGGGTAAGGCCCATGTAGATGTATGACAATAGAACCAGGACTCTAATAGTGGTCTTCCTGAATCCAAAGCCCTTGTCCTCCTCATTAACTTCTCTCCTTTCTGCTTCTCTGCATTGAGTGTGTTGCTGAGATCAAGGATAGATGTTAATTTCTTACCTAAATTAAACTGTGAAAGCTGAGGTTCCTAAGGCAAACGAGATGGCTGTGCCACTTCCAGGCCATCCCAGGGATCAGACGAGTTTCTTATCCTAAAGTGGCAGAGATTAGCAAGCAGAGTTTTAGCATAAAACAATAGTAGAATCAAAAGAACTGAAAGAGATATTTGTACACCAAAGTTCATAGCAGCATTATTCATAATAGCTGCATTGTGGAAACAACCCAAATGTTCACTGATGGGTGAACAGATAAACAAAATGTGGTATATACATACAATAAAATACTCTGTGACCATAAAAAAGGATGAAATTATGACACATGCTACAGTGTGGATGAACTTTGAAGGACGTTATGCTAAGTGAAATAAGCCAGTCACAAAAGGACAAATACTGTATGATTCCACTTATATGAGGTACTTAGAGTAGTCAAACTCATAGAGACAGAAAGCAGAATGGTGGTTTCCAGGAACTAGGAGGGAGAGAGAAGGAATAGTCAATGTTCAGTGGGTACAGAGTTTCAGTTTGGAATAATAAAAAAGTTCTGGAGATGGATGGTAGTGCTGATTGCACAACAATTTGAAATGTACTTTATGCCATTGGATGTACATTTAAACATGGTGAAAATAGTAAGTTATGTGTTATGTTTTTACCACAATAAAAAATATTTAGACAGCCAAAAAGAAAGAGTACAATGACACTTATTGGATGCTAAGTCCCATCTCATTTCATCCTCATAACAATCTCAAGAAGCAGGTCCTACTATTGCCCTAAATTTTGAGATGAGAACACTGGGGTGGAAGAGGTTGAGAAACCAACACATGTCCACACAGCTGGTAAGGGCTAGAGCCATAATTTGAACCCAGGCAATCTGGCTTCTGAGTTTAAGCTACACTTGGCAAAGCAAACTACCATCCCAGATTCTAAAGAGAACCTTGGGCCTTTGGCAACTGGGTGCATTCCCTGGGCCCTAGTTGAGATCCTGCAGGAGGCAGGCTTGCAACCCTGAGCCCAGGCTGTCCAGGTTGTCAGTACCTCAACCTGCAGAAGGAATGCAGCCCTTGAAGCCACTGCCATACTTCTCTAAGAGGCAGTGTTTGGGATTTGTCTCCTGTTCTGAATGCCTTCCCAGAGCCTCATAAATATTCCAGATGTGGGCAATCCAGCTGAGGTCCATCCACAAGAAGGCCATGGGGGTGAAATGCTACTTCCTTGGCCTCTGCTATTGCTTGGCACAGAAGAACTTGGGAAGTTTCCTGGTGGTGGCTGATTGGGGGTTGTTTTTTCTTCCTTTCATTATTCTGTTTGATGGGGTTGCAGGGGGAGAAGGAAGAATATATATTATGGTGAGACGTTTTTCCCATTAGCATTTATCTTTTTCTACTTTTTCTGATCTTTCTTCTATTTGCTGCCACCTACACACTCCCAACCACACAGGAAGACAACTGGTGAGATTACATTTGGAGTTAAAAGGGTTCTGATTATACTACTATTCCTGGAGAGGAATTTGCAAATGAGAGTTGGTTCCAAGAGCCAAGAGAAAAGCCACCTCATCAACACTCTCTTCCTTCTTTCCTTTCTCCTTATCCTCATCAGAATTGGCTGCAGCCCCCAGGTCCTCCAGATGTGAGGCAGTTGACTGTCTTGTCACCATTCATGGCCATATCACAGTCACTTGCAATTTGTGTTGCAAGGAGATAGTCACTAGCAATAGTTGAAGCATGGAAGTTTAGGATAACATTATTAAAATTAATATTATTTGAAACAAGTTCAAACTTACAAAACAATTGTGAGAATAGTACAAGGATATTTCATATACTCTTTACCCAGAGACTCCAATCAAGCCACTCAAATGCCCCAATGTTGTCCTTTGTAGCAAAAGGGACCGATCCTGACTCGTGGGTTATACTTAGTTGCCACATCCCTCTGGTTTCCCTCACTCTGGAACAGTCTTTCCGTCTTTCCTTGAGTCTCCTGATCCTGATCTTTCTGACAATTACAAGGCAGTCACTTTGTAGAATATTCCTCACCTTCAGTTGGTCTGATCCTTTCTCATGATTAGACCCAGGTTATACCTTCTTGGCAGGAATATCCTGGAAGGAATGCTGTGTTCTTCTCACTGGCATTCTCTCACGTGGCAAGCAATAGCAACTAGTCCCATTCATAGTGATAGTAACTTTAATCACTTAAGATGGTGTCTTCCAAGATTCTCCACCATTAAAGTTACTTTTTCCCCTTTTCACTTAATAAGTATTTTGTCTGGAGATACTTTGAAATCTCTTTCATCATCACACTGTCACCCACTAGTTCTAGCATCCATCGATGTTTCTTGCCTGAGCTGTTTATTATTACGATGGTTGTCAAAGGGTAATTTCCTAATTCCATCATTCCTCCTACATGTACTAGTTGGCATTCTGCTGAAAGGAAGAGCTTTATTTTCTCCCCATGTTTTTAATTCATGTGTTTGTTTATATCGATGTTGACTCATGGATTTCTATTTCATTCAATGGATCATAATCCACTCCTGTCACTATTTGTTTTGATGCTCAGATTTCTCCTAGATTTGGCCAGCAGGAGTCCCTTCAGGCTGGCTTCTGTGTCCTTTTTATCTGGTCTTATCATTGTTTGAGCAATTAATTCTAATTTTACATGCCCTGCCCTGGCCCTATAGTCACCTACTTCCCAGAGATCCCTGGTTATTTTTAGAGGATGAGGCCTTTTAGAAACTAAAATCTGGGTGGTAGGTGTGCTCGGACCTCCCAGAGCATTGCTGCTCAGAAAACATCTCAGTTGACATAGGTTACTCTCCACCTCCTTTTGGTCTTCACTCAGAAATCACCTGCATGAAGTCTCTCTGTCCACTGTATTTAAAATTACAACCCCTGACACTCTCCCTAGCCACAGTACATCTCTCTGCCTTGATTTAACTTTTCTCTATCACTTATGTAATACTATAAATATTTTATGTGTATACTTTATTATTCCCCTCCCCCCAAACTAGGCTCTACATGGCTAGGCACTCTTTTAAATGACCAAAACAAATGAAAATCCTTGTCCTCATTAATGAACATGAAAGATATATGGGAATTACCCAAGAACAAAGTCAAGGAAGAGTACGTCTAATGGCCCTAAGATTAGGAAAGCCACCGTCTTGCAGGAGATGGCAGGAGGCTGAGGTTGATGGCTAAGGATGGGAAAGTGGTGGAAATGAGGGCAGAGCTTTGTAGTTCCACAAAAGGATGCGGTGTGTTTCATTATAAATCCAACAGGAAGCCCCTGCAGGGTTTTAAACGAAGGAGTGACCTAATCTGTCTTATATTTTTCAAAGATCACACTGGTTACTAAATGGAGAAGTCATTATACGAGGATGAGAATTTTAGCAGGGATACTTAGACAGAGACTGTTACAGTGGCCCAAGAGAGATGATGACCTATGGTGGTGACAATAGAGATAATGTTAGAAGATTTAGGAAATGTTTTAGAGATAGACTCCCTAAGATTACTGGTGGTAGGTTAGATATGATGGGTGAGGAAGAGGGAAGTGTCAGTAATGACCCCCAGGTTATAGTTTAAATAAGAAAGAATTGCATCTGGACCTGTCTGGCTTCAGACTCTATCATCATAACTGCCTTGACACCCCCAGATGGCCAGAGACAGAGAACAAGGTTTTGGAGTTGAATGTTTGGATCAAGCGTTGCTTTGTAAAATCTGTACATACTTCTCCACGTACCAGGAAGCCAAATCCCCTTCTTACCAAAGAAGTGATGACACAGGCCCTCAGCACCTAAGACAGAGGCCTTCAGTCCCTTTGGAAGTCTTAACAGAGACCTGGGTGCTGGCAGAGGAACCCCCATGAAAGCCTAGGAATGAGGAATCACATTCCAGCCTTCTCACCCAACGCCCCTCCCTTCCTTTCCTCCCGCAAAAATGTTTCTCTTTGTAATTGTCTATAAAAGATTATTGTCTGCATTTTATTTAATTATTCCGTATGAAGTAATTATGAGAGAATAATCAGCCAGTTCGCCAATAATAGACGTTTCATAAAAGAACACAAAAGACGCTAATAAAGGCAGAGCCAGCCCTCATCGCTGTCATTATTAGTTTCTCTACATCTTTAATTTTCATACGTTTTTATTGTTTGCCTGAAATTAATTGTCCATTTCTTTCCCCAATCTGGTTTATTGCAAGCGGGCCACTTCTAGATAGCTATACCATTCATGTGTTTATCTGGCAAGTGTCCCAATAGATCTTGTCAACACTGAAATATCTATCTGGGAACTGAGAAGGAAAAAAAACCATAAAATCCTTGTTTTCTTGATTCTCTAAAGAATCTTGATAGGGTCTGGCCACTCCCCCCTACCCTCAACCACCATGCTTGTTTTACAAGTAAGAAATGTGAACCCCTAACAGTTTGCACAGCTTATTAGTGCAGAGCTGAGACCAGAATCCAGATCTCTTGGCTGAATCTAGCATGTGCGGGATTTAACCATCTTCAAATGAAATTCAGTTTTCTACCATAGGCATGAATCATTTCAAAGGGTGGTATATGGGGCTTCACCACCCCTGTTCATGCTACTAAGAAGATTCCACCTCAACCTCTATACTTAAAAAAAAATCTCATGGTGAGTAAGACACTTCAATGTCACCTAATAGGATGTGTTAGTCTGCTAGGGCTGCCACAACAAATTACCACAGAATGGGTAGCTGGAACAACAGGTATCTGTTTTGTCACAGTCCTGGAGGTTGGAAGTCCAAGACCAAGGTGCCAGCAGGGTTTCTGGTGAGGCCTTTCTTCTCAGTTTACAGATGGCCACCTTCTCACTGTGTCCTCACGTGGCCTTTTCCTTGTGCGTGGGGGAATAGAGATCTGTGGTGTTTCTTCCTCCTCCTATAAGGACACCAGTCTTAGTCCTATCAGATTAGGGACCCACTCTTCTGACCTCATTAATTACCTTCTTAATTCCCTCCTTAAAGGCCCTATCTCCAAATACAGTCACATTGGGGATTAGGACTTCAACATATGAATTTTAGGAGCACCAGATTCAGTCCATAACACAGGATGATAATTTAATTCTATCACAGAACCTCATTTAAAAAATTAACTTAGTAATAGTAATGATTACTTGGAGGCAACAATGGTGCTCCATGGCTGTGGGCCACGGACACAGTGGTGTTTCTCAAACCTTTGAGTTGGGCTGCCCCCAAGCTCTCTGCATGCCTGGTCACTCCTGATCCTGTGAGCTGGCTGGAGGTCCTGTGCCGTGGGTGCATAGGGATCATAACAGCAGCAGGAGCTAACTGGATGTTCCATGACCTAGTTCATGGCCTCTGCCTCCTTTACTTTGCAATCTGAGCAGAAACCATGTTGTGTCTGTTCTTCTCTGTACCCTCAGTGTCAGAATCAAGTTGTAGCACAGCCTGACCACTTAATCAGAGATTACTGAATGAATGAATGAATGAACACATGGATGTTCCATAGGAATCATACTTGATCACCTTGTTCCCCTGCTTAAAATACCTCACTGGCTCCCCATTACCCATAAAGCCTAAGCTCTTTAATGGAGACTTCTGTGACCTGACATTACTCCACCCTCCAGCACTTTGGCAATGAATCCATTTCTCCTTATAGCTCTATCCACGCTAAGCTTCTTGTGGCTTTCAAAATACCTAAAGCCTTTTCTTATGTCTATGTCTTTGTTCACACTGTTCCTCTGCATGGAAAGGACCCTTCTTTATCTGGCTGACTGAGTTTAGGCGTCAGAACTCCCTCACCAGTTTGAGAGGTTCTCCCATTTTCTGGGCTCACACATCTTTCTATCTGAACCCTTACCCCAATGTCACATGTGTCCATTAACTTGTCTGCCACCCTCCTTTAGGTATGGAATAAGTCATTTGTTTGTGTATTCTTACTATCTAGCATAGTGCCTGGTAAACTAGGGATTAGTAAGACTAATAAAGTATTATGATACAAATTTTTGGATTATGTAATAGTAAGGCTAGATTTCTAACCCATAAATCAAAAGCCAGTGCCGTACTCACCTATTTAAGAAAGTTTACAGTCTTGAGAACTCAGGCAATTTGAATGAATCCTGATTTCCCTCCCTTCCTTCCTTCCTCCCATTAGTGGGTAGGTGTCTCCCTTATGTTGCTTCACACCTGCTGGAATGGGATGCTTGAAGACCAGTGGGCATGATGCAGGAACTCCCAAATCTGTCAGAATCTCCTGAGAAACTTATAATTCAAAATGTGATTACATATTTCCAATCCAATTAGTGAGTCAGTCTCTTGAGGACAGACCCCAGGGATTTCTGTAATGCTTTCTAGAGTTTGAAGGGGTCAGGCAGGTGGTAATCACTGGTATAATGGAAGGAAGGCTAAGGCTGGAGTTTCCACCTGGTCTGGCCACTGATGAGCTAAGTCTCCTTGGGAAGGTCACTTTCTTCTTTAGGCTTTAATTGGTCTTCTATGCATGGAGAAGTTGCATCTGGATTGGTGTGCATCAATCTTGTTTTCTTAGCAGTGGAACAAAATCTTGCACAGAAGTTGGATATATAAAACAGAAAATAGCAGAGTTGCAATGGTTGAGGATGGAGAGGATGCTCCACTTAGTCTCATTCTTATTGCCTCCAGCACTGTCCTTAGGTGTGAAGTCTTGAAGACACTTTCATGTGGGAATTCTAGGGCTCTCTAGCATATCATTTGAAAAAATCCTATGCTAGAAGATTTATGACCCTACCAATTGTGGCATTTTGTAACTCCATGGTGATGATATGCTTACTTGGAGATGAGCTCTTGGATCACTTTCTACACAGAGTCTGGGAAGTTACAGAACATCTCCCAGGGCAGGAGAAAAGTCTGAGAATGTGTAGGCAACAGCTCCAAGAAAAAAGGCAGATGAAGACCTGAGACCATCTCTGCAGCTCTGAGAACCAAAAAGTACAGGGAGAAAGACATCAGTGAGCAAAGCAAGTGGACAAGAGCAGAGGTACAAGAAGCAAAGGGTAGAGACAGCAGGAGAATCTAGGTGCCATTTATCTCAGTCAGAAATCTCAATATGTGTAGTGCTGAAACAGAGATCAGTAGGAAGACCAGAGGAATGGAACTGGCTCCAGACTACGGTAATAAATGCCAATATCGCATTAAAGCAAGTCACATGAGTTACTTGGTTTCCCAGTGTATATAAATGTTATGTTTACACTATATTGTAGTCTATTAAGTGTGCAATAGCATTATGTCTAAAAAAAACTATACACGTTAATTAAAAATAGCTTAAAATGCTAACAATCATCTGGGCCTTCAACAAGTCATAATCTTTTTGCTAGTGGAGGGTCTTCCCTCAATGTCAATGGTTGCTGGCTAATCAGGGGGGTGGTCACTGAAGGTTGGGATGGCTGTGGCCATTTCTTAAAATAAGACCACAATACAGTTTGGTGCAGCAGTTGACTCTTCCTTTCATGAAAGATTTCTCTGTAGCATGTGATGCTATTTCATAGCATTTTACCCACACTAAAACTTCTTTTGAAATTGAAGTCAGTCCTCTCAAACCCTGCTGCTGCTTTATCAACTAAGTTTATGTGATATTCTAAATTCTTTGTTGTCATTTCAACAATGTTCACAGCATTTTCACCATCTCAAGAATCCTCTTTCTTTGCTCATCCGCAAGAAGCAACTCTTCACCTGTTAAAGTTTAAAGATTTTGGCAATTCAGTCACTTTTTCAGGCTCCACTTCTAATTCTAGTTCTCTTGCTATTGCTACCACATCTGCAGTTACTTCTCCCACTGAAGTCTTAACCCCGTCAAAGTCATCCACAAGGATTAGAACCAACTTCTTCCAAATGCCTGTTAATGTTGATATTTTGACCTAGTGTGAATCACAGATGTTCACACTGGCATCTAGAATAGCAAATTCTTTCCAGAAGGTTTCAATTTACTCATGCTAGATCCATCAGAGGAATCACTATCTATGGCAGCTATAGCTTTATGAAATGTATTTCTTAAGTAATAAGACTTGAAAGTCAAAATTACTCCTTGATCCATGGGCTGCAGAATACATGCTGCATTAGCAGGCATAAAAACAACATTAATCTCCTTCAATATCTCCATCAGAGCTCTTGAGTGACTAGTTGCATTGTCATTGAGCAATAATATTTTGAAAGGGATCTTTTTATTTCTGAGTAGTAGGTCTCAACAGTGGGCTTAAAATATTCAGTAAACCATGCTGTAAACAGATGTGCTGTCAGCCAAGCTTTGTTGTTCCATTTATAGAGCACAGGTAAAGTAGATTTAGCATAATTCTTAAGGGTCCTAGGGTTTTCAGAATGTCAGGTAAACACTGGCCTCAACTTAAAGTCACCAGCTGCATTAGCTCCTAACAAGAGAGTCAGACTGTCTTTTGAAGCTTTGAAGCCAGTCATTGACTTCTGTCTGGCTGCAAAAATCCAATATAAATCTATTTAATATACATTAAAAATCTGTTGTTTAGTGTAGCAGCCTTCATCAATTATTTTGGTTAGATCTTCTGGATAACTTGCTGAAGCTTCTATATCCACATTTGTTGCTTCACCTTGCACTTTTATGTTGTAGACATGGCTTTTCTCCTTAAACCTCATGAACCATCTTCTACTAGCTTCGAACTTTTCTTCTGAAGCTTCCACTCCTCTCTCAGCCTTCACAGAATTAAAGAAAGTTAGAGCTTTGCTGGGCATTAGGCTTTGACTTAAGGGAATGTTGTGGCTGGCTTGATCTTCTATTCAGACCACTCAAACTTTCTCCATACCAGCAATAAGGCTGTTTTGCTTTCTTATCATTTGTGTGTTTACTGGAGTAATTTCCTCCAAAAACTCTGCATTCACAACTTGACTCTTTGGCACAAGAGGCCTAGCCTTTGACCTACCTCAACATGCCTTCCTCACTAAGCTTAATCATTTTTAACTTTTGATTAAAAGTAGAACTTGTGTGACTCTCTCACTTGGACACTCAGAGGCCACTGTAGGGTTGGTTATCCATTGGCATAGTTTCAATATTGTGTCTCAGGGAATAGGGAGGACTGAGGAGAGGGAGAGAGATGAGGGAATGGCCAGTGAGTGGAGCAGTTGGAACAACGCATTTATGGACTAGGTTTGCCATCTTATATGGAGCTGTAGTTTGTGGCACCCCAAAACGATTACAGTAGTAACATCAAAGATCACTGATCACAGATCACCATAACAGATATAATAATAATGGAAAAGTTTGAAGTATTGTGAGAATTACAAAATTCTCAAAATGTGACAGAGAGACACAAGGTGAGCACCTGCTGTTGGAAAAATGGCACCAAACTCGCTCCATGTAGGATTGCCACAAATCTTTAATTTGTGAAAAACACAATATCTGTGAAGCACAAGAATGCAAAGCACAATAAGACAAGGTGTGCCTGTGTTATCTAAGACAGGTGGAAATGCATTTGGTGGAAATCAAGCTGCCTTTCTTTGAGCTGAGGCACAAATGCTTTACTCTTCACTGCTAATATCATTGCTGGGGAAATCAAGCTGGCATATGTTTTCAGTAACCACCACTGAGATCATTTTTCTCTCTCTCTGGGGTAATTCTGGGAAAGAAAAGCATTCAAAATATTATATTTGCCTTCCCCTAGCACATTCATGTCATGTAGCACCTACAATTAATGAGTAGTACTTGTGAGGATGTGAGTCATTACAGCAAAGCATTTAATTCCATTCTTCTCCAAAGCACTGATATAATCCACCCTGAGTTAAGCTGGAGCTGTAACACACCTTCCCTGAATAGAGCACCAGGAGATAACATGGTATGTCTGAATGACAGCAATTTTGCACGTGTACATAGCAGCTTCCAGCCTGGGATCTCCAAGAGTTGCTTCTCACATGGTAATTGATGGCACCTCTAAGCGTTACATTAAACATTTAATTGAACAGTTAAATGTGGATTAATGAGGCCATTAATTAATACAGCAGGGAAGTCTGCAATTCTTATCTGTGGACCACAGAGAGGATTTCCCCACACCATGTATTTGAAACTCCATGATGAAAATTCAAAATTGTGAAGCTGTTGAGAGTGGGAAGGAAAAAAAGAGTGTGATGAGAGTAGAAATAACATAAGGCTAACAGGAAGAGAACCCAGAATTTGGAAGCATGAGTTCAATACCAGACTCTACTACTAACTGACTGTGTGACTTTGTATAAATCACTTTACCTTTCTGGGCTTTTGTTTCCTTATCTGAAAAATAAGAGATACACAACATTGTCCCTAATGGCTCTTTAATTTAACCAGTGCTCTGAGCCTGTGAGTTTAACCAAATTGATTCTGAGAGTGGCCCCATTACTCGGGCTGTTCACATATCCATTGACTTCTGCTCATCAAACATATGACTCAGAGCTTCAGCACCCCCCAGTTATAGCCCACCAAGGAGAAGCAGAAGAGCACTGGATGTGGATTGACAAGTCCCACTTTCCACCCTGCTGCTAGAAGTAAGATTCTAGAAGTCAAAAAATGTATCTGGGTCTCCAGTTCCTCATTCTTAAAATGTAGACATGATAATCTCCTGCAAGGAGTTGTGATGAGGACTAAGTGAGACACTTTCTACATAAGCCAAAGAGCATGATGTATGTGTGAGCTCTAGTCTGGACTTTACTTCGTCACCCAGGGCCACCATCTCCGGGCTGGTTCTGGGAGTCATGTCAGAGCCTGAGGCTGCTCTGCCATTGCTCTTCTTTTCTTCCCTTCTTCTCTGCCTACCTTAGTCCTCATTCTTGAGTTTCTAATTTTCTAAATATAGAGCAAACTATTCATTAGCAACACTTCTGCTAACCATAATTCTTCACTTCCCAAACTATTACTGAGCCCTTTTCTGGCAGTGGAAACGAAGCAGAAAGAAGACCCTGAAGTTCCCCGAGGCGGCATCGCCTCCGTCACGGTGAACCCACCCAGTGAGCCTCACAGAGAGCATCCCTTCCACCCACCCTGTCCAGAGGACAGTTTTCAGGATTTTCCATAGATGAAAGTGAAGAAGCAAAACAATTAAGTAAAAAATTGTTTATGCTTTTTTTCCCCCAAACCAGCATGAGCAGTATATTCTAAAGAACTTATTTGACTTCAAGTGAATTTCATAGACTTCTATGAGCAGGTCATTTGGGAATGGGCCTTATATGCATCAATGAGGCATGTAATCAAAGGATTAAATTATATTTAGTAGCATTTTACTACTAAATATGTATTACTGCATTACCTCATGTGTTACACACACAAACTCTCTCTTAACCAAAATGTTTTGTTTTTGACTATGTTAAATAACAAATGTTATTTATTTTAAAAGTATTTATTAAGCACATACTATAGCCAGGTACTACACTGAGGAGTATACTTATGTATACAGATATATTTATCTGTATATATTATATATACATTTAGTCCTCATTGTTCATGTATTCCATATTGGCCTACTCACTAAAATTAATTTGTCATCCCCAGTACTCAAAACTCCAGTGTTTTCACCGTCTTTCACAGACATGCGCAGAGAGGTGAGAACTTTTAATCACCTAACATGCACTTTTCCACTGAGGTCAAATAAACCTAAGCCCTGCCCTCTTATTTTGGCTCTTCTACTTTAAACAGAAACACAGATAAACCAAGGATATATATTGATTGGTCGGCAAAAATGTTGTGACCAGAGGCTTGAAGAAACCTAACGCTGGATTCTCCTAGGAGCAATGATTTAGTATTCATTAATTCAGCATTTGCAGCAACTTTATAAAACATAACTAACCACAAATAACGAGAACTGAGTATGTGTGCTATGTGTGTGTGTGTGAATAATTGGATTGAGTACTAGACACTGACTACCCAGGATCATAATTAGCAAATTAATCCAATGCTTTTTTCAGTAAGTGGAGCTGGCCAGGTGGAACCATTGCAGTCCTGGTCTGAAGGGAGTAGCTGCTACTCAGCTCTGTATAAGAATTTGGGGTTAGCGTCACCAGATCTTCTGATTTTTCAAAAGAAAGCAGAAATCGGGCTTGAAACCAGATTTGTTTTCAAAGGACATGGTTTCTTGAAATCAGAAACCATCCTCAGGATATCAGTTTTTTGTTGTTGCTGTTTTTCTGAAATGCATTTTGTCAATTATCAGGGAGAAGATAAAGATAAATAGAAATTTGTGCCCATCTGAAAGGAGCTTAGAGCCCAGGGGGAGAGCTAATGCTCATGCATAAAAAGATAATGATACACAGTAGCTTATGTTATCTAATGTTATCTGCAGAGAAAGAGCTTTGGGAGGTTTTGTTAAGCAATATTGTTGGGGAGAATCTCCTCTCATTAATAACAAGAAACTCAACTCTTTCTGCCCCCAGAAAAGGAAATTTTTTATGCCAACAGGGCCTCTTTGCTGAGCCCGAAGAGAGCTACAGCACTGCTGGTAGAGTTGTGTTGCAATGTGGTAAGAAGGCCAGTGAAGGTGGTTCCATCAAAGACATGCCTGGGTTAACATGTTCAAACAGCAATACTTTCCTGGCATTCTTCAGCTCCCTTTTCTTTTTTTCTTTCTCCTCATCTGGACTCAGACCCAAGTCCCTGACTTTTTCCTCTCCCTGTTTAAGAAGGAGGAATGAGAATTATAAGGTAATGGCAACACTTTAGGTTCAGAATTCCACCACTTTATACAAAGTGGCTGCTTTAGCTCCAGCATCGTCATTGGTGAGTCGATCAGAGATCCTCTGTCTCTGCCCATGCTAAGCCACAGTAGTTGATGTGTGGGGTTGTGAAGCGACAGTTTGGATCCCAGTCCTGCTAATTTCTCATGCTCCCTGTGTGACTGTAGGCAAAGGACTTAACTTTGGTCCCTAAGCCACAGAAATCTCATCTATAAATAAGGGGGTGCTTGTGCCTACTTCTCAGGTGATTTGTGAAGATCAAATGAGATCATACAGACAGGTTATAGGAGTGAAAAGCCCTACAGGTATTCTAACAGAGTGTGATAAGAAAGAAGATCATGTGGAGGTCTATATGTGAAAAACAGAGACTTGTGCCCGGCACAAAGAAGTGCTCAATTAAAGAGAGTCAATATCACTATTACTAAATAGGGACATGAATATTTCTTTGCTGTAGAGTATTGTGAGAATAAGGATCTGCATGGTTTCTAATGCACTGCAAATGGAGCAAGTCAGTCTAGGGAAACTCAGATTTATTATTACATGGGTGGTGGATGAGGTTTGACCTGGCCAAGAGAGAAGTGTGCCGCTCCAGGCCCTGGGTGTCAGGCCTGGCACTCAGCATGCACCATTGCAGGACTGAGTGGAAGTACAGTGCATGGAGTTCAACCTCATACCTCATCTTGGGGAGTTCTCAGTGGAAAGTGGCCCTAGTTAAATTATAAACAATGGCACACTCAAAACGTTTCAAAATCTTTGGAATTCTAGAATAATGTTTTGGGACAGGGGAGTCTTCTGAAAGTACCCAACAATTTAAGAGGAAGGAAGTTCCTTCTTCTCTCTCTCATCACTCTCTTCTGTTTTCCTACCTATTATTCATCCATGTATCCAACAGGATCTAAATTGGAATATTTGGGCATTCCTGCAATCGACTTGTTCAGAGGAAAGTTAGTTCTCTGCAGAATTATATAACTGCATCAATTCATCAAGGATACAATGGGCCCTTCCATGTGCCAGGTACTGTGGAAAACATCGAGGATACACAAATTGAAAAATATAATCCATGCCCTCAGGGATCTCAGAGTCTGGAAGGCAGAGTTACCTTTGCCATGGCCCAGCCTTCCCCTTTCTGCTCTCAGAGTTCCATCCTGAGTGCCCAGTGTGTTAACTTGCTCTCATCAAAAAGTCTGATCAACTTCTTTGCACTAAATTCTACATAGTTAATCTCTCCAAATCCCAGGGCTGTCTGCTTTTTAAAAAGACTTAAACAAACAAACAAAAAAAAGTTATCTCAAGAATTTTAGACATACTGAAAAGATGAGTGGAGCAAAAGTTTATAAATTGGGTACATATTTTTTGATCCTGAAGTTGGCCAGGTCTGTGGCTACCAAAATGTCTTGGTAAGAATACTCTGGCCTATCGCAGAGTTTAGGGAAAAGTCCGTACTTCATAGTCACCCTTCGTCATAGACTAGTGGAGAAGCCTATGTTTTGCATCGTAAGTGAGGCCTAGGGTCCGGGGGTGTGCTTCTATCACCATTCTCTGCAATTTTATACAACTGAGCACTTTTGGTGTTGCCCACATGAATGTGTCATTTCTTATACTCTCTGGAATGCCCCTACATATGTGTATACTCCGGGACTCAATCACATACTAAATTTGCCCATCAAAGCTCGCTAATTGTACCATCTCCACTGTTTGATGGCGTAAGTCAAATATTAGTCTTCATTTGAACTAGACCATTACCATATTAGACTTCTCTGTCATTCTAGATGACTGCAGAGCCAATGGCTCTCACATTTCCAAGTGTTAAAGAATTGCCACTTCAATGGGTTCAACTCTTGCCCAATTTTTATTTAGAAAACTGATAATGGTTGAAATAAGCCACGGGGCGTCAAAGAGCCAGGTGGCCAGGAGCTTATACCCGACATGAGAAAAGCCTTGCCACCTGCTGGTGTAATAGGCTGCCCTTATTTCTAATGGGGCTGAGTGGAGCTGAAATCAAGGCCGAGAGACCGTATCAGAGCGATCTTAACATCGAACCACCTGACATTGGGTCTGTGGGGGATATTTCATCATTGTCTGCTTGACCTTTGGCCCCTTAGACGTACAGCCCATCATTTCTGTGAAGCGGTGACTAAAAAAGCCATTTGTTCCCCATCGAATGTACCTGTCCTGATGTGCTGTCAACAGCTGTTTGCATTGCTAACCGCGCCAAGGGAAAACAATTGATGCTGGCAAACTCGAATTTCTAACCACCTCTTTTATTTTTGTCACTCCTGGTGCTAATGATGACCTATATTCTCTACCATAATGATTATCTTAAAAGTCTTTTTGGCTTTGAAGAGAGCGTTTGAGTCCTAAGTGCCTGTATTGTGAAAGAATATAATATGGAGAGGTCTATTATCTTAGAATTCATTCGCCCATTTTTTCTTTTTCTGAGGCAGCACTGTAAATTAAACCGCTTGAGTTGGCTTTGTAGGTTTCTTTTTTTTCTTTCCTTTTTTTTTTTTTTTTTTTGCATACACAGCAAGGATAACTACACCTCAGATTTATGAGCATTGTGAACAGGTTGCCATAGCAACCACTCCGGCTGCTCTACACCAAATAACCTTGTCATGTGAGCGTTTATCACAGGAACATCAAGGACTGGATTGCACTGTACGCTCTTTGGCTAAACAGCAGGAATTTTCTGAATAATAATTGGTCGTGGCCTTTTATTCCACCAGTCAGAGTTAATCATCCTCGGAATCTGAAATTAACCATAACGCATTCAAGGCACAGAGTGCAGCCATTCAAAAATTCCTCTTTGAGGGGAAGAAAACTTTCCAATGATCTTTGCTCTTTGTTGCATATGATCATTGTTGTTATTGTTATTGTCATTATTATTGGGAAGGCTTAATGAGAGAAGGATGAGCATTTGGGAATGGCTGCTAGAGCTCATTAACATGATAAAAGTAAAATGGACATTTTAACTAGCCTATTATTTGTGAGAAATAAAAGATATTTGAAATTGCCATCAAAACCAGCAGGTTTTTTTTTTTATCCCTCTCAAATTACCTTTACAGGACATTTGATCATTTGAATGTATTTTATAAGGTTAATTTATTTTCCATAGACCATGTTTTACAACACACCCAGCAATCTCAACATGCTTCTGATATATCATCTGAGAAGGGAAAATGAGTGGGGTGTATAGGATCAGCGAGGTCCCAGTGCCTGCACAGCACGTATGTGTATGCATGCACATGTGGTACTTGTGTGCATGTACACAAACCCACAAGATGGACCCTGGGAAAAAAATAATTGCATCATCAGGCTATAGCTGGCTGTCTATACAGGTACTTATGTTAGAGCTGGAGGTCGATGGGTTTTTAAAAATGTCAGGATTATAGTTATTCATCAGAGAGAGACTTTCTGGTCCATGAAAGGATGTCTTATAAAATTCTGCTAGGGTTGGATCCAAACTTCAGCAAATTCACCAAATTGTGGGTTTTTTGAGCACCTTAAAATCATCCCTTTTTGGTGATTCTCTCCTTCTTTCAGAACTTTCCTAGTCCCTGAGTCTTATTTCTTATAGGCCTTTCATCATCATTATTGTTGATAATAATTGTCATGCCTTAAGTGTGACCTCTCCCAAGGATAGTTACTTAAAAAAAATTGAATCTCAAATGGAAGAATTTCAGAAATCAGTAAAGAATATTTTTTAAACGATTGAAAAGAGGAAAGGACTTTTTTTAAGTTCCCATCAAATCATACCTTCTAGGGAGCCACCAACTTCACTGACTTCTAAGACTCTTCTTTGTTAAGAAAGACCTGTAGTCAGTCCAATCAAATGAAGCTAAATGATTGGATGTGGAGAGGAAAACCAACTAAGTGGGAAGATTTGTGGTTTGGCTATTCAGGGAAATGGCACTGTCTACCTCATGTCACATCCCTGTTCTTGTCTTTTTGCTGTTTTCCCTTTGAAATAAATGTATGTATGGGGCGGGCAGCAAGCTCAGTTTTAGAAAAGCAAGAACACTGAGAAGTAGTGCAAACACAGTACTTTATTTCTTCATCAACTACACATTATATTCCTTGTAAATGCCAAGGAGACTGCTGGGTGCTGTGCAGGGAAGAGCAATGAAGGAGACCTGATTCTCATCTTCTGGGCACTTACCAGCATGGAGGAGAGATGAACCTGGATGGTTACTGCACCATTGAACAGAAAAACAAATGTCTTGCAAGTGAGTGGCACAGAAATCTAGAGGTGGCAACCATCTCTGGCATTATCATGAGAGAGCTGCTGTAGCATATGGTGTTGGAACTGCTGGACTCCAGGGATGTGCAGAAGGCTGGTGATTGGAAGGAGAATGTTCCAGGGAGACGGGATGGCGGGAGTGAAGCAAGAGGCATAGAAGTGTTTGGTGTGTTCTGAGAAGGGCCAGCATTTGTTGGGGCTCCAAGTTGACATCCATGTGTTCTGGGTAGAGATAAGACTGGGAAGGTACCTTCAGGCTAGATTTGAAACTTGGTTACCGAGAGCCTTGAATGTCTTCCTCATATGCTTGGACATTTTCTGGGTGGCATCAGAAAGTTTTTTCAAGTTCTTAAGCAGAATATTGATCTGACCAAAGTCATAGGAAAGACATTTTAGAAGTTGTTTCATCATTTAAAGAGTTGGATTTACCTCCTCAAGTCCCTGTTCAAGTAGACTTCTCTTCCTATTTTCCTTCTGGGGAAAAAGAAGAGGCATTTCCCTGTCGGTGGTGGTTTTGAGGTGCTGTGTCAGAGGTGGGGAGTCTCCTCCTGGAGCAAGCAGCAAGTCCATGGCTCAACAATTAGAAGGACAGTTAGGAAAATGCAATTGGTCGTATTTGGGCTATTCAGGCTGAAGCACCAAAGACACAGCTAAAGTCTTATCATTTGATTTCTTAAGGTTTAACATGCGTTTTGTGAAGAGGAAAGACATGATCGATATTTTTGCCCAGCAATCACTAAGCTATGACCACTCTGCCAATGAGCATGGCTGCTATTAGCCCTAAGAATGCTGTCCTTAGATACTAACAAGAGAAACATGTTCATACTATGAATGGTGGAAAATCTTTACGGGATTATAGCCAGAACCCAGGATTCCTAAAGCTCACGCTGACCAGGATGACCCCAGAGCTCCTCATGGCCCCTCTGTTTCTCTTAGGGAGTCTGATGAGTGGGAGTGAGGTTTAAAGTGTGAACAAGAGGACAAAGGTTTCTCTCTCTATGCCCCTTCGCTCCTCCTTACTCTTGACCACCAAACAATTGAGCAAATTTGTTTTGTGTTGTGGTTCTGTCCCAGAAGCAGTTCAAAATTAATTTTTTAAGTATTTTCTCCTTTTTTCATTTTGTACAACTCATTGGGATAAAAAGAAGCATGTCCTTTGTGCTTCAGTAGAGTGGGCATTCCTCTTGCTACTAGTCCTCAGTATGAGACACCTCAGGCTCTCCCTGCTTAGAAATAGCTGCTCTGTTTGGGAAATTCTGTATTATCTGCAGCTGTGTAACAAATTGCTCCAAAACATAATGGCTTAAAGCAACAATGATAGTTTAATTATTTTTCACAGTTTCCATGGGTTGTAAATTCAGGAACAGTTTTGGCTGGGAAGTTCTGGCTCGAGATCTCCCATGAGATTATAGTCAGATGTCAGCTGGTGCTATGGTCATCTCAAGATTTGAGTAGGGCTAGAGGATACACTTCTGAGGTGGCCCAGTCACATGGCTGGCAAGTCGGTGCTGGCTGTTGACAAGAGTCCTCAGTTCACCAATCACCTAGATCTCTCCAAAGGGCTGCTTGAGTGTCTCCACAACACGGGTGCTGGCTTCTCCCAGAGTGAGTTATTTAAGACACCAAGTGGCAAGCCTTTATGAACTTCTGGTGTATTCTAATGATCATACAGAACAGCCTGATTCAATCAGGGTGAGAATTATTCAAGGTGTGAACTCCAGGAGGCAATGATCCATGGGGTAGGGGTGGGAGGTGTTTTGATGGCTTGATACCAGTGAAGTGCTATATCTTTGCAGCTCATGTGTAGGTGTGTGAAGTTCTGATATTCTCACCCTGTTTCTGCTCAAAACTGGAAAATTTTCTATCCGTGTGCAGGTTGAATGGTGCTAAGTGAAGACTTCCTTTAATCTGACATAATCTGGAATAATGATTACTAGTGGGAAATAATGATCAAATTATTTAAACATGCATATAAATACTAACCTTATTTTAGCTTAAACTAATAAAGTCATATTTACTTGCAAATCTTTTGATACAGGGTCAATGATTTTTTTAAAAAAAAAAGATCTCCTAATTTCCCCCCAGATCATTCTCAGAATATATCATTTACATTATCTGGTTTTGGTTTCTTTAAAGTGAATCAAGAACCTAAAATGTATTTTCTGAGCTATCGAAATGCAGAATTCATGAAAAGTTTTATGATTTTTAGCTAATCTCATAGAGTTGTTCCACCCACACTCAATTCAACATCAATTCTTTTTTTTTATCAACTTCCCATTTACTGACTCTTTCCAAACCAATCAACTTGTTTTTTTTATCAGAACAGCAACCCTCTTTGCATTCATAGTTTGTAGTTTTGCATAAAATTTAAATAAATTACATAAATTATAACTATAACCAGCATAAAAAGGTTTGGGAACAAACACAATTGATTCTTGGGATACAGCTCAACAGATAGGAGTGGAATGTACCAACCTCCTAGAGAGGAGTGTGCTGGCCCCAAAGGTTCATCAGAATGTCTTGAACACAGAATGGAGAGCATCAATGAGGTGGCCATGTGTTAAGGCAGTATTTATGGTCAATATTTTTACTTAATAGTGTACATTGAAATGACTGATCTTGGGTGCTCCAATGGCGCAATAGGTTAGCACGTGGTACTTATATGAAATAATTGACCTTTGTATCCCTTTCTCAAAAATCAAATCTGTACTAATAATTTTCAGTAGCCATGCAGCTGGTCAGAAAATCACAGACAATCAATCACAATGATCTCCTCTCCAAGCATGTAGAAGAGGCCTGATGAAGACCTCAAAGAATGGGGAGATGATTGCCTAAGAATTAATGATGTTTGGTCCCAAACCTTATAGTGACAATGTGAACCAGCCTCTAAACCAATGCTGAATAACAATACCCAGGTATACATGCATCAGCACCATCCACAATAGGCAGGTGGGCTTGCCGAAGAAAGGATTCTTGACTTTGGCCTTGAATAGAATGGAAAACATCCAATGGGCCACAGAAGTGAGAATGAGTGGGGAAGATAGGATGTTAATCGAACAGCAAGGAGAACATGGAAAAGTGAAGCTGAAACTGTGATCTTGCAGAGAAGGTAAGGCCAAAGAGGTCCAAGAACTTTGGTTCACTGTTGGAATCAGAGAGCCATGGTAGGTTTCGGAGCAGGGGAGTAGCGTGACTAATGGGCTTGTTGAGGACTATCAACCTAGCAAGAGGACACTGAGTAGATTCAAGTGAGAAGAAGCTGGAGCAAGGGTGATTGGAGAGTGGTTGGAAAGGGGGTATGGAAGGTCCTAGAAAAGGTGGAGTCTGAATACAGAGATTTCACTAGAAAAAATAACTGGATTTGGGAGTTAAAAGATAGGGATGGCAAGTAGAAGAGAGGCGAGTTTGAGCCCAGGGAGATGTGGGAAAAAGTTGATGCCACCCACACAGTATGGAAACTTGGGAAGGCAAGCCAGAGTGGGTAGATAAGTGAGGGACACAGATTCAGGCTGAATGTGAGGGGGGGGGGCAGTGTGGAGGGGAGGGCTGGGCCCAGGAGAGGGGTAGCACCCAAGGGGTGGATTCAGGAATCACCCACAGAGCATCCTGTGAGAAGCCCCAAAAGTGGGCCAGTGAGGACCCTGGGGAGGATCCTGCAGAGGGGGGAATGGCCAACGTTAATGTCAGGACTGAGCCTTGGCCAGAAGCTCTGCTCCAACCATGGAGTCAGAGGTTTCATGGCATGGAAAAGGCAGCTAGTGGTGCTGCTCTCTAAGTGCTCACAGCCCAGGATTCCTGCTTTTCATCTCCCCTTCCTCCTCCTTTCTGGGGGCCTCATCCTCTGTCCTTCCTTTCAGGGTCTCCATTTAAATGACAGCAATTAGATCTTAAATAAGCACGAGCTTTGTCTCAGTGCGATTTTTACGTTGCCAGCAGGTATATACTCAGCCTGGCTTCCCCCATCTCCCATTTCTGCCTTTTCTTTGCTCTCCCCTCCTAACTTTTCCACTTCTCCCAACACCTTTCATTCCTCCCTTGTTCAGGACGGGAGCCTCTCCATTAGGACTCACACTCCATTGTGTCACACACCGTTTAAATATCTTTATCACTTTGCCATTGGGAAAAACAGTAATTGATGGTATTTCCATTTATCTTCACTCTCTATGCTCCATTTGAGGGAAAGATGATGGTTTCAAATAGCTCATTATTTATTTTCCACGCCAGCTCAAGTTGGATTCCAGCACCATCCTTACAGGGACCCAAACTTCCCACAATCCCATAATGTTTTATGAACAGTTTTACAATCCAGACGCTGTATTATCATGTCCTTCTGGAAGGTGGTTATGTGAATTGTCAGGAAACAGTGGCTGAAAGACAGGGTAATCTGTGACTGCTTGACAGTTGGTTCATAGTCCCATCCTAGTGACAGCCCTTTGCTCAGGAGCCCCCGTGTGGAGGATCCTCTGCAGTGGGGTGGCGTAACCCCTAATGTTTTAAAATGCTGTCCTATTTAATGACAGCATGCACAAAGTGAAAAAGATTCACTGGAACATTCTAACCAGAGGATTCCTTAATGAATATCTAGTCTATTCCACCCATTTGAGGGATGAAAAAAATAGAGCTTGGACATGGAATATGCTCAACCAGGGACACATACAAGGATGACCTCCAAGCTGGAAACCAAGCTTTCTGACAGTCAAAAACAAAAATCTCTTTTAAAAATTTATTTTTCTATATACATCACAAATATGACATCCAGCATGTCTATTCAACTATCCTAAGTAGAAACAAAACCCCACAGATGATGACATACAGTAACTCTAACCTGACATGTTATATAGACAAAGCAAAGCAAGCAGAAGTGCTGGTAACTGTCATGTCTCCACCCCGTCCCCAGGGCTGGTGCTCCAATGCCCCATGTTTGATTCACCTTGTCAGACTGCATTATTTCACCCAAGATTTATTGAGTCCATATGGAGTTTTTTCCATCCCTTATTCAAATCTCTTCTGGTTTTCTAGAAGAGAGAAATAACTGCAGCTGAGTGAAGTAGCTTCTTTGCTGTATATGAGACCTGCTCACCGAGGCCACTCTTCGGGCTGGCTTCCAGAGAGATGGCTGGACGGGCAGAGGGAGGAGGGAAGAGATTTCACATAGCAGCATCAAGTATGAATCCTAGCTGAACCCTGGGTAGTTGGGATCTCCTGTAATAAAATGGCATTGGGAAGTACACTGCTTAAAAGTCCTGAGTTGAATGCAGTAAAAAGAACACTGAACTTGGACCTGGGATCTGGTTCTGACTTTGCCACCAACTAGCTACATGACCTTTCTGAGCCTCCATATTCTGGTGCACAGGGGGCTGGTTCTATAAACTGAGGCTCCATCCAGCTCTGACACCCTGGGATTCTATGGAGACTCTATGTCCAGAAGATGGAGAGTAGCGATTGCAGAGAACACTGAAGAGGAATGCTCAGGAGAGGCTAATGGGAAACACATGGTGTGAATGCCGGGAGGCAGGAAGGAAGGGCGTAGGGTGACAGGCCCCGGGGCTTCCCATCAAGGCCTCCTCCCCACCTCCTGCTTCTCCAGGGGCAAACTGTTTCCAAAATCACAACTGAGCACAGGCATGAGAAGTGGGACATCCAGACTTGCTTTTTCATTGCTCACCAAAGGGGAGTAATTCATAATCATCTCTGTTGACTTTCAAAACACCCCTGTGAAGTAAACAGATTCCATTCTCGTGTGCTTGCAAATGAGGTAACTGAGGCTCCAGGAAGGTAAGAGACGTCCGGAGATTTATTGTATATGGGCTGAGCTGGACACGACCCAAAGTTTCAGGTCCTAGTTACAGGCATTTTCCTCCTCAGTTTGCCGTAGCAACCACTTATATTTTTGCAGAACTTCTTTTAAAGTATATTTAAAAACCATTACCTCATTTTTACCCAGCTGAAGCCTTGTCAGTTGCTAGTGCTGGGGGCTATTTCTCTTGTTTTAGAGACAAGGAAACTGAAGCCCACAGAAACGAAGAAATTGCCCCTGAGTTTCCCATGCATTCAACAAACCCTCATGGAGCACCCGATTCACCAAGCACATCCCAGACACAGCTACCTAATGCCAGAGCCAACTTTGATCTCTTGACTGCACTTCTAGTTCTCGTTAGGAGCTGTGATTTTTAAAGTGCGGATAAAAGTTTTCAAAAGCAGCTTCTACATATAGCATGGACAAAATGGCCCTGGCAATGGTACTATCCCACCCAAATGCTGGTCTTCCATAGCCCACTCTTATTCTAAGATGGCCTTCCAGCCCCGGAATTAATGCCTTAGGAGATATGTAATAATTCTAAGATTATTAATTCTATATGGCATGGCGATAAAAACAGTTGATGAGGGCACCAGGCCTGGGGTTCAACTTGGATTTGAAATAGACAAAGCGTGGTGAAGGCCACTCACCCTGCCAGAGCTGTCTCCCCTCCACCTGCTCCGCACTCTGATTCCATAGACTGCCCCACCCTGGAACGGTAGCCTTGGTTCAGTCCCTGTTAGTCCAAGGTGGTTTGCGGCACATCTGCGGACGAGGCTGTCACAGCAACAGAGGCTCACGGTCAGCCCTAGAGATGGCCCTAAAGAGATGTCTGCTCTGGGAGAAGATTTAAACTAGACTGTACTGAGATTTGCTCTGCCACTAAGGACATCCGAAATATACTCATTGAAAAGACTACAAGTGCCTTCTAATAACATGGTATCTCCAGTCAGGCCCCCAAGTATAATAGTAAGTTGTCCAGAGATTTGTAGTTTATCAACAGTGCATTAACCTTCTACAGGCCCTCAAAGCAATTCCCATTTCCATATTTCCCTTCAAGTATTTCCTATAGGCAGATAATAGAGGCATGATATGTATATATATATATATGTATATTTTTTTTTTTTTACAAAAAAGGGAGGGGTAGATTGCAGCTGTGTGCTGTCCCTCCACTTCAAAAATGGTATCTCTCATCCATTATCACCCAGGATGCTCTTTGAGCCTCTGGAAGTGGAGGCAAGTCTGTCCCTAGCCACCTACACTCCTTTGTGTAGTTCCTTTGTGATCAAGACAGAGCAAGTCCCTGGGAGCAAAGGAAAGCCTGTGTCCAGGAGAGTGAGCCAAGCCCAGTCCCCTGCTCACTGGCACACACCTTCCGCCTTGTCTCTGGCCCCACTGGCCACTCCTTCTCCCCAGCAGCCCAGAAGTCCAGATCCAACTCAAGTGCCACCTCCTCCTGAGTCTCCTTGACTATCCCACCCTTCTTGAACCTCTCCCTTTTCTGGGCTACCACAGTCAAACTTTCTATTCCTCACTGAGTGCCACTCATTGTCATTGTGAGCCTTGAATTGCAAGTTAACTTACCAAGTGTATAATCGTGACTTTTCAACTGGAGTGTGGGTTCCCTGAAGGCAGAAGACAGACTTCCTGTGCCTCTGGTCTTCATTATGCTTCACATTAGATAATCACATGGTATATGTTTGTTGGGCTAAAAATTGGCATCCAAGTAAAGCCCACCTTATGTTAGCCCTGATTGCACAAAGCAGAGCTGAATGAGCTAAGCATGTATATACTGAATGGAATAACAGCCCAGGAACAAAATTGAGCATTTTCTAAGGGAACCAGACTGCTGTCCCAGGGTCCTGGTTCTGCCCCTGGGAACATGCATTGGTCACACAAGTCTGTGTGAGGAAGCCCCTTCTTTGCCGCTTCCGGACCACCCATGGCAGCAGCAGGAAACCTAGCCATCTGCCATCCTCCCTCAGGGAATGGCCGCATTGCCACTGTCTCCTTCCACCTCTTAAGATGCCAAAGTTATTCATTCTTTCTTCAACACAGAGTTAGGGAAATATTTGCATTGGCTGAATTGAGACTGTGGGTCATTTTACCTAGTTAATAGTGGTTGAGTCATTCCAAGATACCTGCTGAGGAACATAAGTGGCAGGAAAATGGATCCCTCCACCCCCCTTCCATGGAAGAATGTGGGAGTGATTCTTGGGATTTGTCATGGGGGAAACCAAAGCCCGGATCTGACATTCACTTAATTTTTCTTCATGGGGAGAGCTGTTGACTTCTCCTATTAGTGGGGTTAGTACAAAAGGCACTGGCCTGGAAGTCAGGGGGCCTGGCTGTCACCCTGGCTTCATGCCCAAGCCTCCTCCCCCTGACTCTTTCCCTGGGACCACACCACTTGCACACCTGCCTGTCACTTAGTACCAAGCCATGGGTTCATTTGGTTGGCAGCATTTCCCTTGAAGACCACCCTGAAGTTACTGCTGACACTTACACTTTCTACTTAAAATTATTGGCCACAGGGAGACCAATGTCTGAGGTATACAGTGTGTGTGCAGAAAGGTGTCAAAGTTCCACCTGGAGGGTCTGGGAACCGAATTCTTTCCCACCCCATCCCCTGGTCCAAGTGTAACCAGGGAAGTCCCTTAAGTCTTAGTGTTTGTTTCTCTATGTTGCACATAATGACTCAGATAACCCCCACCCAGGGGTTTCTCCCAGGGCTCTTGTGAGAATTAAATGGGATTAGAAATGGGACCATATTTTAGAAGTAATTTGATGTGAAGAAACAGATGGTTGTCAGAACATCATCGTGTGTGTTGCCAAGAGGACAGGACAGGCGGGAGCCCCGGTGTCAGGTTCTAGCTTGGCTGCCAAATATGTGATCTTAGGAAAGCTGTAAAGTCTCTGTGGGCTTCGCTTTCCTCATCTGTCAAATGGGGATTAAAACAACTGCCCTACCTTTCCCACAAGGGTGCAATGAAGATCTGAAACAATATGTATGAAAGAGCTTGAGCAAATATTCAACAATGCATTCATGTAAGAAAGAGTTCACAGTTTTTAGCAAGTCTATCTAGACTGAAGGCCATTCATGCCACATAAAAACTCTTCCTTCTAAGAGGGATGCCAGAGGGAAAGATTATATGTAAATGACCCAGCTACAATTCCTGCATTCCTGCTGGAAGTTGTGTCATTCCACAGGAGGAGCACCAGCCTGGTAATTAGGGATAGAAACTAGACATTCACAGGGAAAACTCAGAACACAGCCAGTCCCTCGGATAGTATATATTTTAGCAGTATTACATCCAACTCCAATAAAACAACACCTTTCAAGGGCATGGTGTCACTTCTTCGGATTGTTGGATAGAAATGATCCATGTTTAAGAAGCTATAAAATGGTGACCACCGACCATAACTTTAAGATAAGAAAACCTGCTTTGCAGAATTGTAACAGAAAACATTACGCACAGTATTGGAAGTGTGGAGGAGAGAGAGTGCTAACAAGAACATGAAGCAGTGAGCTGCACTGACACCAGGCACCACAGCAGCTCAGAGGGGACATCTCTGGGGGCTGGAAAAGGAGCCGCCCTACAGGCTGGAGGTCATGGGAGCCCCCAGGGTATGTACCCCACAAGCTGGTCCTGAAACATGGATTGTAATTGCAAAATAGAAAGAAGGGGACCATGCCCAGGTGGCATGGCATGTCTGGGTAGGGAAGGGAACAGCAGGTTTGGTGACAGAATGGACTGATCCCTGAGACTTCATTACGAAAGATCCCGTCTGACTTAGCAATCGTGTCAAACGAAGAAAAACTAAATAATACTTCCATTTGGATTCTGTTTAATGTACAAAGAACACATAGAAATTCAGCTCTTCTGATGTCATTCAAGATGATTGGACGGTGGTTGTTGGTGAGTAGCTACTATTGGCTCTAGATTCCAGGGAAGGGACGGCATCTGCTGTTCTCTTGGGTGGAATCTGCGTGCTTGTCCTGTAAGCATTGAGCACCACCAGCCAGTGCCTGCTTGGTGAGAGGATGGAGTACCAGGTAGCATGTCACTGAACAAGGACAGGAAAGGGCATAAAGGGGCCAAAGGCGGAATTTACTCTTTTATATACTTGGAGGAACATTGGCCCCACCAAAAATAAAGTCATATAGTACAGGACAAGTAAGACAGGACAATGTTGTCAGAGTTTCTTATTCATTGGCATGAAGAGATAGATGATCACAATATAAATTAACTTTAAAGTCACTTTATAGAACAATATATACTGTATGTTTCATTTTTACAGGAAAAAAATACCCACTGATTGATGAATAAAAATTTTTAAAGGCTAAATCCATCAGGCCAAGAGATGGTGCAGAGCCCTCACTCCTAGCAAGGACCTGCTTGTGACCAAGGTTGGCCCTGGCTAAGCAGGGGAAGTCACTCTTTGTGCAGTATGATTTGAGAGGTGTGGCATCTCTGAGCAGAAGCAGGCTGAGGGGGCTCACAGTGGACCCTCTCTCCTGCCCACTCCTAAGGGCTTCTATACTACGCACCAGGAAAGGCTTGAGGGAGGAGATCTAGCCCGTCACTTGATTCCATCTTGCCAAACCTCTGTGATACGACAGCAGGCAGCTCCTAGGACTCCCATGTAGAGTTAGAGAGGCCTCTCCAGCCTAACCATCTTGGAATAGAAGCAACTCATAGTTTTGTGTACATTTCAGCTCCATAAATGCAGTCCCGTCTTTGACAAAAGTCTGGAGGGAAAGGAAGACAGAAATGCTTAAGCTGCTGCTCCAACCAAGTTACCTCCTGGGGCACCTGGTGTCCTCTGTGGCTCCCCTGGGGTCCCTGAGTTCAGATTTCAGCAGTGGGAGGACCCGCCATTGCAGCCAGGTCCACCGCAGGGCTGTGGCTGAGGAACAGAAAGAACCTGGTCCCCTTTACTCCTGAAGTTCTTTTAGTCACTCCTTAGAGAATCAGAGGCACTCATTGGCCCCATGATTTTTTTAAGGCTTTATGGAAACTCTATAATCTGCTGTAATTAACTGCCTGTGCTATCTCTTATGTTCCCATTCATATATTTCATACTCAGCCTCCATTCTCAGAATACTCATATGTTAAGCAATTCAGGTTTGGGATGGGTTTTCCTTTGCAATTTCCTTTCTCTTCAAATGTTTAATCAGTTCACAAAAGTATAATTGCAACTTTGGAAAAGTCCATTGCTCAAACATTTTCATTTTTGTAGATAAGAGAAACCATCTTTTAGCACTAAGTAACTTACCCCAAATCACATCACTGGTTAGTAGCAGAGCTACAACAAAAGGCAAGTTTCCAAATTACTAACCCAGTGTTTTTTCTTTCTACAGCTTCATTTTAGCAGTGAGATTTGTTGGGCATTTGCTACAAGGGGTTAGAAAAAAGCCTAAGACAAGGCTCCTACCCTCATGGCTATAAATCAAGTTGAATAAACAAAACATACACAAGGGATATGAGAGGGATCTTGTGATAACTCATGTAGCACTAACTAAAGATTTCAGAGAAGAGAGAGATCAGTGTGGATTGGAATAATTGGCCTGGCTCCCTCTGTGGAAGGGAACTGTGATATCAGGAAGACAATGAAGAGAAAAGCTTGAGAAGGCAGGTTGGAAGCAGCGTGGAGCCCAGATGCACAGGGCTTGCAGAGCTGGGGGGCTTCACGTGGTGGTGGGAAGGGAGCCTGCTCGCTGTACACAAAGACGGGGAGATCTATGGACCGGGGGGGCTGACAGGTGGGATGAGCACCCAGAGAGACCTTTTAGCCTTTGCCTGATGTGAGCTCTGGCTTAACGAGACCCCTCTGGCCCGGTGTGGATGGCCTTTCAGAGGAGCAGGAAATCGTCAGAGAGGAAGTTTAGGACACTGACATGAGATAAGAAATATTTAGAGAAGGGTAAGGAAGGAGGTAAGAGGTCGTACATAATCTACTTTAGATCCCTTGCCTTTATTTGGAAACCAAGGGATGATGATGTTTCACTTGGGTTGATAATTACACAAGGTTTGATGCTGACTGGGCAGGGGGAATAGCTCTCTGTACGGTGTTGCTTGTGCTAAAGCCTAACAGTGACCACTGGACTCTCTTCTCAAAGGATTTCTGGAGATAATATATTTTGAAAGAATTAAAATATTATATAAAGAAAAATATATTACATGTTCAGCAAACGAATGAGTATGTGTGTGAGTTATATGTGTGTGCATTGTCTGATTAACGAATGAATCCCGGCCTGCCACTAACTAGTTTAATGGATAATTTACTAAACTTCTCTATGCCTTAGTTTCTCCACAGTGAAATAAAGATAGTAACACTTACCCTGCAGAATTACCAAAAGAAGTAAATACTACAAAAACACCTTGCACAGTGCCTAGCACCCAGGACACACCCAAATAATGTTATTAAGAGTTCTCTTTCTATTTTCTATTGACAGTTGTCTAGCAAAGAGGAGCACTTTTGAGGGGAATCGGGCATGGGAGTACAGAAAGCTGGAGGTTAGGGCACTATGTCAACCTGAAGGGATAGCTCAGTTAGGAACGGAAGTTTGGGGAGCAATAATGTGTGCTGTGTGCTTTAGGCAGAGGGAATGCGTGGTGCCACAGGTCAGTGAATACAGGCTAGAGCCGTGGTCTGCCATGGTCATTCGCCCCTCAGTGCTGAGAGCTGGGCTTTGCAAGGGGCCAGGTAGTGCATGGGAGGTGATGATCCAGCCAGTAAGATGAAGGAAAGGGGAATGTGGTGTTGGGGAGAGGAAGCAGCAGCCCTGGGTTAGAACCCTTGGCCCTTGCAGGGTCCTTGTCCTTCTAGCAGAATCTCTTTTGTTAAGTGACTTGACAATGGAAGGCGCTACAATACCTGTAACTGAGTATCGTCAAAGAGAGAGATGAAAATTGAGCACAAAGCTTCGCTGTTGAATGTCATTCCCCAGCAAGACAATGCCTCGTTTGAATATTTGTTCTTAGTCACTATTTGTTTTTATTCTGCACAGCCATTAACCTCCTACTATTTCTCCATCTTTTATAATAAAAATAGCAGTGTTAGGAAGGATAACAACACTCCCAGCACGGCACCCTCCCTGCGCAGTGTTCTGCATGGCAATGAAGGAATGAAAATGACAGGCACTCCTGTGCGGAATGATAAGGCCACAGGGGCAGGCGGGCCCCAGGTGACTGAACGAAGCTTCTGGTGCTGCTTTTGGGAAACTGCCATTAGACAACCATCCTTTAAAGAAAGTGGCTAGAAAAATAGAAGGGCGATTAATTAACAAGTGGCCAGGAATACCCTAATCAGACCCTCTCTCATGGTACAGAGATTGCTACAGCCCAGGGAATCAGCTGGGGACATGTATCCTAACTCAGGAGGCCAGGGGGTCTGACCTCAGAGCTGGAAAATAGCCTGAGTGACCCAGGGGGGCAGAGCCCAAGAGAAGCCACCAGCTCCAGTTTCTCTGCCGCATCCTAACACCCTGACCCTGACCTTCCATCCTGAATTTGACCTTGTGAGTAGACTTTGATGTGTTCATGATTCCTGACCGTTCCCTGCACAGACCTGGACTTCATCTACCCAGCATTTCAGTCTTCCCAGAACAGGGTCCTGTGGATGCTCAGAGACAGCCTAGAGGAAGACATCTGATCCCAAGACAGGATTTGATGGCCACATAAACACAGCCACAGTCGCCAAGCACCTACTGGATTGATCTTGAGCTGTCAAATCCAAGCTTAAGGCAAGAGTTTGTCTGGGATTTTGATTCCCGTATATTATCAAATAAATCCCCTTTGCACATTTTTTTTTTTGTGCAATAAATAAATAAACAAGAGCCCAAAGGCTCTCTCTTGTCGCCACGGCAGATTTGCTAACCGTTCTTTCCACTTCCTCTCCTCCTCTGTCCCCTTCTCATCCTCCCCTCACTCTCTGAAGATGGATTCCATCAATATTTCTCTTTTATCTCCTCAAAATACATCTTTACCTTCCCTGAACTGTATCCTTCTCAATGCGGATTAGATAGACATGGGCTTGAGTCCTGACTCCAACATTTGCTACTGAGGGACTGCACGCAGGATTTTTAACCTAAGCCTCAGTTTCCCCATGTGTACAGTGGGGACGATAGTACCCCTCTCATGTGCTAACATGAGGGTCAAATGAAATAGTGCCATAGAGAAAATAATGCGGTGCCTGTAAGGCAGAGCATGCAATATATATTATTTTATAATTAATAAAATTGTATTATCAATATTGTTAGCCAAACAATATGTGCCTCTCCTTGAATGCAATCCCTGCTTGCCTATGCCTATGCCTTTGTCTTCACTCTTCCCTTATCTTCCTAGGCCTTCCTCCCTGATGAATATAAAAGCCTTGGTCATTTTTAAGAGTCATCTCAAATGCATTGAACTTTTATCAGTTCTCCAAACGGACATGCACTCTTTTTTAGCTCTGAAACACCAGAGGGCTCCACTCTACTCTTGGGGCACTTAACCTGATTGATTCTACCGCACCTCTTTACTTTGTACCTGCTACTGGATTAAAGGCTCTGGAAGGCTAGAAATAGGCACTGTCTGGCCTGTGATATGAGATCAATAAGTGTTTGTTGAGTTGCTCTACCTTAAAGTTTCCTGATATGTATTTGGGGATGGAAAGAAGAAGTTCAACTTAATCTGATTCAGACCAAGAGGATGTTAATGTTGTTTGAGCTCCCAGGACATTCAAATGCTGGGTAATGATGAGACCAAGAGAACCAGCAGGGAGATCCTGAATGGATGACCCTAGTTTTGAAAAGAAAAGGAAGGGTGGCCTTTCTCCCCCTCGCAGGGGAAAGATGGGCGGTGGGGAGGGGCGGGGGTATATCTGGTCACTTCTCACTGCCTTCAGTTCACTCTATGTGCATCATACTTACTCATGGCTCCTGCGGTCCCCTCAACACCAGATGGTCCTGTCCACCTAACAACAGATCCTCATCCCCATCTCTGAAGGTTCTTCCTGAGCTTGGGGGACCACTCCCTCAATCCCTTATTTCTTCCATCTCTGAATCAAAGAGATTCCCCTGGTGTAAATGTCTCCCCTTAACTCTGGTCTCATATTATTCTCTCTCTACAGCATGAGCCCTACAGCATGAGCCCTCAGGCAGACACTGTATTTTCCCTTCCTTTTCTCAGATTCATGGTCAGCTCTAGGGCGGGTCCTTAAGAAGTTCTTGTTCCAAGACTGATGAGTTGACAGTCCCACTTACAAATGGGGGTTGTGCTCAATGATAGGAAAATACTTCTCCTATCTGGTGACTCCAAGATGTCAACAACAAAAACTGTTAATAAGTAAAAGAAAAAAATTTGTAAGACCTATTTCATATTTCGTGGATGGAAAAGGCTGGCAGTTTGACTCAATTTAATGAGGAAATTTTGCAGCATTGTATTGTTATTTACACAATTTTAAATAAACTTAATCCATTACACTGTTTTGCGCATGTAGATGGCACCAGTGAAAATCTGGGATTTCTTGAACAGAACCAAGAGCAAGGAAAACCCAGGAGCCGGGGTGGTCCTTGGAATCACTGCATTGTTAGCGGGTTTACTAACTGGCAGCCTGGAGGCAATCTATTTTATTAAGAGATTGAAAAATAGTTTAAAAAACCAGCACGTGAAGATTTCAATCAGAAATAGATGGGCACTTTTTAAACTGCAATTGGTTTCTAAAGAATGGGCAAGATAAGAATTGCTAGAGGTGAATAGCTATCAAAACGTGGGGGGAAAAAAAAAGAAGCAAATTGCCACCTACTTGAAGTGAATAGCTCTTGTAATGTAATGGGTTTTAAACTTTAAAATTGTTTTGTACTATGACATACATAACAGTGGAAGTCTGGATTGAAAGCGTTTATTGGTTTTTTTCCAATGGAAGCTTGCCGGTTTGGTATTTGAATAATAATCTCCATGTAAAAATATGGTAATGTAATTATGCTAACTAGTATTTTCTATAATTCAAGACTCTGTTTATAATAATATATCATATTTTGCAGTCAGGTAGAAATCTATTTGTCCCCTCCACCTGGGTGCGGAGATAGGAAGAGGAACTTTAATATACAGTTCTCTGCAATCTGGTCCTCTCTGGAGTTAGAATTTCCTGGAAGGTGATACAATAAATCTTACCAGAAATACCTTCATTTACCACATGCTGCCAACAGGAGATGAAGCTGATTCTTTGAAATTTTGCAGATAAACTTGCTTTGACCAAACTCACACCTGGAAACATGCTAGCAGGAGGATGTTAGCCAAACTCAAAGGCAAAGGAAGTGACAGTGGTTTAAATTACTTTGGAGAAAACAAATAGAATAGGTTGATTACATCTGTGAGTACACAGTGTGCTGCTGAGAAATTTGTGCATGAAAAATGATTATTTCGTCAGCCAGTATTATTATGTCACACACATAAAAATCACGATTTGTTAAGTTGTGGGTCACTCTACAAGCAATTTATTTCTCTTGTAAATTGGCATTGTAGTAAGACAATTTTGGCAAGGCTGATCCATTGTTCCTATTTTTTATACTAAAAATATCAACAATGCTGGAGCCCCTTGAACCTTCCAGCTCAAGAGTTTGCCTTTGACTGAGACATGAACCCCCAAAATACTGGTTAATAGAGTAAGGTAGCTACCCATTGGGTAGTGTCTAGTGGCTTATCCCAGAGCTCCGTATCAACCCAGACTGGTCAAGAGCCTTAATAACCAGAATGAGGATACAAAAAGCTAAAATTTTAAAAAAGTGGTAAATATATTGGGAGGTATGTGGCAATCCAAACTGGTTTCCAGGGTCAGTACAAGTGGGCCCAAATAACCTATCGAACTGTATAAGGGTAAATATAAATTCCTATATTAAAGTTTCTCAAAATCTCACAATCAAAGAAGCACATAGTAGGGATGATGTGGCTAAACAGCAGCATATGGACATGCCAGAAAAGCTTGCTTTGGGGCTGTATTAATAGTAATACTATGACCAGAGAGAAGGAGGTGATTACCCATCACTAAACATAACACACTTAGAGATTTGTATTAAATTTGGGGACACCACCTTTTAGTAAAGAAGTTGTTAAATAAAAGTAAAAAGTTCAAAAATAGTGAATGAAGAGTGAATGAAAGGCTGGGCGCGGTGGCTCACGCCTGTAATCCTAGCACTCTGGGAGGCCGAGGCGGGTGGATCGCTCGAGGTCAGGAGTTCGAGACCAGCCTGAGCAAGAGTGAGACCCCGTCTCTACTAAAAATAGAAAGAAATTATATGGACAACTAAAATATATATATACAAAAAATTAGCCGGGCATGGTGGCGCATGTCTGTAGTCCCAGCTACTCGGGAGGCTGAGGCAGTAGGATCGCTTAAGCCCAGGAGTTTGAGGTTGCTGTGAGCTAGACTGACGCCACGGCACTCACTCTAGCCTGGGCAACAGAGTGAGACTCTGTCAAAAAAAAAAAAAAAAAAAAGAGTGAATGAAAGAAATCAGGTGATTTGTTTGGAAAAGAGCCATGTGTTTGTGGCAATCAGGCAAATGTGAACATGGACTTCCTTTGGGTGACTCCGGAAAGCAGGTGTAGCTGCAGGCACAGTGTGGGTCTCTAGACCACCTCCTCTGTCCTCTGACTACGCCCAGGCTTTGTGTCCCTTAGTGAGGACAGCAGTAACAGTGCTCCCTCCACAGAGGGGACAGCCGGAAAGGAGGGCAGTTAGAGAAAAACCCTAGAAAACTTTGCAGCTCAATCTTTATAGGAACAGAGAAAAAACCCTTTCTGTCATTCCCCTTCCCTCTCTGACTTTTTTCTCCTCTCTTCCCCCCTACAATTTTTTTCTTCTCATATAGGAGTTTTGGAAATAGTGAACTGACCGGGAAAAGTATGTTGATTCCAACCTCTTGCAGCGTCTTGGTTACCTTTCTAATTTTATGCCATCACAGTGACAGGTGATTTGAGGTGATGATAAATCCATGCATTTAAAGCCTTGATTGCCTGAATAAATAGGTTAGATAGCTTCAGTAATTGGCTAATTAAAGCAAAATGGAGGTGCCAGCGGGGCCAGAGCTGAGAAAGGATAGCTGGAGGTTTCATCTTTTAAAAAGGCAAAACCAAAAACTATAGGAATAGAGCAGGTAAAGCCACATCATGCATATTCACAGCAAAAGGTGGCTGCAGGGAGAGGGGGCTTAATTTCATTGAACCGAGATGCAAATGAAAAAGTAAGACACACTTGAACTGCTTTGTCTCCCAAAGCACCTTGGTCCCTTGCTCAGGATTCTGGGTTGGGGCAGAGAGGAGACCACAGAGGCTGGAGCCCCCTCCTGAATCAGCTTCCCAGCACCTTGCCCTCCCCTCCAATCTCGCATATGCACATGCGCACACACGCATGCACAGCCCTCTGCTTTGCTCTTTCTTTTCATCTTCTTTCCATCTCCCTCCCATTCTTATTGCTCTTTCAGTACAGTTTTTTGAGGGCTGTAGTTGAACTCCAAAGTCTGCAAAAAGCCACCAGAGAGGGAATTCACTAGAACATAGCTGCTATCTCCAGACCCCAAAGGAGCAGAAAAGAAAGCAAGGCCATCGTATGGGCACATCCTTGTATCCAGTTGGCAGAAACCCACCTCATGGAGACAGAGTCATTCACCCAAGACCCCACTGCCAGACGAGGAAGTTAAGCTATTTTCTCCACCTGCTGAGCATCAGCGGAGCTCCTCTCTGGGAGCCGCACGTGTCCAACCAGCATGGACCTCATGCCATCCATCCAAGCCTCCCACCTGGGAGCCAGCACATCTGCTCCAGCTCCCAGCCACCCCCACCCCAAGCAGCGCCTGTCTTCTCCCCATGCACACCAGCCTGCGCTGGAGGTTGTTCAGTGTCGACCATGCAAGAAGAACTTGGCCATGGCCCCCCAACCACACTCCCAGCAGCAAGGGCGTTGCTGTTACGTTGGGTGCTCACTATGCCGGATGCTGTGCTCAGCACATCATTGATGGCCTAACCTTCAAAATCACTTGTTTCTCATTTTATTGATAAGAAAATTGAGACTTGAAGAGGATAGTTAACTTCTTGGCAGATATTAATAATAAGTCCCAGAAGTAGGATTCATACTCACACTGAGAGCAAAACACATGCTCTTTTTAAAATTTTTTTAAAATTATTATGGGTACATAATAGTTGTATATCTTTATAGGGTACATATGTTGTTTTGATACAGGCATACAATGTGAATTCATCAAATCAGGGCAATTGGGGTATCCATCAACTCAGGCATTTAATATTTGTGTTAGGAACATCACAATTTCACTTTTTTAGTTATTTTAAAATATATTTTGACTTATAATTGATTATAGTCACTTTGTTTTGCTATCAAATATTGCACATGCTCTTAAGGTATGTGATACCCCACTGTTTTCCAAGGGTCTGGGGTTGTGGCCTCTTGACTTCCACAGCCTTCTCTCTGCAGTCATGCAACCAACAAAATATTTATTGGGCACTTATTACATATGAAGGACAGTACTGAGACAGACTATAGAAGGGAACATCTGCATGGTGCTCTCAAGGACATATAGAGACAAAAATAAAGACTTCCAGTAAGTATAAAATGTAGTAAGTTCTTTGCTATGGCAGGTGCTCAATGCATGTTTGGTGAATTTGATTGATTAAGCAAAATCATTTGAATGAAATTTCCAAAATCCTTCTCCTGAGAGTAAGCAGCAAACCAGCATCCCTCTGCATGACTGTCTGAGGCAGGTGGAGGGGGAAGTGTGGAGTCAGGTAAAAAACACAAAGAAATATCTTTTACTCCACAGCTAGAAGAATTTACCTCCTGTTATCTATATGTACACATACAAATAGTTTGAGAGAGTTCAGGGACAAGTTTAAAGGAAGGCTGTGTGTTCGTGTGCTCATGCACATGTGTGTACAAGAGAAAGAAAGAGCAAGAGAGATCTCAGTATAAGACTGATTGTTTAAGCTGATTTATAATAGTCAAAGCAACTGTTTAAAACAAACTCATCCTGCTAAAGGCTAAACAATACCATTTCCACTCAAACACACTATGAATGAATTGTGTCCCTCAGATTGGAAACCAAGAGTAAAAATAACCTAATGATCTAGTGAGAAAGTTGAAATTAAAGGCTTGTGTCTTCTTGTGATAAGAAAATAGACAGGAAGACCAGGTTATGATGCCAGGAAGGTAATCTGGTGCCAATGAAGTTACCTGGCTAAGAATTCATTAAGGAGCTATGGAGAACACTGACATAACTCGTTATTTCCCATATTGGGCATTGAGCACTCTCTGTACAATATCCCTTTAATTTTCCCAATGATCCTCTGTAACCCCAACATTACCTAAGGCCTAGAACCTCTCAAGAGTAAGGGAATACAGGCCGGGCGCGGTGGCTCACGCCTGTAATCCTAGCACTCTGGGAGGCCGAGGTGGGCGGATCGTTTGAGCTCAGGAGTTCGAGACCAGCCTGAGCAAGAGCGAGACCCCACCTCTACTAAAAATAGAAAGAAATTATATGGACAGCTAAAAATATATATAGAAAAAATTAGCCGGGCATGGTGGCGCATGCCTGTAGTCCCAGCTACTCGGGAGGCTGAGACAGGAGGATCGCTTGAGCTCAGGAGTTTGAGGTTGCTGTGAGCTAGGCTGATGCCACGGCACTCACTCTAGCCTGGGCAACAGAGTGAGACTCTGTCTCAAAAAAAAAAAAAAAAGAGTAAGGGAATACAGTGGCATGCCTAGTTTACTTGTCAGATTGCTGTTAACTTGGGTTAGTACAAAGGATTTGGTGCTCAACAAAGTGTTCAGCAAAGAAACTGAAGTGAAGAAATTCTCCTGATTCTCATGCTGTCTGTATTTGCTGGAACATTTTCTTTTGGTTTTCCCTTTGAAAAAAACGTCAATGAGCAGCTATTTATTGTGCATCTACAATGTGCTTGGCACTGCAGTAAGTGCTAAGGATTCAGGAATGAACATAACCAAACTTATAATGCTTGGAGTCTGGTGAAGAAGGGATGACAATAAAATAATTACATACAATTATCTAAATAATTACAGACTGGTCTCTGCTATGCTATGCTAAGGAAAAACACAGAAAAGAGTTTTGCCCACACTTGGTGCAGAGTTTGAAAGGAAATGGCACTATGTCCACATTAGCAGAGTGTTGGGGGTGGAGTGGGTATAGGAAACCCAGTATGGGGGAACCCAAAAGAGAAGAAACCACCGCAGTGACAAAAGTGTCCCCAGCTGGCCCCTTCCACCTGGGAGTCTCCCCCCAGGCTCTGTCCTGCACAGAGCAATCCTCGGAGACCCTGTGCTTTGTCTTTATAAGCAAGACCACTCGCTTACAGGAGAGCAATCCAGCTATGGAAAGCTAGTTTCAGTGCCCGATGACTACTGGTGTAACTGAATGTTTCCCTTTGCTGTGAATCGGTTTGGCATTATTTAAGCTCAGTCATAATATTGTGGTTCACAGGAAGCTAAAGAGTGACCTTTTGTAGGTTGATCAAATCATAAACTAATGAAAATGGACAGCCAGGTCTTCCAAAAGAGTATGAATATAGGCCTCCTCCAGGTAGCTCAGCCCTAGCTCCTTGCTATGCAAACACTGTTTTAAAGAATTATTTTTCAAGTTCTTTCTTTTCCTTCATGACAGCCTGGACTAAATCCAAAAGTGTTGCTCCGTGACATTTGCCAGTACATACAGTGAACCCCATGTGGTTGTCTCTGATGCTCCATCCACCCCTACCTAACCCCAGCTAGGTCTGTCAGTGGGCAGTCGCTCGAAGACCATAGAGCCGAGGAGTGGGGCAACCTGGGTTTCCTTTCATTCCTCACCAGCAAAACTGTTCCAGCTTGTTGGAAATCAAAAGTGTTCTCTGGGCGCTAGACCACACGTTCATATCAGCAGATAAGTGGGAGGTAAACCTGCCAGAGGATGGGGGCTGAGGACCACAGCCCTGCAAGTGCCCTGATGTGGCAGGCAGGATTCTAAGAATGAGACTCGCCTCAGTGGAGTCCTAGTACTATCACTGACTAGGTGCCTGACACTTGGCAAATTAGCCTCTCGAAGCTTCCACTGTGTCATCTATAAATGAGGCAATACAACCTACATCAAAGAGAAAGCACTTGGAGCAACCCAGGGCACAGAGACATTGCAATAAAGGGAAACAGTCACTGCTATTGTCTTTCAGAGTCAGAGAGGAGAATCTGCCGGGAATCGGGAACAAGGGACACTTAAGTCCTTAGGTCTCAGGCTGGTGTTGCCCTGGGACTTGGATGATGGCTTCTGCTCTATCTGGGAGAATGAGGAGGGACAATAATAAGCCTTCTGTCTGGGGACTGACAAGCCTGTCTTGCTGTGCTGTGCTGTGCTGTGCTTTGATCTGGTATTGATGTATTTATCCATTTCTGGTCTCCTGTTTTTGCCTTTCTCTGGAGTTGAACTGTCAGCTTAAAACCACCTGCCTTTTCCTACCGTCCCTTCTCATGGACAACCATGCCCTCTCCTCTCCCACTGTGAATCTCTGCTGCATCCTAGTCATGCCAACGTTCTAGCCTGACTGGTCGGAAAAATAACAAGGTCCCTTTTTATCAAATATAGTTTTACATAATTTCTTAGCTCGGGAAATGCTGAAAAGATGCCTTTTCATGCAGAGAGTGCAAGGATAAGTCTGCAAGTGTCCTCCTGTGGAGAGGCATTAAATTCAAATGATTTGGAAATAGAATCAAATCCAAACTGGCAGCCATTTCACTGCCCTCAGACTCCCATTTTCTCCACCCAGGCAAATCCCTGAGACAGGAACGCCTTAGCCATTGAGGCAGGACCACCATGGATCTTGGCTTCAGGACAGACAGTTGGAGAATGCTGCTGAGGGTGGGACCACTCGGGCTCAGTGCTGGAGGGACAGTAAGACAAGGAGGCCCTGGAGGAAGCTGATCTGTTTGGCTTCAGTAAGAGAGCCAAGTTCAACCTTCTTCTGTGCATGTGTGTGTGTATGTGTCTGCCTGCATGTGTGTGCGTGCATGTGTGTGTGTGGGTGAAGTCTGCATGGATGGATGCCAGAGGGTGAAGGGCCCCTCTGACCACAGAGACCAGGAATGAAGGAGCTTTTTAGTTTTAAACTTGACTTTCCCTCCCACTCCTGGTTTTAGGATTTTGTCCTCTCAGAAACAGTACAAAAACACGCACTGCCTTTTGAGGCCTCAAATGCATTCCCAGGGCTAAACAAGTAAAATAAAATAAAATACAATGAGAAGATTGAAGTGGGAAACTTTATTTTTCTAATGTCAGTCCTGGGCATTTGACTCAGGGTCTTGTTAATTGCTGAAAGAGGAGAAACATGAAAAAAATAGGCAATGGACCTCAGGGTGCTGAGTTAGTGATGGGGGTGTGGCCAGGGAACTGTTGCCCTGCCCCAGGCTGAGAAGGAACATGGATCACATCTGGCTTGTCATGGAGGAAAAATCAGCCTTTTCTGTCCTTAACCAGCACAGCTTCCCAGGCAAAAACACCAGAACATGAAGATCTGAGTTTGAACACTGGCTTTGCCCCTTACCATCTGTGTGACGTTGGGCAAGTTGGTTAGTTTCTCTGAGCCTCAGTTTCCTTGTTGATAACATGAGAATAGTAGTTCTTGAAGACATTGTATTAGCATGCCAGCACTGCTATAAGCAATACCACAAACTGGATGGCTTAAACAACAGAAATTTATTGACTCACAGTTCTGGTGTCCACAAGTCTGAGGTCAAGGTGTTGATAGAGTTGGTTCCTTCTGAGGCCATGAGGGAGAATCTGGTCCATGCCTCTCCCCTGGTTCCCAATGGTTGGCTGGCAATCCTTGGCATTCCTCAGCACGTGGAAACATCTTTCAGATCTCTGCTGTATCTTCACAGGGCATTCTCCTTTTGTTTATGTCTCTGTATCCAAATTTTCTCTTTTTATACAGACACTGTCATATCAGATCAGGGCCCCACCCTACTCCAATACTCTTATCTTAACATCTGCCATGACTATTTCCAAATGTGATCACATTCTGATATATCGGGGCTTAGGACTTCAACATATGAATTTGGGGAGGACACAATCAACCCATAAAAGCCTGTTACAAAAATTAAAAAGTGAGATGTGTATATAAAGCTCTTAACATAGCCCCCATTACAAAGTAAGTGTTCAATAAAGGAAGCTATCACTATTGCTATTTTTTTGTTTGTTTTTTTGCTAAGCCTTTATTTGCTAGAGAATCATCTTTGATTAGGCCAGGTGCCTAGAAAAATATTCTATCCCACATACATCGACCATGTCACCTAGGTTAGCCAGGATGTGTGTACGCATGAAGGTTGGCGGGTACTAGGTTGCTGGAACCTATAGGCTATGTCTACACAATGGCAGGGCATGTACCAGCCATCCTGGCAAATGCATGGTCATGTATGTGCATGTTTTGAAAACTAATTGGGAAAGTCTCCTTGCTCCAAAGCCTAAACCTTCAGAAATTTAACCATAAGATTTATCCCTGTTTTAAATTAACAGTTTCCCCAGTATATTAGTTGCCAGTAGGGGGGGCCAAGGGAAAATTTCCCTTTGTCCTCCAAAAGTTGGCTAAAAATCACTGACAAGAAGGATCCTGGCTCAGGCCTGGCCCTAAAGTCTGTTAGAAAGAAATGCTGCTGAATTATGTGTGTCATGAAGGATAATGCTGTCCTCAGCTTGGATTTCTTCCTGGCTGGATCCTGGAGCAGGCTTTTGAAGGGGGCGGGGAGGAGAAGAAAGATCACCTGCCTGTATTAAACAAGGAATGAGAGCAAGGTGGCATCTGATGGACGCCCAGATCAGGCTTGCTCATGCACCTGCCTTTGAAGCATACAAAGGTGCTACATTGCGAGTGAATATGATGAATTAGGCTATTTGATTAAGCAGGATGAAACTGGCGAGCCAGGTTTCTCTATGTTTTATTTTGCCTAATGGCTGTAATCAGAAATCACGCCCTCGTCTCTTCAAAAGTCGGAGCCAGCGGTGAGCCTCGCAGGTAGTTGTGCGTCTGCAGCCGTGTTTAAGACGCTGCCCCTCTTCTGGAACCTACGGGAGATGGGGAAAGTGGAGAGGTCTCTGATAAAGTCTTCACTTTGTAATTAAAGTAATTGGATCACTTTGTCAATTCAGTTAACAGCCCATTCATTCAATTTCCTTTTGTAAATTCAGATTAGATAGTCAGGACCTAGTACAACGGCTGGCACCAGGTAATGTACTTCAAAAATGTTTGTTAAATGAATGAGTCAGTGAATGAACAGAATGAGCAGGGAATGCGTGCATAAACAGTTGGGAACCTTGTATGTAAAAGAAAAAATGTGCATATAAATTTTTAACTCTTTGTGTCAGATTGACGTAGTTTTTGATGGGACATGAGAGACACGCGTGATGAAGGATCCAGCTATTTATTCCTCAGTGATAAAAACAAAGACGCCTACGTTTGAATCCTGGGTCTTTCCCTCACTTGCTGTGTAAGCTTAGGGAGTTTGGCCAACCTCTCTGTGCTTCCACTTTCTCATCTTTAAAACAAGGATAATAATAGTACCAACCTAGCTCATGGGAATGGGTGGAAGACTGAGTGAGATAATACGTGTGTACTCTAGTTGCTGTTTGTAGCCCAGTAAGCTACAGATTAGTTTAAATGAGAATAGAGTTGGCCCCATGTGTATATCCCAGATTGAGTAGGCAGTTGCCTTTATGGCATGATTTCAAGAGGCAAATGAGGACCATCTTTCCCAAATATTTTCCCACCAACCTGTAGTGGGCCTAAAATTCCTGCTCTTAGAATTCTCTTTGAGCTAAATAAAATGGCCTGAGAGCTTCCAGTGGTGACATGAAAAGGGGAACTCATGCAGCCATTAACCACTAGTTGTTTCCCAAACTTCAACCCATATTCAGAAGACAGAAAAGTATGCAGAGTCATTAAAACCTTGGCTTTGGAGTCACTGGGTTCCAAGTTAGGCTATGCAATTCACCAGCAGGGTTTCCTTAGGCAAATTATTTAATTTCTCTGAATCTTAGTGCTCTCCACTATAAAGGGTTAATGATATTTACCCCTTGGTGTTACCATGGGGATAATAAAAGATAATGTAAGTGAAACTCCTTGCATACATGGCTCATGCTCAGTTAAAGAAAGTGATTGTCATCAATACAATTTTTCTCCCATTGAAAGTGTTCATAAGAATATTGTTGTGGATGAAACATTTGTGGCCCCCCAAATTCATATGTTGAATTTGAACAGCCAATGTGATGGTTTTTGGAGGTAGGGTTCTTTGGAGGCAATCAGGTTAAGATGGGGTCATTAGAAGGGAGCCCCTGTGATAGGATTAGTGTCCGTGTAAGAAGAGAAAGAGACCAGAGCTCTGTCCCTCTTCCCTCCATGTGAGTGCACAGTGACAAGGTAGCTGTCTGCAAGCCAGGAAGAGAGTCCTCACCACAACCTAACCAGGCTGACACCCTCGTCTCAGACTTCCAGCCTCCAGAACTGTGAGAAATAACTGTCTTTTGTTTTAGCCATCCGGTCTATGATATGTTGTTATAGCAGCCCGAGCTGACTCACACGAACATGAAAGACAAATTTCAAAGTTTTCTGACACTATTTAGAGCAATAGCTGCATTACTGAAATGAGCTCTAGTTCCCAAAGTGACCACTTTAAAGGACACGGCCCATCTTCATGTCACCCTTTCTCCATCTCACACAAATCCATGCAGTCTTGACTGGTCCACCCTGTAGGTGGACACTGCAACGAACAGAGGGTTAGGGAAGGTCACTTGAAAGAGGTAGTCCCTACATGGGCTTCAGAGAGATGAACAGGGTGGGATGGGAAAGGGGAGAGAGAAGGTCATCCCTGCTTCCTTGTGACTATCACCACTTCCATGAGCCCCTGCCTTGTTACCTCCCCCTCCTCCCCTCCCCACCCTGCTTCTAATCCCCCACCCTTACTGTGCACCAAAGGTAGCAAGGAACAGAGATTTCTTCTCTTCTGGATGCCTTTGGTTTTGGTTCATTAATTTGATCCCAGCACTTTGTAGTTTGGGATTCTGGGAGGCTGCTCCATGTACCTTGTTCTTTAACCATAGCTGCTAAAAGATACCCCGAGCTCAAGGAGAAGGTACCAAGCTAGAGAATGCAGGGGCACATGAACTCTAGTCTTTGGATGGTGTTAGAAATCATCTTTCTCTTTTGATTGGAACCTTGCCTGGCCTGTTTGCCCCAAGACAGAATCAAGGAAACCACCCTGTCTGGAGACAGCGATGTCAGGATATCCAGATATTCCACTGTCACCTTTCCAAAGAGAGGATGGGGGCCAGAGAGGTGTGGAGAAAGAGACACACACCAAATGACTAAATGCAGTGCCATATTTGGGTTGCTGCAGAGAAAAGGGTTAAATGGATATTTTCGTCTCATATCTTATTGAGATCATTTTATGGCTCCAATCTCAAGGGAAATGAGCAGTTTGCACATTTACCGCTTCCTATCAGTCGACCATCTGTAGGCACCACCTTTCACAAAGAGCTTATACATTAACTGGTCACTTTATCATTGTAATATATTTGAAAAATCAAAAACCAGCTGTTACAGAGCTATAAACTGGAGACTTTATTACATATTGTTTATCATTGCTTTAGTATTTGGAGATTCATAATGCACGGACTTTGAGATCTATCTGTATTGCCAAGGAGGCCAAAGTTTATTTCCCCAATAATATGCAAATGGAGCCTTTATACCAGATAATGAATAATCACTTTAGATTAAAGGCTGAATTTTCTTTTAGTGGTACTGGCAGTGCAGCCCTTTGCATGCAGTTAATAATTAATTTAAAGAATTACCACTTCAGTGAGCCCAGCTTACATTATTTATTAAGTGTAATTAAAGTATTTATTAGTCAAGTAATAAATGAGGGACAACCCCTAGCACCTTAAGAGTGTTGTAAAATAATCACAGACTATGTTTATCTGCAAAGCAAGACTGAGTGTGTCTCAAGTGTGTTAATAGATTATTTGTGATTGTGCGGTGTGTTATCCTTGTACCCCAGCAATGGGTGCGTGTCTGGCACACCCACTTTCCCGCTTCTGTCACGGGGTTCATTCTGGGGAAAATGGGTACCTTGGCTTTTTCTCATTGTTGATCTGTGTTTGTTAATTTAGAAGCAAATAAAGAAGATTTCTTGGTTCCAACTTACAGCCCTTTCCCAAATCTACCATGTTGCTTGGAGCTCAATACGGCTAATCCAACATTGCCACTTTAGAATTTCTAAAAGGCTGCTGGAGGGATTATCTATCATTAAGATGACTATATAATTCATTTTCCAAACGAGCACAATTTGGGGAATGAAAGAGGGTTTTATTAGTAATAACATGTAAACTGGGAGGATTCTAGGTAAACTAGGACTGCCCCTCCAAAAATTAGCATGGCCTTTACCGATGTAGCTGGGTTACTTTTAGTGATGAAAAGATGTGAAATGATATGAGAAAGAAATTATATGAGAATCAGCTTCTACTCTTAACTGTCACTCACCATGTAAGGTTTTAGATAAAAGCTAGACCTCTGCCTTCCCTCAATTTCAAGCAACGCTGGGCTGCAGAGTCTTCCCCAGAACACCCGCCCTGGGTCCTCCATCCAGAAGTGACAGCTCCTTCCTTTCACCACCCCCTTCCTGCTCACACCTCCCTCCGTGCACATCTCCCCGGCTAGCAGCATCTTCATTCAGAGATTTATTTTTAACTCTGTTCCATGAAGAGATTGTGAATTCTTTAAGGAAAGAGACAGACTGTATTTGCAGATTTTCAGTTCTTCAAACAGTCTTACCCTGGTGTCTCACTAAATGTAGGTACCCAGTAAATATTTACTAAATAGATTTACCGTTGGGAAGCGCAATTCCTTGTTTTTCTGATCAGGAGAGAGGGTGAAATTTCAGTCCAGGATCCCTGACCAGAGTGTGTAACTGAGCAGATGGGCCTGCGGAGTGGACATAAGCAGAGGGAGGTGTGGCCAGCAGGTGGCCATGCCCAGGGCCACTCAGGTCAGCCCTGGGAATCGCTCAGGAGTGAGGTTTAACTGGCAGATCAATGAGCAAAGCCTCAAGGCCACTCCAGCTGGGCCTGTGCTTCACTGGCCCACAGTATCAGCTCAGCCTTTCTTCTCTGAGCCCTTTGTCTGGAAAGTTCCCCATCCTATGCCCTTCTGACAAACAAGGATGAAGACTACGCAGGTGTATACGGATTGGGACTTTCCTAAGGTTACCCAGATTGTTAGGGACATCTCTGCAAATCCCACCTCTTCGTCCATGTGAATCCCACCTACCCCACATTGCACCTCCTCTCTGAAGCCTTTCTCTGACCACCTCTCTGGCCATTTCAAAACCTCACATCACTCAGACCTCTCGTTTTGACGCTTCCCAGCCTTGGGTTGCTGTCTTCATGCACATAAACCTCCTGCTCTCAGGGAAAAGACAACATCCTGTCCTTTCCCTCCATTTCCCCACAGTGCTGGGCACATGGTCAGTGCTCAGCAAGGGACATAAGGGGAAACCAGACCTCACCCAGTTTCCCCCGAACCCTTTTTCCTCCTGACTTACCTGCCTGCTTTGCTCGCTTCCCAGAATCCCACCTGAAGGGTGTTGTCATTTATCAAAAGAGACCATCGTATTCAAAAGGAAAGGAATCGATGCAGGGTCAAAGTTAAAGGGGGCTGAGTGGCTTTTGGAAAAACAAACCCAAAGCATCAAACTTCATGTTTTCATAGCAGCCAACACTACCCAGCCCAAACTTGTGGGCTTATAAATTGATTTGTCTTTGGGCCTGTTTAGAGAGCTGTTTCTAGGCGACCGACAGGTTGGCCGTATATCATGCGCGCTCTGGCCTCGTGCTGCGGCAGCCTCCTCCTGACCTCTTAATCAAGCCGAGAGCTGGGGCACAGAGAGGAGATACGCGATCACTTACAGAAACACCCAGCTGGCGTCAGTCCCACAAACCATCTGCCTGTCTCGCTATGGTCAGACTGACTGTCTGCTAATGCCCGCTTCTCCTATGAGCCATTTATATATTTCCCCAGCCTTTTTTAAAAAGTGGAAAACAAATAGCATTATTGGACGTGCTCTGCCTGGCTGCAGCTGTGAATCACAGAGCTGGAAATCAGTCCAAGACAGAGTCAGACTGCACATGCTTTGCTTGGTGGGGGAGAGGCCCAAACTGCTGATCTAGCCTCATCTGATCTTTGATATTTTATTTATCTGTAAATTTGACATGGCCCTGTTAGGAAACATCTTGCTGTTGTGCATTTTCCCATTCTTTTTGTGTTTCCAAAGGGAAGGGGCCTTTGCTTTAGTCATAACCCAGGGTCAGCGTTTCTTCTTGGCCTTGTCAGGAGGTAATCAGTCTAAAGGCTACAACTTGAGAATTATATACAGCTGGTAGCGGCAGCGATGGGAGAGGGGTTATAGGGGTTTGACATAATTCCCCTTGGCTCTCCACTGCTTATCAGAGTCAGAAATAGATCACAAACACAGAGTAGTAAACAGAACCAGATGAACTTGGGGTGGGACCCTTGCCCATCATAGCTATTCCATTCAACAAGGACTGTGTGAGTCCCCGGTGGGGAGAGCCCATCACACCCTCTGAACAGAGGGTGCACAATCCCCATATCTGCAAGGTAACACTCTGACAGTCCAGTAATCATCCCATCAACAAGTCAACATCAACTCTATCCTCTATGCCTGTCTTAGTTTGAGTCCCCCCAGAAGCAGACCCTTAGATAAGAATTTGAGTGCAAACCATTTAGTCAGGAACTGCAGGCAGCACCAGGAGAGAACTGAGGAAGTAGCACAGGGAGAAAAGGCAGTGAATAAAGGGTGCATCATTTAGCAGCGACTGCCATGGGCCACTGGAGCCGAACTCTCAAGGAAACTCTGGGAAATGGTGCAACATGCATACCTCGGGACCATGTCAAGGAGCGAGGGAGCTGGGGTGTTTATACACCAACTCCCTAGGCCATTGGTTTGAGGGCTGCTCCTAGGGAGTGAGAATTCTTTGAAACTCTGGCCTGCCATATATACAAAGAGCCAGTTTTCCCCAGGTGAGGCTGAAAGAAGGGAGCCTTTAGGCATGGAGGTGCAGCTACCAGCAGTTGTAAGATAGCTGGAGCCCACTGAACACTTCAATGAATATAGGCAGGGCCCTGATAGGACCTGCTGCAAAGCCTGTTCCTAAGAGAGGGTGATCTGGGGGTGCAAGAAGTTAAAGATACACTTTCTGTGTTCTTCATGCAATCAATCTGGAAGAATAAAACTAACAGAAAAAAACCTAGCAGAAAGCAATCCAATAATTAAATGCTAAATGCCATAGTAAAGACTGAGAAAAATAGAATTTGGAAGGAGGAAAAATAACTCTCTGATTCAGGACAAACAATGAAACAGAAAAGGACTCCAACTTTAGGTTAATGCTATAGAAATTAAGCTTTTTAAAAATCTGGCATTAATTTTGTGTGTTTATTATTATTATTATTTTGGTCATTTGCATTGTTCTCTCCAACACCACGGACTGGAAAAACAATGTGCTTCTTTGTGAGTATTGCTCCCAGGACAGCCACTCTGTGGTGCTAGCAGCAGGTCACAAGCCAAAGCCATGAGTGGCTAAGATGCCAGCAAGACAAGGGCAAGGTCAGACATGTGAAAAATGGCTGCAGGATAAGGGTCAAGAGCTATGATGCTTACCTAAGGTTGGAAGTGGTGTTTGAGGAATTCTTCCAGCAGCAGCAGAGATGGGCAGAGATTAGGATTCAAGAGGAGGCAGCATTTTTCTCCTCTGTAGTGTAGAGGCCATTACAGTGAGTGCTTGGACAGCAGCCTGGCCCAGGTGACCCTATACTTATCGTTCAACCCTGGACACTGTTGAGAGCAGGAGGAGGCACTGTCAGTAACTGCCCTGAAATAACTGGAGCAGCCAGGACTGTCCCAGGCCTCCCCCTCTACCTCTGATGGTGTCTTCTTCCTTTTCACCTGGAAGTTCAGACCTACCTACGCAGCCTCATTCTTCCTGGGAAGTCCAGCCCTCAAATCCTAAGGTCCCACTAGCTGTCCCCAAAGCTCCTTCTCACCCTCTTTCCCTTCCCTGGGGATGGACAGCAGGAGGCTCCCCTCTGCCTCCAGACATGCCCATAGCTCTCCGGCACCCCCATCTCAGGGCCAGTACCAGGGTGAGGCGAGTGAGGCACTCATGTCCAGCACAAAATTGATGGAGGTGACAAAAAGCTCAGCAATCAAGACAAATCAGCTTTCAATGCAATATTTTTTAAAAATCAAACTTAATGCCAAAAAAAAAAATCCATGATGAGCAAAATGTCAACATTTTACATAAAGACAAGATCAGTAGTAGTCCTGTGCTGAGCCTGATTGGAGCCCAGAGCAAAAGGAACAACTGGTAATACTGATCTTGTCTTTAGGTAAAAGCTTGCTGTTTCATTCATTATGGATTTTTGCATTAAAATGGCATTAAAATATTATTTACCTTGATTCTTGAGTATTCTGGTGATCTCTTAAATTTTGTGCCTGAGGCTAGTGCCATTATATATAAGTGACAATAGCTGCCACTCGGGGATCTGCATGAGGTGGGGAGGTAGGATGTAACACACACCTTGTGTTCCTGATGCTCCTTCACTGAAAACTGCCCTCTCCCTCATCCAAAATTCCCAGAGCAAGTCCCACTTTCTTCCAGAATCAATGAAGCTTAGCACTGAAAAGACCAACTGAAACATTCTAATCCTCAACTTGCTTTTTTTTTTTTTTCCACATGAAAATCCTAATGCACATTAGAGTAGTTAAATGACCCAGCCAAGTTCACAAAGCTGGCTGGGCTGGCATCCACTCATTCATTAATTTAACAGATGTCTATTGTGCATCTGCTGCGTCCTCTGTCCTAGACATTGGGAATAGAATAATGAACAAAGGAGACACTGTCCCTAGTCTGGTGGAACTTATATTCTAGTGTGAGGAGGCAGGTAATAAACAACAAAACACAGATACACACATACATCAGACAAGAAAAAATTAAAGCAAGGGAAGGGACAAGAGAGTGATGGAGCGAGATAGAGGGGCTTTTTATTAGTGTAAGATGGCCAGGAAAGGATTTCTGATACAGCGGCTTTGAGAAAACACCTAGATAAAGGAAAGGAAAGAGGAAGCCAGGTGGGGGAGGGGAGCGGTGCTGGGAGTGAGTTCTAGGCCAGGCTGTCTCCATTTTAGCACTGTTGACATTTTGGGCTGAATAATTCTTTGTTGTGGGGGGCTGACCCGTGCATTGTAGGATGTTTAGCAGCTCCCTGGCCTCTGCCTACTGGATGCTGGTAGTACCTCCCTCTCAGTTGTGACAACCAAAAGTGTCCCCAGACATAGCCAAATGTCCCCTGGGGGCTAAAATCTTCCCCAGATACGAACCCCAGGGCTAGGCAGAAGACGAGGAAGTGCAAAGGCTCCGGATAAGCCAGGCTTCTCCCAGCTCAGAGCAGCACCTTCTGCAGCCGTCAATCCCAGCCAGCCCCCGGCACCCACAGCTCTGCACAGTCCGGGCCACCAGGCACAGTGCTTGTCCCCAACTCACTTCACACTGGCTGTTGGTCTCCTTCCATCCACAACAGCAAAAGCTCCCTGGGGGCAGGAGTCCAGCCTCTCATCCCTGTACCCCGTGGAGCCCTGGGCTACTCAGTAAGGTGACCACGTGTCTGTATCCCTGTCTGCTCCTCCATGGTGGGGATGGAAGTGCTCAGGGCTCAGGGCCAGCTCTAGAGAACAATGCGTTCCCAAGCGCAGCCCCACCCCTCTCCCCCGTGAATCACCCTCTCCACCTACTGAAGGGTGTGCAGCTTTCTCAAAGGGACAACATGTGATGAAAGTTCACCTTCCACTCAATTAACCTTGAGAGAGAGGGTTTTTTTTTTTTTTTTTCCTTTTCTTCCCCAAGAGACTTTTTTTTTTTTTTTTTTTTGATGACCTTTTTGAAGCATCTTATTTCTGGGCAAAAAGCCAAATGATACACTCTCTTCCCAGCTGCAGGGCTGTTGCAGATTTTCAAAGCTGAGGTAAAGACAGCCTTTGGAATAAATGCAAGGTGGGCAGTGGAGTTGGGGAACGTGAGGAAATGCCTTATTATTCCAGCCGAGATGTGTGTACCTAGAGGGACGGAGCCTTCGTGGAGGACGTGCCTGTAGGACCTGTGAGATGCAGGGACCTGGAGACCTCGGGGCTGCCAGGAGCTCCCCGCAATTAGGAAGCACGCATGAATACAAATTTTAAAAAATCAATTCCACTTTGGGTGAAAGTTGAATATTAATAAGTCATAACAAAGCACATCTTGCCTAGTACTTTACAATATGCAAAGGGTTTTTTTTTAATATTTAATCTCATTGAGTCTCAGATTTAGCTATCAAATAAGACTGAATCTTATTTAAGAGTGGATCAATAGAATACAATAAATAGCAGTGGCCCTTTTCCAGCCAATTTGTTAGACAATGATACCCGAAACCCCTCCTACCCATCCCCAAAACCACCTAGGTTTCAATTCTGACCTTGCCACTTACCATCTGCATGATCTTGGTCAGGTCGCTTTACCTCCTTGTGCCTCTGTCTTCCCCTCTGTAAAATGGAGATCATACGAGCAGCCGACCCTGGGGTGTGGGAGGAGAAGGGGCTGTCCACTGGGTAGCTGAGGGTCAAGAAACAGGAGCAAAAGTTCCTGAGAGAGGTGCAGGGAAGCTGTGGACACTCACGAGTGAGCTCTCCTAGGATGCAATATTGGGGTTCTGCTCTGGATGTGAGGGGGCTGGAAAGAGCCTGGGCTGGGAATCTCAGACTTCAGCCCCCCCGAAAGGAGATAGACCCAGAAGAAATGCCTGCCTGGTGGACACACTTCTGCGTAGCATCTGCCATCTGCAGCCCCTCAACTGGAGCCAACAAAAGCTGAGCAACATAAAGGAGCTTTCTGGAAAGGGTTTGTGGCAATGGACATTCATGTAAAGGCATCTCTTAAGCCCCGGCCATGCTCCTTAGTCTCCATTTGCTGTCACAGGGTCAGGGACCAGTGATTTGTCTTCCATGAAAATGTTCTTCTCGGAACATTAAGAAAGGAAGTTGGCATCATAGCAAAACCCAGAGTGGCTGGCAGCCTCTGGGCAGGGAACCCCACATGCAGACAGTGACGCTCAGGAAGAGAAGCCCTCCCTGCAGGCTGTGGGGACTCCACACCCCCAAATCTCTCCACTCCCCAGCTTAAGAGTCTTCTTTTCTTCTTGGCATCATGTTTGAAATGACCAATGAGGAATGCATTTGGTTTTATAAACACCTCTACGGGCCCATCTGCCATTCCCCCCTCAGTGGATTAAGTTAGAACTGGAAGAAAGCTTAGAACATATCCAGCCCTGCCTCCTTTTACAGAACAGGAAGCTCTGATCCAGAGAGACCTTTAACTTGCCCAAGAGCATATTTACTAGACACGTGACACTCTCTGAGTCCCAGAGTTCTCATGCATTTGTGGATCTACGACAGAGAGAGTCACATGTCAAAGTGAGTCTGGGTGACCCTTCCTCATGACGTTTTACAGTTCCAGTAAAATTAGAAAACTTACAAAAGGCTGGTGCAATGAATATGCTGATGTACACAAAGCTGTACTTGGGAGTACAAATGTCAGCAAAATAGGACAATGATAATGAGCTGTTCTCCAGATAGCGAGGGAAGTCCTAAGATGGAAGCACTGTGTGTGGCAGTCTGTTCTGGGTTGGTGCTAATGTTTGGGGATCCCTCAGTCTGTCAGTGCAACACGTCAGCTGAGTGGTTCCAGAAGAGTGACGGTCGAATCCAAGTCCTCCAGCAATGGAAAGGGCACCAGCCCAGCTCGGAGACACTAACTTTGCATTCACCTCCCAGGCCTCTCCTCTCCCAAGCTCTGGCAAATGAATGTTCTTGGGTGGGGACAGAAAGGGACACCTTGTCAGCCCCAAAGTGAGGGTGCCACTGGCGATGCCACTGGCATTTGCTGAGCCCCATCTCCACCTCCATGGTCTATGCTTATTGGACCTTGTTTCCAGGTGCTCCAGGGGAGGATAAAACTCTGAGCTCATGGCTCCCTGTTTCAAAGAGACATTATTTGACCTTCAGAGAGCTTCCCACTTGGCCACACAAATGCCCAGTGTGTCTTCTCAGCCTCAAACTGTGTGACCTTGAGCACATCACCTCCCTGGCTGGGCCTCGGGTCCCTCAAACAAGAAAAGAGGTTGGTGAGTGGTCAGGCTGAAAGCAAATGTCACCTGCAACCTGCTGTTCCCAGAGCCTCACCTGGTGCTTAATACGTGAAGCTGCTCAGAAGACGTCTGAAGAATCAGGGCATCTTCAGCCCCTTCCTGTTTGCAAATGTTGGGACTGGATTTGGAAGCCAGAAGCTCTCGTGCCATGACCTCTCTCATTTAAATGTGTGGCTTGGAGCACGGCTCTGAGGGCGGTCCCCCATTGAGCCTTCCCGTGGCCACGTCTCCTTCCTCTGCCCCTTAGCCATGTCCCACCAGGCACCCAGGGTCATCATGTTGCCCCACCCAAGCCCACTCTCTTTGCTCAGCACTCCCCATATTCTAGACTCTTCCGACTTCCTTTAATACTGAAAACTGTGCTTTACGGCAGTCATTGGGTTCTGAGGGATTGAGAGACCACCATCATGACAACGGGAGTGATCTATTCTCTTCTCAGGAATATTCCATGTGAAAGGAAATAGTGCTGCCTTAACTCAGTGATGATTCTACTGTGGCGCCATTCAGGCAGCCACCACAACCAGGCAAAGGAGAGGAGGCAGAGGCTGGGAACCCTCGCTGATGGCACCCCACGTGTCATGCACTGACACTTCACCTGCCCTCCCCCCCACCACCTCCCTGGAGCACTCTCCCAAGGAAGTCTTCCTACTAAGGTGCCATCCCCACACATCCACACTGGCATTGCCCACTGCACCTTGGGGTAGGGGCAGCCCAGAGTTTGTAATCCAGGAGACCTTCCTGAGTATTCCTTAAAGCCCCCCATGATAAGAGACTTTTTCTTTGTGAAAATTCCAACTCACAGGAAAATAGGGTTGGCAGGTCTGGGATGTAGGAAGCTAAGAAAGCCCTGAAGAAGTTCACTCAACCAAACAACAAAGACTATGCACTACATAAAGAAAATATCAATAATATTTTACATATCTTAAATTAGTAATAATGGGTACTAATGAGTTTGGTACTATTAATTCCATTTACCATCCCTCCCTCCCTGGAAACTTTTCATGTTCTTCCTCCCCTGCAGTTTTAATGAGATACTTGCAAATCCGTTTTGCTTTGTTGCAGAAAATACTCACCCCAAGAATCATTTGGAATGAGTGGGCCTGGACCTTGGGTGTCTTTAAGATTTTATTGGTTCCTGCCTCCTGGGTCTCACTGTATGACTTGAAAGTTGGAAAGAGAAAAAGCTTTGCCTTGGCTTTATTTAAATTATTTGGTCAAGCTGAGTGGGTATTTCTCAAACCCCTTCCTAATACCTAGTGCTCCGGGTCCTGGCCCCAGACCCAATACGTCCTACCAGGTTTCAGCTCCTGCCCCTCACAAAGGCCATCTGAGGGCAATATTATTTACCCCAACTCATCTTTATTGCCTCCAAAAACTCACTCCTCTCTTCTAGCCACTTTATCCCTAATTTCTATTTCCTACCCCACCCTTCCCAGGTCCTTCTATTTCTTATTACTCCCCACACTCAAAATTATAGGTCAGAGTGGCTGTTGGTTGTTGAGCAGATGAGCAGGGTACACCTGAGTCTACTGGAAGCTGCTGTTGCCTTGAGGGAGTTTGCACTGTGGAAGGCATTATTGTGGTTGCCTTTTGGAGATGCTCTTTTGTGTTGAGGGACATTGGACCCTGTCAGGATGATCCTAGGCAGACAGGAGCTGCCTTCTTGGGTGTGACTGAGCAATTTATTAACGAGAATTGCATTTGTCTTTCTTCCTTCCCTGCTGGGTCAGCATTCTGAGCCACCCTTCAGTAGCGCAAGACCATACTCTCCTTTTTCCTTAGAACCTCATCTGCCTTATGAGGCAAAGCCCTGGGATCTGTCCCTCAACTCTGCTAGGAAGCTTCACACAGACGTTTGAGATCAAAGTGCCTAGAATAATTTAAGCTCTGTAAAGAGGTAGTTCTGAAGCAAGAGCCGTGTGTGTAGCCAGAGCGTCGTCATATTTAGGCGGAACCCGTCATTGCCTGAGAGACATGACATGAAGGGCAACCAAAAGACCTTGAAATTTTACCCAAGCTTATTTCCCTCACAACTGCCTAAAATGATATCCTTTGAGAATAATCATGCATTTGGATGAAGGAGCATCTTCAGGATATTTTTTTAAAGACAAAAATCCAAAAGGGATAGCAACTCATCAATTCTTCTTAATCACTGTGAATTCATGCTAGATTGTTTCCCTCCCTGGGAAAGTCTGAGGTAACATGGAGCCTTGGATCATTGCAGGTGGGAATTTACAAGGAGAGATGGAATAGGGTGGACACAGAGAGTGAGTCAAAAGGGTAAGAAACGAACCTCTCGATTTTCCCAGCCGTTGGTGTTACCTGCAAGAAACTCGGCCCTCTCCAAGCACCAGAAAACATCAAGTTATCATAAAAAGAGTGACAAACTCCAAGCAAAACCAATCAATGTTTCTGTTTTCATAAATCCGTAGAAAACAACATTTCTTTTTCCCTCTTCAGCAGTTTCAAACACAGGGCAAATATTTTCATACTACCCTATAAATCTAGAATCTGTTGAACTAGAGGGAATTTCCTCTTCAACTGTCCCCCATAACAGCATCAAAAAGGAAAATAAAACCTCAGTACAAAAGGCATAGACTTTTAGAGCCAGCTGACTTGCTGGAACCAAGGCTGGTTTCCATGGAGAGCCCACAGGCCAGAGTCCTGCATTCCAAGCAGGCGAGGGACTTGTACACCATCTAGCAGGGCCCATAAATTCCCCAGCCCTAGGGCCCCCTTGCGATGCTGCCAGGAAGGAGGTATATATTGTCCACTAGAGTCTGAGGTCTCTGAGATATACGATTTGAAACGTAGCCGAGGAAGAGCGTAGCCAAGGAGGCTGTTCTGACTATTCCAGGTAATTGAAATATATCCCTTTAAGTATGGGGACAATTCTGAAGTTTTAATTATTTAGTAGGAAAGCTTTCTAAATGGCAGTGCACACTTCCGTGAGAGCCGTGTGGTGGAAAGTGCTTTGGAAGCAAGAGCTTAACATTTGAGTCCCAGTTTCACACTTGGAATGCAAATCTATCTGCAGAGGTTTTGCAGGGTTTTGGTTTTGGTTTGTTTTGTTTTAACGTCTTCGGACTTTAATTCCCTCACCTGCAAAATGGGGTAATGCCTAATTTGCATACTTTTGTAAAATATAAATAAGTGAAGCACTTAGCAAACCTCTTGTCACCTGTTAAGCACTCAGGATATGATCTCTGTTAGTACCATTGACATCATTATGATGATTCTTTCCTTTTAAACAAAACATGCTGAGCATGTGTCAACTGTTTGCCTCAGGGTGATTGTATTTGATCAATGTCGATTTTTATAATACGCTCTGATATGGAAGGCCCTTGGGAGCCCAGGAAGTACTTAGGGAGGTTTAGCCCCCACCCGAACCCCAATAAACAAGCTCCTACACACTTGGTGACTCTGCTGCTTTCTTCCCGCGAGCCAGGGACCATGAATTCACCGTAGACAGCCTCTGCTCCCCTTGCTACCTCTCATCTGGCTTCTCTGTAAACCCAGCAAACGTGGAGGCAGCTGGGTAGAGTGGAGAGGGACAGGAAGGGCTCCATCCTCAGCAAGCCTGAACTCCACACCCAGCTTCCTCAGCTGGCAGCTGCATGACCTTGGTCTCCCACAGCCTCAGCTAGGGACATAGGTGGCCATGGTGGTCCCCACTTCATGGGCCAGTGGTGAGGATTAAGGGAGACAATCCGGGGGAAGCCTCTAACACAGGGTCTGGTGCGTTGCAGATGTTCAGCAAACAGCAGCTATCATTATTAACCAAGGTCACAGGGAAAGAACAAGACATTCACCTGCAATTTGACACCCAGCAGTGAGCATGATTTGGTCATAGCCAGGTTTGTAGGACATTCTAGAACCCTTGGTCATCGTTTTTTCCCTGCCTACTTCCATTTGCAGTGGTGTTTTCCAACTGTTCAGTGAGGTAGCACCACAGTGCACGGAGGAAGATCCCTAGTGGTGTGTGAGCCACTGAACCCATGGACACAAAGGTCTCCAGAAGAGGGTGCGTGTGTCGCAGCACAGAGGATATGGGCTAACCTGCCACGTGACGAACCTGGGACACATGGCGGGCCCTCGGCACAAGGCTTGTTGGCCCTGATTAAGCACTTTATGACAGCGCTCTTCTTCAGTACTGATGAAAACAGTGTCCGTGCTCAGAACCAGCAGAAAAGGCTCAAATCAGCCCAGGATGATTAGCCCCACACGTACTTTTTCTAAGCTCTCTGATTGCCAGGATGCTCTGTGATGTTAGTTGACTGGTTAGGAAGAAGGACGTATTTTTAAATAAATGAGATATCAGAACTCTAACACCTAATAACCGAGTGACCCAGGCAGAATCAGTTGTCTTCCTAAAAGCTCAGTTTCCTCGCTCGTTAAAGGATAATAATTCCAGCACGCCTACCCAACACGAGTGTTGTGAACATTTCATCAGGAGCCTAAAACCCAAGCTCTTGTCTGGCCTTTGCTACCAACTAGCTGGCTGATTTGGGGTAACTCAGCCTGTCTGGATCTCAGATTTCCCATCTCCAAAATGAAGCGTTTGGAATAAATAGCCTCACAAGTCTCTGATAGCTCTACAGCCCCATCAACTTGAGAGAGAGAGAAAAAAAAGAGAGAGAGAAGGTGTCAGGTCATAGCCGTGACTCTGTTTATGGAACCACCCAGCATCCACTAAATGTGAGGTCAGCCCCCAGCCTGATACCAGGCAGACTGTCAACTTTCACTGAAATCTCGTGGATCCATTACTTATAATATCTCAAATAAGATGATTCCAAAATCCACCTTTTTGGAAAAGAAACAAAGGAATAAAAGTCGGGAGGAGTGCAGTGCTGTGGGGTAATTTCTGTCGCTGCTCCTTGCTCGCCTCCGCAAAAGGCTACAAAGTCTGGAGGGACATTTGCAGATCTGCCCACTGTCATTTCCACTCGTAGAGCAGTCCATCTTCCTGGGAGTGTGTGTGACCTTTGCAGCTTGTCACATCCTGGGCACGGCACCAAGTGATCCTCTGAGGGGGCTGGCGTGGAGGAGCGGGCCCCGAGCCACAGGGCGGTGCAGGCGGCAGTTTCCGGGCCCCATGCCAAGCTCCAGATAATTGCCAGCAGCGGGAGAGAGGTGGTCGAGGTTGGCGGAGCCTGTCTCTGACAGATAGATTGTCCCCTTCTCGCCGCGGCAGCATCACGGCGGTGAGCAGGGGAGCAGAGCGAGGCAGAGCCAACATGCACACGGGAGGAGAGAGACAGACAGAAACAGACAACAGCTAGAGCAGTGACAGAAGGACAGGAGATGGTGGTCGCAGAGGTACCCGCTAAAGGGAGAAAAAGCAGGCACGGAGTGAGACAGACAGAGGAGGGCTGGAGACAGAGGAAGAAATGTGGGAACAAAGGAGAGAAGAGAAGCCCTCTCTGTCATAGAGCGTCGTCCCGTTGTGAACCTCTGGAGATACCTGGAGACTGCGCGAGGGAAACGGAGTCACCAGAGTCAACCGCACATGTGTGCAGAGGGGAAGATAAAAGAAAGCACACAGACGGGCTCCATGTCCCCCTGGAGCCGCACTGCCGCGGCTCTGGTAGCAAGGGGGGTGTCGCGAGAGCAGCCAGGCTGGCCTGGCGTTCTAATTTGCCTCATGTCTCCGAGGCCCAGGGCAGGGTCCTGGGTGGGCGCAGGCACGGAGTCCATGGCAGGGCTGGTCTCTTCTTCTCTCCGCCTCTGGCCCCCCATAGCAGAAAGTACCAGGTCATCCCGGACCTGGGCCAGGGGCCTCCCTCTCCCCCTTGCATCCACCCATCCTTCCCTCCCTCCCTCCCCCAGTGCCCACCTCAAGGGAACCACAGCCTGCCCAGGAGGGTGGGCTCCCAGGCTCAGCCTGGTGGGGGCCCACCTAGCCCAAAAAGTGCTTTCCTAGAGGGGGCAGGGGTGGGCTCTGACAGGGGAGCTGCTGGCTGAGATGCAGCCGCGCAGGAGGACCCTCCCGGGGGTAGATGTATGGAAAACCACATTGTGGAAAACCACATTGCGGAAAAACAAAACAGAGAAAAACATCAGGCTGTAAATACAAGAGACCTTCACAAGAAAGGAAATGGAAAGAAAAGTGTCCTCCTGGCTTTCTAGGTACCCCAAAACCCGTTAATAACAACAACAACTTTACACTCACTTATTTATTTATTTATTCATTTAATTATGCACCAGGCATTGGACTAAGCTCTATATTTTATCAGCCATACCCCAATAAGGTCTGGAGTATTATGGTCCACACTTTGCAGATGAGCCATGCAGCCTGATTCTATGTGCTTATCCCAGTCAGGTCAGAGTTTGTTTTGCACTGATTTACAAAGATGCACTCATGCATGCTATTCCCTGGACATCCGCTTTGTGTGAGGCCCCGTGCTAGGACCCAGTTGGCAGAGAGGTGCAGTGGGGAGGGGAGAAGATGATGGACAAAGACAAAGACAGAGACAGAAGGGGAGCCACACCCAGGAAGCCTAGAGTTGGCCGAGGGAGGGCACGTGCACCAGTCGCCCATCTTAGCACGAGTCAGAGAGGGTGAAGGCGGAGAAATGAGCTATGAAGGTGCGGTAGAGGGTGAGATGCTTTCTGAATGGGAGGGACAAGGCATGAGTTCCATCTGAGCTGGGCCTTGAGGCGTGAGTTCAAAATACGGGGTTGTGAAGTGCAGAGAGAGAAGGTACATCCCAGATGGACGGGGTTGCCCAAGCAGGGCAGAGTCTGCAGGGTTGGACAGTGGTCAGAGGACCTTGTCTCCTACTGCACATGAGGAGGCTCTTTGAACAACTAATGGAGTTGTAAGAGAGGAGGCTAGACAGGTAGATGGAGGGTGGATTCAAGAGAGGGTTAAATTTGGGAGGCAGTGAGCAGTGACTAGAGATGGCTGAGCAGAAAAAGAGAGGTGGCCCAGCCCCCTATATGGCACTGTGAGTGAATGAATGGCCACATTCACTGATTCTTCCATTTGGCGAATATTCATCATGTGTCCACTGTGTGCCTGGCCCCTCCTAGACAGACGGGCACATCAGCGAACAAACAGGGACCCCTGCCCTTGTGGAGCTCTGATTCTTGCTGAAACACATGCACGTTATGCCCTGTCTACTGGTGATGGGACAGTGTCCATGTGGGTGGGACTTGGGGGTTCATAAGTAGACAGGAATCAACCCCAAAGGAGCCACAGTGATGCTGTGTAAGGACACACAGTCTTGGGCAGCTGGGGACAGTACAAGGGCACCTGGGACTTGTGATGGGAGAAGCCTCCCAAAGAAGGGATTATGTTAGCCAGGATTCTCTCGGTTGCAATTAACAAATCAAACTGGCTTAAGCAGTAAAAGGTGATTTATAGGCTCATGTAGCCAAGCTCCTGAAAGCCCAATGCTGGGAGCTGGCCTCATGAATAACTGGAATTGGGTGTTTAATCCCACCCATCCCTCAATCCCCATTTATGTTTCTCTGTGGATGAGATGTCATTTCCTCAAGTTGGCTGTTGTTGAGAATTTGGCATCAGCCCCCACAGCCTCATATCCCGACAGTTCAATAGCCAGAGAGAAAAGTTGGCTTCCCCTGTCCGGCTCCACTTTGACACTTGTAGGGAAGGAATCTGACATCTCAGCATGGGTCATGTTCCCACCTCTGGGGCCAGGCCCACAGCCCGAGAGGTGAGGTTCCATGCTGCACCCAGGCTGGGTTACCTGGTCACTTCATGGTTAGTAGGGACAGGAGGGGAAACGAAAATAATAGATATCCACTCCTGGGATTGAGACAACTACAAACTCAATTACACAGATGGGTGACACCAGCATCCTTTCAAAATACGTAATAAAGGTCACTCCTACTCAGTCTAGGGCATAAATGTTATTTTCCTTGCCCCACCCTCACACACACACACACACACACACACACACAAATTAAAAAGTGATACTATTGAACAACTTAGAGAAAGAAAAAACAGGCTCTGAATGGGCTCTCCCAGAGGAAGGGAAAGTGGAGCATTTTAAAGTCACAGTGTGGTGGGGGGGGGCAGGGTGTCAGTCAGAACAAAACCAGGTACCAGCAAGTTTCAGAGCTCCCCAGAGCTGCGTCAGCAGAGCCCCCTGCCTGCATTCCCAGAGGACCAAGGCAGGACTGCACCCCCTCTCCCACCAGCCACCACCCCCACCTCCCAGCAGGACCTGGAAACGTGGTCAGGAGCAGTGCTTTCAGCTGGAGGCTCTTCATTAGCTGAGAAGCCCAGCCCTGCAGGAAATCCCGGGCTGAGGAACAAGAACAATTTGAAAGGATGCAGGAGGCATTAAGCCAGAATGGTTCTCCAGGGGGTGGCAGGGCTAAGTGGAAACTCAGGCGAAGAGAACCAAATGGGAACCGAGTGGGGTCATCATTCAGGGAGGAAAAAGAACGCTTCCCATCAGGGAAGAGGCAGTATCTTCACTAGGAAGGACAAATCAAAAGCAAAATAAAGAAAAATTGTAGCAAAAAATCAATGCTTTAAAAACGCATTCGCTCTTCCAGAGAGAACTTCAAGAAACTTAGGGAAGAGACACAGCTTGCTCTGGTGTAAAGAATATTGGACTAGAAGTGGAAGCTGGGCGGTCTGGCCTCCCTGGTACAGGTGACAGACACACTGTGTGGTCTTAGACTCTTAACTTTATTTCCCCGTTTGTGAAATGAGTTGCTGATCCCCATGTTGCATACAGCACCGTATCGTGTCACGGCGCACTGCGAGGATGAAAGGAAAGCAGTTTTTAAAATGTTAAGCATCTCTATTACAACCAGTTAGCCTAAGTGAATAGTTAGTTACAAAATGATGGTGAGAAATTGGGTCACTCTATTCCTGGAAGGGAGGAGGCAGTGAAGGAGGCTGTTTAAGGCTCAGGGTTCAGGTCAGCTGGTATCCTGCTTAAACGGCATGGACAGAAGCAATGGATTCTATATTTTTTAAAAAGCAGATATGATTACTGAGCACCTACTGTATTCTCAGTCCCTTGCAAGATGTTAAGGATAATGTTGAAGAAGCACAAGATATAACCCCTGAGGCTTCCTGTCTATCTGATGAGATAAAACATGTACAAGTAAAGTGCAACTCACAGCATGAATTAAGATAAAAGCCAAGCTGAGGTGTTGATGATAAATGTCAAAAGAGCTCAGGGTAGAGATCTGTGGACTGATGAGCTAGGGAGGATTGCCCCGGGGTTGCTCTTGAAGCAGGATTTGGGTAGGTAGGCAAGCAAAAAGGGGTGTAGGTAACATGAGGAAGGTAATTAAGGTGCAGGTCAGGTTTGCCATAGAGATGATATGTGTGCATGGCATGGTGGAGGAATGGTCAGTGTGAATGAAATGGTGTGCAAGATGGTAGCAATGGAAAATCATTTTGGAAAAGGTATAGTGTCCAAGTTGCCGAAAGCCTTGACATCAGATGAAGTAACTGATCAGAAAGGAAAGGGAACCAATTGGAGACCTTGGAGCAAAGGAGCTGGCTTGACCACATGGTACCTTAGAAGATGGATACAGGGGCAGAATGCTGAATCAACAGGAGAGGGTGTGGCTGGCACCGAAATACTCAGAGGAGTTCAGAGATACAGAGATAGTCAGGTGGTTACAGAGGAAATTAAAAGTAATATGGAAGAGTTGGCAGGCCTTTGTAGCTAACTACATGTGGGGAATGAAGGCTGAGGTGGAGCAAAGATGTCTCCGTTATCTCGATCCTAAAGAACTGGGTTAGTTACAGTGCAGTGTAAGAGTGTACCGATTGTGCCCTGTGCCTGGTCGGGGTTGGAGGCACAGAAGGCTTCCCAGAGGAAGGGACATGTTTATGAAGCCTTAAAAGTTATGTCTACCTGCTGTCAGAGGGAGTGAAGAGCATCCAGAGAGAGCAAACTGCCTGGGCCAAGGCAAAAGCAAGGAGGTGAGGAAAAGAGAGCCCTGGTTTGAGGGATGTCTCTAAACACATGAAGAGTGGGAGAAGGATGAAGAAATAGGCAGGGTCAGATCAGGAAGAATTTGGACATATGCAGCACGTACAGAGAGCTAGGGAAGGACTGGTAGCAGGGAAAAGATACTGTCAGATTGTCTTACAGCTATTTGTACAAACATAGGGTGTTGAAAAATAGAGAAAATTCCCAAATGAAGTATAATGTGGTTCCCAAAGTATTCTCTGATTTCTCCAAACTGAAGGAATTGTGTTGCTCTCTCACTCTTCAGATATCTCTGCCCTTTATTTTTGTATGTACTGCCTTTTAGCTTAATAAATATTGCTGCTATGATTTTTGGTGCATAAATATTCATAATGCTTACAGCATAATGGTAGGTTGCAATAAAGTTCCTATCTGTGTGTCATTTACTGTTTTGTGCTCTGAACTCAACCTTGTTTGATACACATGTCTGATATTAAAATTAAGGTCTCTCATTTTTGTTTTTGTTTTATTTGCTTGTTTGCCTTTACTGGTTAAGCCTTTGCCCATCCTTTTATTTTTAACTTTCCAGTCACTTTGTTTTGTGTCACAGCACAAAATTGTCTCTTGCTTTGTAATTTAAACTGAGAATCTGTTTATTTTGACTGATACATTGTTACTTGTATTTTTTGATACCATAGATATATATGGACTTAGTTTTGACATCATATACTTTCTGCTTCTGTTGCTACTTTTTTTATCTTTCACTCATGGGCTATGGCTTGTTTTATTTTAATTTGGTTTGTGTGTAGGTTCATAGAGATAATTCAACAGGTTTTAGTAGTTTTATTCTTTAATTATTTATCTTTATAATACTATATATAATGTATGTAATCCTCTATATACTTAGTAGCTATTGACAGTCAGCTCTGCAAGATGATGAAATTTATATATTTCCTCTTCTCCAGACTCTCACTTTCCTACCGCACCCAATTTTAATTGATGGTGATGATGACGATGACGATGATGATGATGATATTCTGCTAATCATAAATTTTATAATTTTTAATATATATTTCTTTCTGCTCTTTGATTCATCAGCCCTAAGTGGTAACTTTTGACCTTTGGCAACTTTTCACCTTATCTCCCCCCTTACCTTCTGAATTTTGTTAATTTAAGTGTTTTTAAATTTTATTATGGTTCATTAATATTTACATTGTTTTCTCTAATAATAATTTCCATGGTTTTATTTTTTAATCCTAAACTAAATTCATTAAAAACTCACCACCAGGCTTTCTGCCATAATTTCTTCATTCTCTACTGATTGGTTAAGTCCAGCCTCTAGTTTCTTTAAGACAAGATTTCAATAACCACATTTTTGGGGTTATTGGATGTTTTGTGTGGCATTTGTACTTGAACAACAGTTTGAGCATGAAAAATTTTGTTTCCTATTTATTTTTAATGATGTTTTGTAATGTTTCCATGTCGCTGTGGAAAACTCTAAAACCAACTTAATTTTCTCCCTTAGAAAAAGAATGTTGTTTCTGGTTTTGGTTTGATTTTGATTGTTTTTGTTTGTTTGTTTGAATGGCAAATGAGTCTTTCTTTACCTTTGGAGTTGATATTTCTGTATCAATTTTTCCTGGGACAGTTTGTATTTTTTTTTTATTTTGCTTTGCTTTGTATGTAGATTTAAATATTTTATTTTTGGAAAATGTTTTGTAAATATATTTGTCCAAATATATTTTATATTCTATTTTTGGTACCTTTTTTCAAGTACTACATTTATGCATATGCATAGATCTATTGTATCTATGTTATCTTCCATATCTATTATATACTTTCTCTATTCCTTTTTTACTGTTCATTTCCACTGTGTTGTGCTCCCTGTTCTTAAGCTTATTTTTGTATTTTGGGCAGTGTCTGCTCACCTTTTTGCTGCTTCTTATGGGTCCTTAATTTTTGTGATGACTTTTTTGTTTCTCCTCCACTTTTTTTCTGAGCTCTACTAGCTTTTTTTTTTTTTTTGTCTCTTTCCGTTGTCTTGACATTTCTTCCTTGATCTTTTATTTTATAGAAGTAATTTTCTTCATTAAGGTTCATTGACTTTCATTTGTATGTTTTTCTATGTTAATTTGCTTGATACTATTTTGGTTAGCTTGATGGCAACACAATTTGGTATTTGTTCTTTGTCTAAACTATTCTTATGCCTTCCATGTGGGGATACAATAGGCATTTGGGAAATACATGTGCTCATTTCTGATTTTTCTTGGGTCTACAAGTAACACCAAAAACTGTCCTACCTACTCCACTTTAGTGTCTAATCCCAGGCAAGATTCCTCATTCCTTTTAGAGAACTTCAATGGATGGTTTACTTTCTTTGCGTTCTTGGCCTTGAGTCATTCAGACTTCTCCAAATTGCTCATCCTCTGTACCTTTCTCACTGTTTAGAAGACTGCAATTGTCTTCCCATGCTTGGAGTGTCCATGCCTGCCTGGACATCAACACTAAGATAGGTAGGACAGGAGGAAAGTGAGGGCCCAAGAGATGCACGCCCATAGTCAAATTAGTGCTGTTCCCAGAAGCGCAATGACCAGCCATCTCTGCCACAGCTGGGCACATCAGTGCTCTTTCTTCCAAACATACATTGATATTACCCCTACAGTCCACAGCACCAAAGCAGCACTCCCACTTACATGCCTGAAAACCTATGCCCACCCACACCCTACCCCTGCCCGGGGGTGCTGTATGGTTTTCTAGGGCCACCAACCATCCTGGTTTGCCTAGAACAGTCCTAATTAATGTCTGGTGCCCTGTCGAATTAAACATTTGTCCCAGTAGAAAGTGATTTTTTTTAAGTGATAAATTATGTGCTTTCCCTAGTTTAATTTAATGCTTAATTTTCAAAGAGCAGTATGAGTTAGAATGTCTCTAGTTCTAAGCAAAATTCTTTTATTCTTCCTACCTTTATAGAATAATATTAGGACTCACCAGGAGAGTGAGGCAGGCAGGGACCTGAAGTCCAGGTATGCAAAAGACCTGGGGCAGGTGGTAAGGAAAAAGTTGAAGATGCAAGCACTAGCAGGGTTGTCAAACAGGCTCAAAGAAGTTTTGTGTGAGACTGAACGGAAGAACCTATCCTACAGATTAGAAGGGAGGGGCAGGACTCCAGGCTCAGGGGAGATGTTTTAGAATAATGTGATCCCCAGGCCAGGAAGAAGAGCATTTATGGAAGCAGACATTTTGTGTAGCTCTCTCTCTCCCCTCCCTATTTGCATCTGCACATTCTGGCCAATAATGCTGCAGTGATTTCTCTCTGTTATTTCATTTATGGCAATGACTTCAGGTCTCGTGTCTGGTCATAATGGTGATCTATGTATGCCATCTACAATGGGCATGGCTAATGAATCCTATTTTATTTCTTAATTAAGAATTTGAAAGTACCGCAAATTACTGCAATTAACATGGATTTTCTTCCTCATTTATTTACTTATTTAGATGCCTGAAATTGCACCCTTAGCTTAAACCAACCGCAGGGTTCAGAGCTTGTTAAAATATATAGCATTCATTAAAATATTTATTCTTCCCCAACAGTAAGGGTGGCTATTTGGAAATGGTAGTAGTATCTATGTATACAAAATGCTTCCAAAAAAATATCTATTGGATTCAGTCCATTCAGTTTAGTAATTTAAAAAGTTGAAGTTATTGACCACCCTTTGTCTGACTGAAATAAACTTAAGATTTTTAAAATAGCCCATTGTTATGTTGACTTCAACCAGTATTGTTGTTTTCCCTCTCAAAGTTCTTGGAGAATATAAGCATCATCACATTTTCAGAACTTTAGTGTTCATTGAAAGACAAGAATAACAATTTGAGGGAAGTTGAATTCCTCAGACTGATTTCAAAACAATGCTACTTTGAATAAAGTGTTTAGCATCAAATTCTCTGGCAGTTTTCAAGATTCAACCTTAGTCTTCTTTCTTGGGTTTTTGTTTTGGTTTCCAACTGGTTTGCATAGGGACAGCTCCAGATGGAGTGGTTGAAATTAACCAAAAATGCACTCTGAACCACAGCCAGCAAGAGTGTAAATGGGTACAATCCTACCAGAAAGTAATTGGGAATTAGCTTATCAAAAGCTTTAAAAGATGCATATCCACTGAAATCCAGCTATTCTACTTTAAGGAATTTATCTTTAGAAAAGAACAAAGAATGTGTATCAACATTTAACTACAATGATACTCATTGCAGCCCCGTTTATAATATCAAGACAATAAAATAACCAAAATGTGAAACAATAAAAGATTGAGTGAATTATGATACAGCCTTATTTGAAATACTAAACATCTATTAAAAACTTTGTGGTGTGTGTTATCTATGGCTGTGTTACACCAAAATTTAACAGCTATCTCAGGGTTTCTGTGGGTCTGGAATCTGAGCATGGCTTCGCTGGGTCCTCCAACTCAGATCTCTCACAAAGTTACAGCGAAGGTGTTTGTAGGAAGTACAGTCATCTCAAGGCTTAACTTGGAGAGCATCCACTTTCAAACCCACTCAAGTGATTGCTGGCAGGATTCACTTCCTCCCGGGCTGTTAGTTGGGGGCTCTCTCCTTAGTTCCTTGCCAAGTGGGCATTTCTATAGTGCAGTTCAGAGAAAGCAAGCCAGGAAGTAATAGAGGGTGAGCAAGACGAAAAGCAAAGCCTTTCTGTCACCTAGTCTCAGAAATGACATCCCAACACTTCAACCACATTCTGTTGGTTAGAAGTCAATTGGTGGTCCAGTCCACACTTCGTGGAAGTAGATTACACAATTACACAATGGACCAGAGATCATTGAGAACCATCTCAGAAGCTGTCGACCACACAGTTGAAGTTTATTTATTGGCAAAAGAAATTCATAATATCTTACTCAATGAAAGAAATGCAAATCACGAAACAGTTTGTGCAGCACTATCCCTGTTTTAAACTAAAAACAATAGAAAAGATACATGCATCTATACATAAATATTCATGAAACAATCTGTAAGTGTTCCAGAGGTTAACAGTGGTTATATCTGGATGGTGGAATAACAGAAGAGTTTTATGTCCTGTTTCCTAATCTGTGTTTTCTATTTTTCCTAAAAAGAAAATGTATTATTTACAATTTTAAAAAGAGTAAATGTGATTAAATTTTTTAAAGACAACATACACTGTCCAGATTTTGTTTCTGACCTCCACTGTCTTTACAGGACTATCTGTTGCTTACTACTCGAAGTCAACTAAGTAGAAGTTTACAAGACCTTCTCTCGAGCCCACCGATACCACCGTGACCAAGGAAATTGTAAGTATATTCTAGAACTTGTTACTGTGTTTGTGTCTTCTAAAACTGCTGTTATCACCAATAATGATTGCATGAAAAACTAAAGTTCTTTTCCCCCTCTGGGATGACTAGGATTGGAAACTGTGATTGACCTGAGAGTGAGGAGGCGGTCCTGTGAAGAAAATCTTCTTCCCCTTGAGTTGGTGTTTTCCCCACTCAATTCTGCTTGCTTCTAGACATGGGCTAACATGATCATGTGGCCATCTCCTCTGCAAAATTCCAAAGGGATAGGTTCTGCTTATATGTGAAAAATAGATGAACAGATCTGACACTGCTGAACATAATTGCAAAAAAGCAAAAAGACGTGTGAGAGAAAAGATAAAGATATTAATAACTGTTGTACTTCATTAGTTTTCCTGCCTTATGCCACCGGGGGGCCTGAGTTGGGATGCCACAAGTCAGGGTTGGAATGACTTCCCCAGCAATGTAAATGTTACCTTAAGGTCATTTGTAAAAACTACTGCTTTGCCAAGCACGGGTTGCTGGTTGTTTGACAAGCAGACTGGCTGTGCTATACTTATATAGAGCATAAAGAAAGCTGCTCAAAATGGTCAAGCTGGTGTCAGTGGGGAAGGAAGGCAACAGTGCCCAAGATGGCGGAGAATTAGGACCATATCAGAAATACCAGTGGGTCTCCTTTCACTGGGATCTGTAATAGAATAGCTGTTGTAACAGATAACACTGAAACTTTGGTGGTTTAACAAAATATATTATTTTCCCTCAGTAAGGTGCAAATGGGTTTTTGTCCAAGTGGTCAAAAACCATATGGGCCAGAAACCCATATGTCTCCTGTCTGTGGCTTCATCACCTTCTAGGGCCTCCGAGTTTTACGTTGTATTCTGTGCATCTAGCTGGTTGATTGGGAAGGAGACAGTAAGGTGGCATACCCACTTCCTACCCACCTTGGCCTACAATTGATACACATCACTTTCACTCACACCCCATAGGTGAAAACTAGTCATGTGGATCTCTCCTCCATGAAAGAGGCCTTGTGGTAGTTCCTGGCAGGCGGTTACTTCCCAAAAATTTCACTGTGTGGTAGAGAAACAAATACCATAGACTCTGTTAGGAAAAACCACAGCATTACAAACTACTGATTGAGGAAATTCTTAGTGGGCATTCATATAACAATCACAGAGCAGGAATTAGTTGACTTATCAATGACTCTTCAAATCATGAATCATTCTGTCCTATGCAAAGAAACTGCTAACACCAACTATACCTCCTTCTCTTGGGGAAGGCAACATGCCATTGGCAACAAGGCTCTAGAGACTCAAAGTTGTTCTCCACCGGAAGTGCTAGCTTTTCTTGCCAAGGCTGGAAGTCAGAAGAACTCACTGGCATCTCAAGATACCAGCTTTCAAACTCTTTCTCTTCCTCTCTCTCTCTCCCCACTCCCACCTCCCTCTCTCTTATCTCTCTCTCTCTCTCTCTTTGTCTTACTTTTTTGTTGTATAAAATGACAATAATAGGATCTACCTCTTAGGGTTATTGTAAAGCCCCAAGGAGATAATTCAAGAAAGGGCACACAGTGCATGTTATTGCAGCACATGCGTAGCTTCCCCAGCAAGCAGCCACACACATGAATAATCCTAGAAGGCCTTACCGGCACTACCATAATTGCTGATTCTTGTAATATTATTGTTACTATTGAACAACTATTGTAATGATTAGCACTACTGCCAATAATAAAATCATAACATCTCTTCTCTATGGTGCTTAGCATTTAGGTATTTGACTCATGACAACCTTATATAGTGGAAAGGAGTCACACTATTATCACATCTATTACATAAATGAAAGAGCTGGCCCTCTTGGAGGCTAGTTCATAATGACCAAGATGATCTCATGATATCCCAGTAAGAGTCACCACTTGTTTCTCAAACCCAAGTCTTTTAAGTCAAAATTATACTACTACACCAAATGTAAAATGGGATCTTCTCGAAATACATGGAATCTTTGAAGAGACCTAGTCTCATTTCCTCATTGTTCAGATGAGTTGGGGATGCCTGGGAGGATTTTACCTGCCACTGACCTCACGTTGTCTTAACTCTTTCAAGGTTGGTCAGCCTGATTGCACCTAGGTTGTCTGGAAGGCACAAGTCCCATTGGTGTTGGTGATGTCCTCCTACATCAGCTGTGATGTAGAGGTTCCTGGACATTTTTCCATAGAACATGAGTGGGAACTTAGGAGGGAGGCAAAAGTGGTCCCCTCCCCTCTGGTATGTTTGGAGATATCACTGACCACCATGACAAACCCTAGTAGGCAGATAACAGTCTGGAATCCACTTCTGGGTTTCTTATTTTTTTTCCCCTGCCTTTCAAGTCTTTGGCCTTTCCTAGTTAACTTTAGTGAACAATTCTTTAGAGACTTTATATTTTTTATTAAGTACAAAAATGAACTGTTTTTGAAGCCCTGGGTTTTCAGTATAAAGTCTTTGTAGATAGTGTTTGACCCTGCATTGGGTGACTCCAACTACCAGGAGCAATAAGCTGTAATAGACATAGACCTCAGTGCAGAGGTCAGACATAGACCCCAGCCCCTAGCCCTGGACCTGCTGCTGACCACTGAGATGACGCAAGAGTAATCTGGACTCAGAGGAGCCCATGTTTGTCCTGTCTGCCAAATCTAGTGGATGATGTTCATCCTCTCTACTTCCTCCAGTTTCTTACAGAAATATTGAGAACTTGAGGCTCAAACAAGGGAGTAGACAGGTGTTTTGAAAAGTGTACCATGCCAGATGAGTATAGCAGAAAGTCATCATCATCACTGTGCTATTGCCATTATTGTTTTGTGGTCATCTCAGCTTTTCTTCACACAGAGCAGTTAATGAAGTGGCAACTACATTGGTTACCCACTGGGAGGGTGAAAGAGCCAATTGAGGCTTTATTTTTATCCCATTTCAGTGTCCTGTTTTTCTTTCACAACAGTTGTGTCTAGTGGGTTTATAAGTATTTTAAATACAGTGGCGTTGTATTATACTTGCTCCTGACAAAATGCAGACTAGGGATATGTTTTTATAATTCCTAAAAAATGGTGGATTTCCCTAAAGACTGAGTTAACTTTCACCAGCAGCCAGAACACTGCTCCCTTTGAACCCACCTGTAAGTATGGTACCTACAAACTTTTAACAAATTATTTTCAGCATAACCAAAAAAATAAAAATGTATTTGTGGGTCCACTAGTAAAAAGAAAAATGACAAAATCCATTGATCATTAGGCTTTGTTTCATAAATTGGTGACCAGCTGAGAAACATTTTTCCCATGGCCATAAGGAATTATGAGAATAGGAAATTTAGAAATGAACATAAAGACAAACTAGAAGAGTCAGATAGACAAAGAGAAAGAGTATCTTACTCCTGGTTCTGGTGCATGGTCATTCTGTTGCTTCCTGCAGTATCTCAAGTAGGTTTGTCTCAGCATAAGCATCAAAAAGACAAGCAAACACTGCCTTAATAGAAGAAAAAGATAAATGTTGCTAAGTAGGGAATAATCCAGCCAGTTAGGACTATAAAATGTCAAGTTGAAAAAGACTTTGCAGAATATAGCCCAAAATGACCATTTTACAGACAATTAAGTCTCAGACAGGTGAAGTTCATGTCCAAGACCATACAAAAGAAAAAGTATTAAGATGGACCCCAAGGGAGAGTATTAGTTTCTTGTTGCTGCTGTAACAAATTACTGCAAACTTAGTGGCTACAGGCAACACAGACTTATTCTCTTACAGTACCGTATGTCAGAGGTCTGATGTGGGTCTCACAGGACTAAGGTCAAGGCTTCAGTGGGGCTGTGTCCCTTTTTGGAGACTCTGGAGAGGATCCATTTGCTTTTCCTTTCTAGCTTCTAGAGGCTACCTGCACGCCTTGACTTAGGGCCCCACCCTCCATCTTCAAAGGCAGCAACATTGCATCTCTCTGACCATTCTTTCTGCAGTCGTACCTCTGACTACAGCCAGGAAAGGTTTTCTGCTTTTGAGGAGTCATGTAATTAGACTTGGTCCACTTGAATAATGCTGGATAATCTCCCTATCTTGAGTTTAGTGACTTTTATCACATCTGCAAATTCCCTCTTGCCATATAAGGTAATACATTCACAAGTTCCTAGAGATTAGGGCACGGGCATCTTTCACTGGGGATGGGCATTTTTCTGCCTACCACAAGGAGGAAAGAAAGAAGACAGTGAGTCAATAGAGAGTTGGCTGATTGTGCAAGAAAATGAACAGCTATTGCAGGTTGGGATCCTCAAGAATCAGACTCTAACATGGAATCCTGTGTGTTGGAAGTAGAAGATCTCTCAAGATCAACCTCTGTAGGAGAAGGGAAGCAAAGGAGGCAGGAATAGGCAGAGGGAGGAGCTGGACTGTGGGCTTGTCACGAGACCTCAACTGACTCCATGGGGATTCCTGGAATGGGAGGGCTCTTCAGAGTTGTCAAGAGGGGCTGGGTCTTTAAACTCTTTTCCTTTTGATTGCTATGACCATGCCTAGTGGTCACAGGATATGGGCTACCCTAGGGGCGGAGGTGACAAAGTCAGCTCTCTTGTCCCAAGGACAACTTCTAATAGCTAGACTAATACGTCCTTCACTCATGAAGGAGGACTAAGCCGACAACCATAGCTACTACTAGAACACCTGTTCCTACGCTTCAGGTTTACATGGGAAAAATAAATAAATAAAGTCAGCTGTGGTATTGTTTGGAATGAAACCTGATTGGTAGATCTCACAAAGTTATCCTAGATTCAAAACTTGGGAATCAGAATGAAAGAGTCATGTGTTTCATCTACAATGTTAGGCTAGACAAGATAGAGCCCTGAAGGAGAGGAGAATCTGTGATATTGCATGAACATGGGAGCAAGGGAAGGCAGGGATGACATGGGGATAGGAGAATGAGATTGAGTCAGAAACGGTGTGGACACCAGAGGAAAAAACGGGCAGAGTGAGTTCTTGGGGCTAAGATCCAAACCCAGGTAAGAAATCCAGAGTTCTGCCAAAACCACAGCAGAGAAGTGGCCATTGACAGAGGCTGAGGGTAGGATAGGTAGTCCTGACATTAGCTTAGAAGGATTCTAGCAACTTCTTCTAGTAGGTACTGGAGGTCAAAAGAGTAGAGTCTGTGGTCAGCTGTGGAGGTGGCTGGAGAAATGGTAAGAATTCCACTTCAATAGGGCTGAGGAAAGAGCAAGAACTTAATTCCCAGGGAAAAGGGCACTCTTTGTTAGATTAAGCATGTGGGCTACAGCTTCACATCATCTGGCCCATGAACGTCATTTGGCCCAAGCCCAAGTCTGATCCTGGTGCAGGAACAAGAGACACTGTAGTCATCTGAGTAGTGAGGGTTAGAAATATGCCTGGACAGGGCCGCATGCTCACTCCAGGGGAAATGCTCTCACATTATACCAGGGCTGAGCTCAATGTTCATTTTAACTGGGTGGTATCTGCATTCAGCAAGGAAGGTACAAAGACTGATAAGTCCCCATCCTTAAACATTCTCACTCCCTCAGGTCAGTGAGGGGCTGGGTCTGAGCCAGCATCTGCACAAGGATGGCTCTGCCTGTTGGTCCAGACAGACATTCTGGACTCCCCAACCACCTCCACTTCACACATCCAGTTTGCAAAGCCGAAAGGAAATAGTATTTAAGAAAGAGACTTTTTACACCTTCTAGAAAAATGTGAAGACATTGCACAGAGGCAGCTATACTTGTCTAAGAAATGGGTTTGATTCTCCTACATACTTTGATTTAAGTGGGAGAAACACCAATGCCTGCCTGTAGGTCATTTTCCACATGTGAATGTCAGCTAGAACATTCATAATATAATGCCTGATGCTTCTTGCAGGGCTTCACGTCTTACCAAACACTTTAACCTATATTATTTCCTTTGAATTTCACAATACTCCTTGGGGGAGGGAATTACTATACTCCTTGTGAAGAAGAAAAAATTGAGATTCAAAGGGTTTAAGTGCCTTACTTTAAAGTCACAAAGTGAGAGTCTGAAATGGGACCCAAGCCTTATGGATCCAAGCTGCCCCCAGCCCATTATCATGGTAAGTCTACCCTGGACACAAAGACCTTTGCATCTCATAGGTCTGGAAGTTTGGGAGAAAGGAGAGTCAGGAAGGATAGAGAATGCTGGCAGAAAAATGATCTGAATTTCATGTTTTCTCTCAAGCCATCTCAGGATTGTTCTTTTTAACTCTTTTTATCTTGGTTTTTGAAGTCTTCAAAGCATTCTCACTCCCTTAGCTCATCTGATCAGCTCAGCAGTCCTGTGAGGTAAGCAGAGCAGATTGCACAGGTGAGGAAACTAAAAGCTAGAGAGGTGAGGGGGCTTGCCCAAGAGTAGATGGGCATTTGGTGGCAGGGTTAGGGCTGGAACCTAGATCGCGGAGGGCAGTAGCCTTTGGAATGGGGATGAGATGGGAGAGAAGTATGTGTTGAAAGAGGTAGGAAGGAAGCATTGTATTAAAAGATGAATCAAAATTCGTTTGAAAGTCAAAATGGCCAAGAACAGTCAAAGGACTTTTGAGAAAGAATATCAAAAAAAGGAACTTATACCACAGACATCAAAACTCATGATAAAATAACATGAGATAGGTATAGGGATGCAGAGACCAGTGGAATAAACTATGAAGTCCAGAAAGAGACCCATGCCTTTTGGGAAATTGATACATGGTAGAGGTGATTACAAACAAGTAGACAAGTATGGATTGTTTGATACATACTCTTGCAGAAATCGGCTCTTCACATTGGAAAATCAATATTAGAGCTCTCTTTCATACACAAAATAACATGAAATATTGCAAATAAATTTCAAATGGATTAAAAGCTAAAGATAAAAAGAAATCTTTTAAATGAGTAGAAGAAAATTCAGGAAGATATTTTTATAATATCTAATCAGGAAAGATTTTTTAAAAAACAAAAGCAAAGGATGAATAAATTTGATTATGTTAAAATTTAAGACTTCTATATGACCAAAGATACATGAACAAAGCTAAAAGAGAAGTGAGAGATTTGGAGGAGGAGTTTGCAATACATTTGACCAAAAAGGATTAATATGTAAAATAAGTTTTTGTGGGGGGGGGAGGTTATGATAGGTGAAAGACATATCAATAGAAAAACAGGCAAAATAGAAAAACAGGCAGTTCACAGAAATGGAGATCAAAATGGCCTACAAAAATATGAAAAGAAGCCCTACCTTATTGATAATCAGGAAAATACCCATTAAGACAAAGAGATATCATTTGTCAAAAATTCAATTGTCAAAAATCAAAAGGTTTTACAATGCCAAGTTTTTGTGGGAAATGGGAACTATTATTCTAGAGGAAGTGCAAACTATTTTAATCACTTTAGAAGGCAACTTAGAAATATCTTATAAAAGTGAAGATATGTATACCTTATGACAACTAGTTTTATGTCTAGATATATACCTTAGAAAAACTCTCACTCCTATATGTAATAAAATGTGTAAGATGATGTTTATTACTGCATTAGTTACAATATTGAAAATTGAGAAACAATCTAAATATTCATCAGCTGGGTGTGGTGGCTCACGCCTGTAATCCCAGCACTTTGGGAGACCAAGGCGGAAGATCACTGGAGGCCAAGAGTTTGAGACCAGCCCGGGCAACATAGCAAGGCTCATTTCCCTAAAAAAAAAAAAAAAAAAAAAAATTATCCAGGTAGCTCAAGCCTGTAGTCCTAGATACTGAGGAGGCTGAGGTAGGGGACCCCCTGAGCCCTGGAGTTCAAGGCTACAGTGGGCTATGGTTGCACCACGGCACTCCAGCCTGGGCAGCAGAGTGAGACTCTGTCTCAAAACTAAATAAATGAAAACACTTATCCATAGAGCAAGGACAAGCAGTGTGTAGGCACAGCGGTGGGCTTCAGTGAGCTAGACACACAGTATCAAGAAGGACAATCTGGGAAACCCCAATTTGAGTGTAAAAAATTAAACCATACTAATATACCATTTGCATACATGTTTCAAACATACCAAACAATGTTCTCAATCATGGATTCAACCATACACACAGCGAAAGCATAAAAACACGGAGAAGAATGCATACAAGTTCAGAATAGTTTTTCAGAAGAAAAAATAGACTAGGCTCAGCGAGAGTCTACAGAGGATTCGGTGGTACCTAAATGTTTTATTTCTTTAATTAAAAATAAAACTAAAGCAAATTCAGTGAAATGGTAGCATTATAATATTCAGGACAGTGGATATTGAGTGTTTGATATAGTAAACAATTCAGAAGAGGGAGAAAGGAAAAGGGAAAGGAAAAGTTCCTCCCCAGCAGGCTCGCTTTCCTCCCGTGGAAATGAGGAGGCGGTGGGGAGCAGGAGTCTACAGGACAGCAGGGCTGACAGCTGTGAAAATTATCTTGGCTTTGGATTTCTGCTCATGCACACACAGTGGGTGCAGTGGGGTCGTGGAAGGAGCGCTGCCAGGCCAGGTCTCCAAGAAGCACTGGGGTCCCAGCCAGCGCCAGCTTGGCCGGCCCATTCCAGGGCTAGAAATGGGGTCCAGGAATACCAAATGGCTTAGATATGGTAGGATCATGTTTCTCCCAACTTAAAGGAAATCCAGAGGTAGGCAGTGCAGGGCTGCTATGGTGGGTGCATGATGTCCCCAGGACTCAAGCTCTTTTCACCTGTCTGCTCTGCCATTCCTAGTCACATGGGTTCTATCTCCAAGGTAACCTCAATATCCAAGGTGGCCACTGCAGCTCTAAGCCATCCAGGTGAGAAGCAGGAAGGAGTGGTGGTGGAGAGAGCAAAATGGTCTGTATTGGCTGTCAGAACTCGTCTAAAAAATTCTTTTCTAGAAGTCCTCAGCTTGCATGGACATTTTATTAGCCATCATCCCTAACACCAAGGGGGACAAGGAAATGTTTCTTAATTCAATCAGCAATGTGCCCAGCTAAAAGTTTGAGATTTCTGTTGCTAAGGAAGAAGAGGAATGACTAGTTGATCAACAGCTAATAGTGGCTGCCACAGTCAGTGACTAACTGTGTATACCATTCAAGCGCTGGCTTCCTCGGGACATTGATTTCTTGTCCATGCAAGAAAGAGGGTGGATTAGGTGCTGGTTTCCTCATGGAGCTGATCATCTTTGCTGTTCATTGCTTCACACTTTGATCAAACTACGACTTGGGACAATTATCTTGAAGCCCTTGTCTACCCGTTCGCCTTCCCTCCTCCCAGGGATAGGTCTGAATCGGGGTTTGAACTTTTTTTCTCCGCCCATAGTTTTGGTTCTGTATTTATGTCCCACACTCTCCGTTCTTTAGAAATTGCAACTTTGCTTCTAGATTCATCAACTGCTAGAAACACTCAGATTTTAACTTTCTAACTCACCTCTTCCAAGAAGCCCTCCCTGGCATGTGGCTGTGGCAGCCTCCTCTGAAACCATGTCATCCCACCGTTCATCATCAAGAGCATATCTTTCACTCAGAGAATCAAATACTTTTTACTGAGGCTGAACCTGAGATCATCTGGCCTAGTGATTTGCAACTTTTGTCAGAGCCCTTTCTTCAAGTGAAAACTCATGTGAAACCCCAAGATAATGAATAAAATGGTGGGGTGGGGTAGAGGAGCTGCAAGTTGTCTTGGAACATAGTCAGAAAAGAGAATATCTTGCCCTCGTTTTATGAATAAAGCCATTGTTGCCCAAAGGTAGGATTGAATTGCCTGTGTTCATACAGCTCAGAGTAATACCACCAACAATTATAACATCATTAGCTAACACCTACCCTCTGTGTCAAGCACTGGTCTGAGTGTTTCATGTTTATTAATTAAACCTCATGATAACCCAAAGTCACATAGCTAGTCAAGGGCAGAGTCAGGATTTGAACTAGGTATTCTGGCTCCAGAGATTATGCTTGAAACCACTATTCTGTAAGCAATTAAGCCACAAAGGCTGAATAATTCTAGTCTTCTGACCTCTAGGCCAAAATTCTCTTCTTTGATTTGCTTTATATTAGTTTTTTAGTTTTAGATTCTGGGTGTGTTTCCTTAACTTTAAATTCTTCTGCGCCTCATATTTATTTATTTTTGTATACAATAGGCATTTAATGAACACTTTTGATAAAATATTTGAGTTCAGTGAACAGGGACAGGCTGCCCCTCGCATGAGGCTTTGGTGGGGTTTGACTCAGCTCAATAAAGCCACTGCCTACGGACTGAATAGAAGCTACATTCTTGATCACCTAAAGGGAAAACCACATTCCCGCCAGATCATGTCTGCTGGGAGGAAAGGCAAGCATCTCGTACAAACACTCTGTGCATGGTCATTTTCTAAGTCCAGTCCTGGCAGGGTAGAAGCTGGGTGTGCCTTGTTAGTGTCTTGCACTGCTTTCTCCAGAGTGGTGGTATCGCAAGGGCCACTCAGGGACCAGGAAGGAGAGAACTGGGTGATCACTTGTAAAGCCAAAGATGTCCAGGTCCACCTTCCTACCTGGGCAGTTGAACTCTGCTACCACAGACTCATGGCCCCACCCTCAATTCCATTTGGCATCATGTCCACAGACCCTCATCGACCCTGACAAGAAACAAAAAGTGCTTCTTCTTCCCTCTGTTATCAATAACATCACGTACCCATTTTTCCCAGAACTTGGTAGTCATCTTCGGTGCCTCCTCCTCCTTTTCTGCCATCACTAGAACATCACTGTGGCCTACTGCTCCTGTTTCCTTCTCATTTTCCAATCTCTCCACTCCTCTCCTTTTATCTAGGCTTTAATTTGTTTCCAGCTGACACCCTCCACTCCATTCTTGTCATAATGGTGCCAGAGCTTGTAAAAACAGAATCAGATCAGGTCATACACACACCCTTTCTTAATGGTTCTCTGTTGCTTCGGGATAAAGTCAAAACTCATAAAATTGAAAGCCAGGTCATTTCAGTATCTGGCCACGACCTTCCTCCCAACTTCATATTTCATTGCTTGCATCCTATGCTCCCTAAACTGTGGGTCTTTGCATGTGCTGCTTCCTCCCTGTCCACACCTCTCAGTTGGTATTTGTCAAGTGCATGAGTGCATTTGGGTGCAGGAGGAGAAGAAAGGAAGAGCAGGCAGAGGAAAGAGGGATAAAAGCTACAAAAAGAGAAGCTGGGCATGTGATGGAGTAAGAGTGTTTATCCAAAGTAGAAAAGTAGGAAACAAAATGAAACAAAACAAACAAAAAATGTCAAAGGCAAAGGCCTAAAAGCATTGTTTCTAAGACCCCTTGCCATGTTTCTATTATTTATGGGCACAAACTTCACTTGAGTGATCACCAGTAAGCACTGCAGAACTCAAAGTGTCCCCCAGCCACCTGCAGATCTTACAGCAGAGGGTGAGAGCTTGAGGCCTTGTGGACAGGGCAGAGGAGGGGTGATTAAAGCCAAGGTCGAGGTCTCCCTCCAACCTTGTGAGTGCCCTTCTTCCCTGGTCCCCTCCAAGACACCCTGAAAAAGATACATTCATTGATAATTTGGCTCCATTTGTTGACAGATTAGGGTTAGGGACTCAGGAGCTTAAGGAAGCTGTCCTTGCAATCTGGTTCACTGTTTGAAGCCTTCTGAATCTCTTTTATTAGAAAGGGAACCTGGAAGTAAATATAATAATTGGAAAATTGTAGGAGGTGAGTGGGGGGAAAGTCTTTAGATGTGTTTCAGGATATCATTGAATATATTTCCTTCACAGACTTAAGAGGTTATGTCTCTGGGAATGGCACTAAAAATAAAATAATAGGAAGACTCTGATTGTGCCTTAGAAACAATATAGAAGTCCATTCCTGTCCAAGGCCCAGAGAAAAAGCTTTATAAATAGAAATTGCTGAATATAATCTATTTTATAAGTTGATACACCTTGTATCTATATACTGTGTAGTACAAGTTTTTTTTTTATTTAGCAATCAAATAAATCAACAATAAAGAAAATAATTGCCCAAACACATTTCTGTATTTTACCACTGAAATCTCCTTGGGAGAGTCCTGTGAGGCTGGGAGCATGAGGAGAGGCCATAGGGTGAGGCTGGAGAAGCCCCTACAGGGTCAGTGCCCAAATCTGGGGCATAGAGAGACAGAACAGACCGGGAAAGGCCGTGAGGAGCTGCCAGATGCCCAGAGCAAAGAGGCCTTGTGCCCAGGGTGACAGGAAGCAGCCAGGCTGGATGGCATGGCTTGCGCTTGCTGTGATGCCATAAGCGCTACGGTAGATGAAATTGGCAGGAAAGGTGCAAGAAGCTCACACTTTCTCTGTATCTTCACCTCTCCCTCCCTCTCCACTCCCACCCCAGGAGACTCTCAAATCTAAAATTAATTTTCCATCTCAGCTCAGGATCCATCCCCTCCTGTCTCCTAATTAGGCTCCTTCTCTCCCACCTGGTCTCTCCCTTTCAATTAGATTCTTCCTCGGCAAACACACCATCTCCCATTCTTAGGAGGAAGAAAAGAGAGAAAGGGAGAGAGAACGTTCCTCGGCCCCACTTTTCCTCCCAAGTAACATTCCATCTCTCTCCACTCTCCTTAATTGCCAGACTGTGAAGAAGAATTTCTATACTCACTGCCTCCCCTTCCTCATCTCCACCTTATTTAACACCCCACAGTCTGCTTTCTGCACCCACAATTCCACAGAAATGTCTTTAACTGTGGAGTGTGTCAACTCACCCAAGCCCTTGGCCTCAGCAGTTTTGCCAGAATCTCACCACTGCCTGGACCCAGCATCTTACAACATTCACCTCCTTTGGCCTGCGTGACTCTGCACCCATGTCTTCTCTGAAGCCATCTCACCTCCTTCCCAATTCCAAGTCCCACCACCATCACTGTAGGCCTCCAAGAATCACCAAACTCACTGATCGTTTTGGGGTCACACATTCCTTTGAGAATCTGATGGCAGTTTTAAGGAGTCTCCCCAAAATATGGCTTTATTTCTACATATCCATACATATACAAATATTATCTCAGGGGAGGCTCATGAAATCCCTAAATTAAGAGGAGCCTGTATCCCAGAAAATAGCCTTTGACACAAAATGTAATTCTGATGTTATGATGATCTGTGTTTTATTAAATCCCATGTTTCTAGTGAGTCCTTGGCCTACGGGGCACTGTAATGGAATAAAGCATTTTATCAGAATTTTCCAATTCTGATAAAATGCTTTATTCCATTACATCCAATTTTCATACCTTAAAGGCTGCATGATCTTGAGCAAGTCACCTCTCTACACCAAAGTTACTCCCTCTGTAAAAAAGGGGTATTATAATTTCTTCTCTGCCTCACAGAATTGTTGGAAAGATCTAATGAGATGAGGAATTTGAAACATTTTGCAAACTTCTAAGTGCTACAGAAATGATCACCATTAAAATCATGGATCGATATTCTTGGAGATGCAGAGTGTTACGGGGAAAGGGACCAGCAGGGTGTCGACATGGGTTTTAACCCCATCTTGGGCACCACGTTATGATTTGACCTGGGTCCGTGTCCCAGTTTGTAGGCAGGAGATGATAATAGGTATCCTGGCCACCTCACAGAGCTAGCGTGAGTAGCAAATGACATAATGAATGTGGAGGGACTTTGCAGCCCAGCAAGACTGGGGTGCCTGCCATCTCTCATCCTCTTCTTTGTCCCTCTCCACGTGCATGAATTGAGCTCCGTGAGCCACACAGAGTGAGGCTGTTCTCACAAGAGTCCCACTGTGCCCAATGATGGAGCATTCCTGCAAAATAACTCTAGAGCTGAATTAGACTCCAGTGAGTTAATCATGGCTAATGTAATTATAAGAAGCAGCAAATAAATTTATAATAATTGGCTACTTATTATTTTTTAAAAGGGGGCATGGAGAGAATGAACACAGTATGTAAGAAAGATTATCCTTTGTGGAAATAATCACTCCTCCCGGTCACTTGGCCTATATTGGAAGCTACCCCAAGGAGTGCTGGTGTCTCTCTGGCACACCAGGTTGCTATAAAATACTTTCTGACCTGAAATCCTCACTTTACTCTGATGCATGAGTGTTAGTAGCCTCTAGCAGGTATGTTTCTAGGTTTACGGCTTCTCAAGAAAGAATGTGGTGGCTGGAACCATTGCACATTCCTTGTTTCCAGCCCCTTCCTCTCTCCACTGTGCACAGCTGAGGTTCAGGATGTTAAAGGTCAGCAACAGGGCAAACAGGCTGGCAAGGTTAGGTTGGACCCATCTCTGCCCTTCCACCAGGTTCCATCTGGTTTCAGGAAGAAGTGGAATTTCCATTGCTCTGTAAGAAGGGAAGGGGCAACTATTACCTGGTGAGAACAACCTGGTCACTGTCAGAGTCAGATAACACAGCAAAGAAGCATTTCTCAACAGTCTCTAGGACCTCCCTTACAGAGATGAGGAGAGGAGAGTGTCTGGGGCTCCACATGCAGGGGAAGGAGAATAAGGAAATGGGAGAGAAGCTAACATTTATTGAGCTAAATCCATTACCTATATTACTTCTTTCAATTCATTCAACATTACACTCTTGTGTGTGTGTATCATCCCATGTTGCAAACAAAGAACCTGAGAATCAGGAAGGCTAAAACTTGCCCAAGATTACATAGAGAATAAGGGACAAAGAACACTCCAAATGCCAGGCTATCTCACTCTGGCAAGATGCTCCACCAAAGGCAGTGGAGGCCATTCCAAATGCTGGACACCCAGAAAATGGCAGAGTGACTCTCCAATTATGTCTTGTCCATTATTAAAGCCTGTGATTATTATGGTGCCACATACTATAGTTGAGTAAGAAGACCCCAATCTGAGACTTGGGTCTACCATTTACCAGCTTTGGGAACTAAGTCCTTAAAATGTATCTGTAAAGTGAGCATAATATTATCTCACTGGAAAATGTATAAGTTGCTGTATAGTTGCAATGCAATGCTTTTTGTAAAAAGTGCTTTTTCTCCTGCCTACGCTAGGCCATGGGGCCAGGGAGAGAAGTGGAATCGTCTCTATTCATAGGGAAGCAGATGAGGGGCCTATCCCTGGCAAAGACACAGAAGAGCAAGGGCCGTAGAGGTCCTGGAACCCGGGGGAAGGATGACGGATGGTCCAGAACACAGCAGAGGCCTGATAATGAATGACACGGTCCCTGGGGAAAAAGAGTCAGTTGGGGGGACATCAGCAGGTCTTGGCTCCAGCGAGGGCATCATGAAGCATGAGCTCTAACTCTGCCTTTTCCCCCTAATCCCTAGATACGATATCCTGGTTTTATGACTCTAGAGAAAAGTATAGGCTGTGAGGTCCTAGAGGGAATGGTTTCTATATTATGTGTTATTGGATTTTCTATAGACCCTAGAAGAGCACAGAGCTTCAATAAGTAGCCCATAAAGGCAGGATGCTGGGCCGTCCTTCTGTGAGTTCCCATAGCTAACTTTTCCCTAATGAATTTAGTGTCGGGCAGAAGCCCCCAAAGGGCTTGTTAAACAGGCAGGTCCCCAAGCTCCACCCCTAGAGATTCAGACTTGGGGGGATGGAGGTGGGGCCATTTAACAAACTCCCTGGTTGTTTCCAATGCAGGTGATTGTTGGGGGAAAATCTTTGAGAAACCCTCTGGTAGTAGTCTATTGTTTCACACACCATCTTGTACTAAAATTATCTGTTTATAGATCTAATTGCCCCCACCAGTTCCTCCAGGGCAGGATCTGTGCCGCCTTCTCCTTGTACCGCAGAGCCTAGCAGAGCACCTGGCACACCGTAGATGTTTGGTTGAGCTCAACAGACCCGGAAGATCTTAAAATACATCTCATTCCCATAGGAGCAATTTCATGTCTAGGGTTCATGTTGTGGACAACGATCACTGTATCCCCATATATCATAAATATGGTCAACAATATTGAATTGCGGGATGGTAGAGTGACCAAGCTGAAAAGTACCCAAATCCATTCTTTAATGTCCATAAAGCAAAGGCACAACTTTGGACCTCTGCATTCATTTGCAGTAGTAAGAGTATGCTCCAAGAAACATTTTATGAGAGCTCATCTAATCAACGTAATAAAGTTTACATTACAGTCACTTTGTAGATGAGAGAACTGAGGCATAAAGGAGTTAACTGACATGTTCAAGGTTGCACCATTAATCAGTGTCAGGCCCAGAACCCAGACCCAGGTCTCTGAATTTTCTAGGCAGTGCTTCTTCCAAACTGCAGGCTTCTGAGAAGGACCTGTGGATTTTGTTTCTCACTTTTTTTTTTTTTTTAAAGAATGATCAATAAGATCTTCTCTCTCTCTCTCTCTCTCTTTTTAATGTCATTACTGCTTGCTACAGAGAAATTTATCACAAGAAAGCATCATTTTAAAGTTCCCTGGACAGCTCTTTCCAAAGCCGTGGGCCATGGAAAGTCTTTCCCAGAGCCCCTCAGAATTCTAAGAAGGAAACAAAATTAGAGTTAATTAAATGTGTAATTAATGTTGATTGTAGCGAACATGCTTCTTTTAGGTCAGATTGATGATACAGGGGAGTGATAGTGCTTGCAATGGCTGTTTGTGTGTTTAGGATGTCCGGTCCCTTGTCTCAGCCCCAGGATTGTTACTCAGAGGCAGACTTTGTAGGACGGGAGGAAGGGCTGCAGCAGATTTCAGGGAAATCAGCTCTGCAGGGGTCCCTCCACCTTATGCACATTAACCGAAATGGACTGTCCCTTACTGAGCAGTGTTCGCATCCTCACTGCCATATCCCTTCTCAGCCAAATGCTCAGCAAATCACACTAACGTAACTACTCAACGTCTGGTTCTTATTTGTCCTCCTTGCCTTTTCTGTTGCCCATTGTAACCCTCCCTTCTTAATGCTTGTCTGCCTGCTCAGGCATTCCAGCAACTGTGTCAAGCTTCAGTCTCTGTGGAACACGTTCCGATTCGTCAGTTCTCAGGCCCAACCTCTCCTTCGTCACCTTATACAAAGTTCCAAATACTCTTTCTTAGCAACTCTAGTCAAAGTGCGGAATTACAGAGGTGGGCAGAGCCCACCCATAGCAGGTCCCAGTGAGGGAGGCTGTGCCTCTTTCTTCTCACACACCTGTGCTGACGACTGGGAAATAAATCTCTCTGATAGCTCGTGTGCTCATCTGCTGCGGCTTAATCAGCCTCATGGATTCAGAGTAATTTTCCCCATCAAAGATCATTCTCTCGGGATGCTCCCCACACCACTGGGAAGCAGGTAAGACAGGGAGGACTGTATCCATTCTGCAGGTTCTGAAGCTAAAGACCAGGATCAAGCTGACTTAGCCAAAGTTAGTACGTAACAGAGCCCTTTCCAGAACCACAGCTCCCTGTCTCCTGGTCTAACGGTTGCTAGTCCTTATTTCTCCCTGATCACGCTCTGACTGTAGCTAAAGTGTACTCACAAGGTTGGTTGATGTATCCTCAGTAGGATGGAAGAAAAAGAGGAGGAAATCTTTGTTTTCATCTCCTGGAATGTTCCAATAGTTCCAGCTGTGGCTACAGTTCATGACTGCGGGGATTTTTAGCCTGTTTATTTTCTTTTGAAAGATTCTATCTCGATTCCAGCACACTTTCCAGCAAACAGTACTTTGAGGCAGCTGGGGAAGGGAGGATTGTTCCTTCCCTGTCATATGTCCTTAAAATAACACAACAGGGGAGGCAAGCCCTCAGGGTCCCCTTGAGGTACCAGGGATAGCATAATGAATTGGCTAATCATAAACGATTCACTCCTGAGTTCCAAGCGATATGGTAATGAATTGCCAATGAGCCATTTGCCAGACTGCAGCCATATGGTAAGGGATGGGACCCTGGCGCATTGTAGCCATACTGTGGGTTTGTCTGCGTAATTGTTCCCATCCAGAACCTTCCCATCTCTATGGCTGCTAATTAACATCCTGTTTAAGCTTCTGTTGTCAAAACTAATCATTTGTTTGTTTTATTCGTATAGGTCTTTCTTTTATCTGGTTAACAATAGTGACCATTAAGAAATGAAAATGTGTTTGAATTCACATAAAAATATTTGAGTTTCACATCTTGCATTACCCAGTGGGTCCCCAGGCCTAGCAGCACTGGCCTGTGGTGGCAACTCAATCCAGGAGCTTATTAAAACCAACGAATTATCATCTTTCCCTGCAGAAACGCAACTGAGGATTCAGTTCATTAATTTCCCCATTGTTCTTCCTTTCCGCGGACATTACTCTGGTTGGATCTTTCACTATAAAATGTGGATTTTATTATAATAGCGATGATAATAAAAATAATTAGGAGAGGAAGGAGATTCATTTATCAGAATGAGGCACCCTTTCAAACACACACTCCCTGTTGGTTTGATGGGACGATGAGATTGGGGAAAGAACAGTGTTGGTTTCCTTTCTGCTCGGCTGTCACTTCCTTGCTTTCTTCCTCGGTTTCCTTAGTAGTTACCCAACAGGGCCTAGAAAGAGAGAACTGGGAAAACAAAAACGAAAACAAAGCTGCTCTAGCAGGAAAGGGGAATGAGGACCTATGATTAGTAAACAGTACAGCAAATTTGAGAGGAACAATTTTAGGAAGGATTTAGAAGCACAGTGGGGTGGGAGGAGGATGTGACCATGCATGGCCCAGTGCGTGCCCAGCCTCTCACGCTCCCCTCACCAACGCCACCAAGACGGGGGCTGGGGATTGTCCCTTTATCGCCCAGCCCCACACACACCCTCTGACAGCCTGTGACAGTTTCTCCCACTAACACTGCCTGCTATCCGTGTACACTGATTTTGCTTTCATAACGACGTTGAAAAAATACGGGGACACAGAGGTAAAAAAGAGAGAAGACAGAGGGGAGGAAGCCCACGGGGTAAAACTCCCCGAGAGCGCGCCCGGGTCCCTGGATTCCTTCAGGACTAGGCGGGAACAATTAGTGCTTCGCAACTTCCTGGTCCCCCCTGCACCCACAGGCAGCACCCCAGAAACAGCCGACGTGCTAATTGCAAGGTCAGGCCGGCGTCTTCCGTGGCATCTGGGACGTGGTGGAAGGCAAACGGATTTCCATATGCGGTCCCTTGCAGTAGTCCTCGCCCCCGAGCACCCACACCACGTGAGAACTCGGCTTCTCGGGAGACGCTGACATTTTAATTGGAAGCATCTGTTGCCTTTTCTGTTATTTTTGGCCAGGTTTGGTTTATTTGTACGAGCCGCTGTTTGTGTACAGACCCGCCTACGTGTTTCACTAAGCCCGGCCTCGCCTCGCTCTCGCTCTCTTCTGGAGTAGCTGACGGGACGTGTGACGGGGCCACTCGCCTTCACCCCGTCTGTCCCGACGTGGATTTCTCTCAGGAGAATTTAGGTTTGGGGGGCGGGGGGCAGAGGGTGAAAATAGAAAGGCACCTTCCTGGGAAAAAGAGATGTTTTGGGGGAGGGCAGCCTCTGCCCGCTACAGCCCGGCCCTGACTCGCACACAGGCTGGGCCTGTCCCAAGTGTCCCACGAGCCTTGCTCCCAACAGCCTCTGAGACCTGCCCTTCACCTTCTCCTCACTTCAAAGCCGGCCCTTCTTCTCCCCGTCAAACCCAGTCTCCTCCTCAGAGCCGTCCTCTGGGCGTCTGGTTGACCTGGTGGTGCACTGCAGTGCCACCGGCCGTCAGCAGTCCAGTGGGACTGTCCTTGCTGTGTTCTAAGCTGCGACAGGTTGAATGGTGCCCCCCCTCACACAACAACAACAACAAAATACCTTTATGCAGAACTTCGGCATGTGAATTTATCTGGAATAAGGATCTTTGCAGATAAGGTCAGGATCTTCAGATGACATCATCCTACATGGGGGGAGGACCCTAAATCTAGCACTGGAAGAGACAGGAAAAGATACAACAGAGAGGAACAAAGGGTGTGTAAAGATTGAGGCTGGGGTTGGAGTGACGCTGCCGCGAACCGAGCCGAGGATCAGCAAGAGCCACCCGGCGCTGTCAGACGCAAGAAAAAATGCTTCTTGGAGGCCCTGGAGGAAGCGTGACCCCGCCGACACTTTGATTTGAGATTTCTAGCTCCCAGAACTGTGAGAGAATAAACGTGTGTTGCGTGGCGGCACCAAGTTTGTGGTAATTTGTCACAGCAGTCCTGGGAAACTAATGGAGCAGCCCTGGGCTGGGGTGACATGGCGTACAAAGCCTAAGGATGAAGGAAGTGGAATTTGCCTGGATTGAAGGGAGCATCGTGACTTCATCCTGCTCTGCCACTCAGCAGCTGTGTCCCTTCATAAGGGTCGCTTGAGCTCCTGGCCTTGATATCCGAGCCAGTACGTTGCAGGAGTGCCCGGAAAATGTCTACGCTCCCTCACAGCTCTAGTGCTGTGTGTTTTGTGTAAGAATGGGAAGTTGTAACTGCACGGGACAATGACATTGCAACCCTGAGTCCCCCCTGTGAGATGCAGACTGAAGAGGGCATCATGGATCCAAGGAGGGGAAGGTTCTAGTGCAGTGGGTCAGGGAAGGCCCTCAGGGGAGGCGTCTCTGGGCTCATGGGCAGGCTTCTAAAGGAGAGAGTGAGGAGAGATTAGAGACCGGGCACAGGTGCCAACGTGCAGAGGTCGGATGAGAGGAAGACAAGGAGGAAACAAGCCAGGGTGGAGCAGGGAGGACCACGGGAGCACCACGTCCCTGCTCACCAGGGATCAGGGCTAGCCCTCGGCTCCCATGTGTCATTCCAGCACACAAACCCTTACTGAACACACACTGCCACCCTGCAGCATCCCGGGCACTGAAGCATCCGTGGGGGGCACAGTGGGAACGCAATATGACAGCCCATCAGGCATGCAACGGTGTTCATGGAGGCAGGTATTTTAGTAAAGGACGTACACAGAGGAGTTTTAATTCAGTTTGGAGGGCTGGGACTTCTTCCCGGAAGAAGTGGCTTCAAGCCACTTGAGAAATGAATAGAAGTTGGCCAGTTGACAGGAATGGTGAGACCTTCCCCATCGCTCTCCTTCATGTGAGTCTGTGTAAAATAAGGAAGCAAAAACACACAACAGGAATAAATAGGAAGAGTGAGAAAAGGTAAGAAAAAGAATCAACTAGAAAAACTCGGTAATGTGGGGCCATCTGGCACTGGGGCAAATACCCATGCACAAACAAGAGCCTTCCAGGTACCACTCCAAGCCCGTAATACAAGCTTGAAATAAATTCAGTGTACTTTGCTTATCACAAAGGTAGGAAAGACTGGAGTATTAGAAACACCATCATCAAACACAATCAACAGAGGCCTCTCAGCTCTCTGGAAAACTCTTTTGGGGAAATCTCCTGCTCCTAGCTGGGGCTGAACTCCTGGGTCTTCCTTTGCTGACCCGTGTACAGACCAGTCTTCATTAAGTCCGTGCTGTGACTCTCTCTCTCTCTCTCTCTCTCTCTCTCTGGCTTTGAGGAGGGCAGGGCCTTCATCTTTTCTTTGCTTGCCAGCCACCCATGGGTCCCCAGTATCTAGAATAGTTTTTTTCCTTTGGAATAGCCATTGTTTATCTGGTGGGTCACCTCCAACCGTCTGGCATCTGTCCATTCCTACCGACCATTGAGAGCTGTCTAAAGACACAGGTCCAATAATTCAATCAGACTTTATTAAAGGCTACTAGGTTCAAGGCATCATGCTCACATAAAAATGCCTGCTATCATGGAGTTAATGAGCTGGTTGTGGAAACAAGACATCAATATGTAAAACATGTAAACAGAATCACAAAATGTCAAGATATCTGGAGGTCACAGATGACCTTAGAGTTGATTTCATGGATGACAATGCCTGCATCCTCCAAACCATTGCCTTCAGATCCATCAAAAGCAAAATGCTGGGATGGAGGACCTGTGGCCCTGGCCTTAGGAGCTTTAGAATGTCCTGACTCTATCCTGGAGTCTCCTGTATAGCCAATGGCCTTGCAATCCCTTGGAAGAATCCAAGAAGTAGAAGGAAAACAAAGACTTCACATGTGCCTTCCTGGCATACCTGGCCTAATCTTACCCAACTCATCTGTGGACTTGAAAATTTTCATCACATTATTCTTTGTAGATAGGGACACAAGAGGAGATGGACCAAATCTCCCTGTCTATGCCTCAATTTACCTCTGTCCTCTCCTCCCTAGCACTCCTCCTCCTCTCTTTGTCTTTGTGGACATCAATACCTGTTTGTCTCTGTTTCTTTCAAATTCTCCACGTGCTTCCTATCTGTGGTTTTCCCTCCCACTGTCTCTCTCTTTCTCTCAGTCTCTATCTCTTGCTGATACCTATGCATATTTTGGGGGGGATGGGAAGGCAACTCACTACTCTTGTCACAGTAAGCCCCCATTCTATTTATTAGCATGGAAGAGATCAAAGTTTAAAAGAAGAGAAAAAGACATTTACAGGAAAGCCCAGATAAGGTTGTGACAGCATTCTAGGTCATCGAGGGGACAGGGAAGGAAAAATAAATCAGACAGAATGAAAAGTTAAGACCAGGAAGGCCAGGTCACATGGTGTCAGCAATCTGCCACTCTCGTGGCCACTGCTCTGCGCCCTGTGGGCCCCATCCCTACCTCCCTTAGATTGTTCTCGTGGGAGGTTCTGGGGCTAAAGCCTTTGAGAAGTTCCATGGCGATGAACTCTCTTTGTAGAGGCATCTGGCCTGGGAACCCACCCTGTTGCTTCTCCGTGGAGTGCAGAGTTCTCTGGGGCACAGGCTGGGCCTCTGCTGCGTAGAGGAAGGAGCTTGCTGGTTCCATGTCAGGATCGCAGGGGACCTTGGAGAGGATCTGACTCCAACTCTGCGTAACAGATGGCAACCTGAAGCCTGAAAGGAGGGGTTGTCCAGAATCCCACCCAGGTTAGGGGCAGAGCCAAGCCCCCAGCATTTCTTCCTCACCTCCTCACCATCCTTCCTGGGTTCCAGTCTCAACTCCATCTTTGATGCGCAACTTTGGGTGAGACCTTTGGACTCTCTGAGCCTCTTATCTGTAACGTTAAGGACAGAAGCAAGCCTTTTTGATGGTTTCTTACAGAGTGCCAAGTGTTGTTTAAAAGTATTCTCACGTTTAAACCTGACAACAGTTTTGTGTTTTACAGTGGTCATTAAAATTCTCTTGTTAGAGGTGAGAAAAATGAGTCTCTGTGAGATTAAGTAAACTCCTTAAGCTCATGCAACTCGTAGAGCTGGAATTTGAACCCTGATCCCAGTGGTTTGCCCTGTGTCCCCAAGCTGTACCGAGCCTAGGCTTGGAGGAAGATGGGAAGGAGTGCAGAGCTGACAGCCAAGCCCGCCCACACTCCCAGGCCCCTTCGTGCCACTCCTACAGCTGGAGGCAGGGAGTGCCCCCCAACCCAGCCCCACCACCAGTGGAGTGCAGAAGCAGGTTATGGCACCCACAGGAGGGCAGCCTGACCCACTCTTTCATGGAATGTCACAATGTCACCTCCCCCTTTGCTTGCCAATCTTACCTCCAGAAAGTGACCCAGGTCAATATTCCACCAGCTGCAGAAGCAAGAGGCATTCAGCCATGCCTTCCACACTCAAGGGTCTCCCCACCTAGTGGGAGGCATTGAGATGCCCAAAGACCCTCTCAGAACAGCCAGCTTATCCCCCAAAGTCAGGGAAGGGACTTATTTGGAGAGGTGACAGCTCACTAGCTTGTTCTCACCCTGTTTGCCCAGCAGAGCAGCGTTTCCAGCTGGCATTTGCAAAGGCCGTTCACCCCACTCTGCATTCAAGACACGCCTCCACCAGCCAGTGCTCAGAGTGAGCTGCACGGTTACATGTGCAGGTACACACTCCCACACATGCACACCAAGTCCCGTTATTGTTAATAAGACTTCATTTTATTCCCCTTTCTCTTCTGGAAATCCAAGAGAGTCGTCTGCAGGGCAGAGGCCAAGAGGGCAGCCACCCGCACCACATGATTTGCAGGCATATTCCTAGCTCCCGCATTAACTCCCCTTTAATTATTCCCTGAGTCACTCCAAGCCAGTGGCCTTGCTCTTCCTCCTGACCTTCTGCAGGGGCATTACCTGGCCCAGACATCTTGGCACTTGTTTCTGTTTAAAGTAGCACTTTATTATGTTACAGTCTTGCATTATTATTTCACTGTTTATTGTGTGAGGGAATTTTCTCCCCAACAAGATTATAACTCCTGGGGGGCAGGAACTGTATTTTAGGGCAGTGGATCTCTGAAATTCTAGAATTTATATAGTAGTTAAAAACATTCTTTTTCAGACTCTCTTTTATTCTTTTACACTAACCTTTCCCTAGAAGACCCTCATCCCCCAAGTCAACTCTACCCTTCTTGTTCTTTATGACGTCCTGGCCTCATCCCCTGCTCCAAGCAGAGTTACTAACCCCCTTGCCTGGGCTGGCGGCCACAGCCCTTTGTACACACTTCCGATATAGTCAGAATATGAGCGAGCCTGGTGGCTCATAGTCACCTGTTTAACATTCCCTCCATTTGAAAGATGAGCACCTTGAAAGGTGACTAAGTGCCACCACCAGGAAAAGCTTGCAGGGTGAGCTGGGGTCTTGGGTGCACATGCTCGAGGGAAAAGCAAGTTGGAACTAGATGCAAAAGAAAGAGGAAACTAACTCAAGTGTCCCACATTCTCTCATTGGTGTCAAATAATGCTCCCTGAAAGGGGTCTCTTATAAAAAGCAATTTGGAAGAAAAGTACAAATCCCAAGGGGTATGATGATACCACACAGGGCTCGGGCTCAGGCTTCTATCTGTATATCAGGGAATTCACTTTTGTAGGCAAAGCACCACTGCAGGAAATGGCTCAGGGGATGAGCAGTGTTTAAAAACAGGCAGACTGCAGCATCAAGGCCACTGAGCCATCTGTCCACTCATGGCAGGACCCTCATAGTATGAGGGAGGTAGAAAAAAGGGCTCTCAGCTCTCAGGGAGGGAACCTAGGTAGAGCCCAGGTGAATAGACTAAGGTTTGAGATACTGTTCCAAGCTCAAAAGGGAATGAGGAATCTGGACAAGTAAACCGAGGCAGGAGCCCAGGTGCATGCATGAGAGCACATTTCAGGAGAAAGAGAAAAGCTTGGGGACTATATTCCAGCACCCATGGAGCATCCCTGGACAATTGCTAATTGCAGCCCTGCTCAGGTGGTGGAGGTGAGGCTCCCAAATAAGTCCTTGTCCTCATCAGATGTAGCTCAGGAATTGAGGGTGAACTGGGCCAACAGGGAAGGAGTGGAGAACAAGGATACAAGGTCAGATGGAGAGACACCCAAGCCAGGGAGAAGAGTCCTTTCTCAATTTTGCATCTGCCATGCCCAGCAAATCGCCTGATCCATACAAAACAGTCAAGAGAAATTTGTTTGAGTGCAGTTTAGAAGAGAGAGAGGCTTCCAGATACCTTTCCATCATGTTGGCGGGTAACCCCATGCCTTCCTGGCCAGGCGCTGTTTACTGGAAGCCTCCATCCAGTGCCATGCAGAAAGCGCCGTTCCCCCGCACTGTGCTCATTACCAAGAAAAATGACGACTTGATGGTCTTC